>NW_024742238.1:8203762-8268762 GCF_018991925.1 Homarus americanus | reverse complement strand
CGAAGCTTTGATGACGTATAGCAAAGCCTCGTGCCCGGCTTCTCCGGAATGGGAAAGCACGGAGAAGGTTATCCTGTCGGCCCCTGGTGCTGTGTAGTTGCTTCGTTTTATCGACTTCTGGAGTTCTTGCTGGTTGAAGGGTCTGTCGGTGTCATCTTCACCATTGCAGGCCTCTTCGATCATCTGGAGTCTGACCTGTCGCAGACGCCGTGGTGTCTCCTCCGCATGTCTCGGTAGGTTTTTCGTTGCTGCTCGGTCGGAGAACAGTTTTGCAAGTCTCTCGGCTTCCTCTTCTGGGTTGGGATGGATTGGTGGTGGTGGTGTTGCCTTCCCAGATGCCCTTCGGATCTGGGCCCACATTTTACCGAGGGAGGTGTGCTCGTTCTGTTCGGAGCACCACTTGAGCCAGATTACGCTTTTGATTTCTTCCTTCTCTTCCCCGGTATCCATGACTATGTCTTGCAGGAGATGTCTGTTTGTGTCCATGGGATGTCTTCTGTAGTTTCTTCCGGCCATGTTCACTCTGTGGTTGATTTCTTCCACCATAGGACAGTAGTACTAGTAATCCTTGTACTGTCTTGATGTAGGTTTTGTTTTTGGAATAACCTCTTCTGCCGCTTGGTGAAACGCCTCGACCAATTGTTGGTGGAGGGTTGCCTCGTCCACGGGTGCTGCACCAGCTGGCTGTGATTTGGCACGCCACTTAGCCAGGTGTTTCCTATAGAGTTCCCAGTCTGCCTTTTGGGTATTGTATCTCCATCTCGGCGGGGGTGGAGTGGGGAGTTTGTTAATCTTCAGTGTTGTTAGGGTGGCAAAGTGGTTGCTGGTCAGCGTGGTGGTGTAGCTACCAGGAGTCCGAAGGCTGTAGTGCACTGGACACTGGAGTTAGATCTCGCCTTCCTCCCCTAATGTGGGTGGGCTCTCCGGTGTTTAGAAGGCCGATCTTGGGTGTGTCCTGAAAGGTGGTGTATGGGTGTAGGCCGTCTTCTTTTGTGGAGCATACCGAGCTTAGGAAGGGATGATGTGCATTGAAATCCCCTCCTATGAGTGTGGCGTGGTCAGCGGCCGAAGCGAATAATTGAGTAACCTCCAGTGAGCCCCTTGGGTTCTTGTAGATGTTGTGGACAGTTATTTCCCGTTCTTGGAGGGTTACTTTGACGGCCTGTGTCTCAATGTTTTCCCCTTCCCCACATGGCAATTGCTGCGTGACCTCGGAGGAGGGTATGCTTGACTTGACCAAGATCATACATCCTCTTGTCAACGCCTGCGCGAAATGCCTCCTGTATGTCTTGTAACCACGGAATTTGAAACAGTGGTGTTCTTGTAGAAGTGTGTCTTGTAGCAGTATGATGTCAAGCTTGTCCTTGGCTGCTGCTTCTTGCAGGAGGTGTTTCTTGTTTTTGATGCCCTGAGCCTTCAATGAAAGGATGTTCAGGGTGCTGATGTTTTCCACCACTGTTTCATCAGGGACTTCTGGTAGTCCTCGATGGATATGTTCAGGTCTGATTCCGACCGGATCAGATTCATTTCTTCTTGTTCTGTGGTGGTTTTTGCCTTCTGGGCCGTGGTTCGGTTCAGGGGAGCTGAAACGTCCAATTTCTTTCTGGGAGCTGTCGGTATCTTGGGTTCTCTGGTGGCCCTCTTCGGTGTAGAGTGTACCTCGGCTGTCACTCGTGTGGGGACCGGCGTGGCTTCCTCCACTGAGGTGGCTGGAGCTGTGGCGACTTGCCCGAGGACGCTCCCCATGATTATTTGGAGCTGTGTAGGCTGGATCTTGTGGCTCAGTAGCCCAGCTAGGCCCTCCGCTAAGGTTGTCAGTACCTTGGCTAGGTCTAATACGTGTATCATTCCTTCTGGTGCCTTGGTGTGTGCTTGTTTTATCTTTTTCGTGGTTGTCGTTGTCTGCTGCTTGGGTGGCTGAGGTGTGGCCGTAGTGAGGCCAGGAAACTGGGCTGCACTTTGGGTGTTGACCGGCTGAGGGGGTTGGCTTTGTTGTTTTGGCCTTTGGGTTCCCCACACGAAGGTACTTGGTGGGGCTGGTGTGCAGGCGGTGGGGGCCGGTCTTGCTGCTGGTCGGTTTGCCTGGACCCTCTTTGTCCTCTCGGAGCATCCAGGGTTCCAGGCGTGGTGTTTGCCCCCGCAGTTGGCACACTTGGGGGCAATTTTTTCCCCATTTTTCAACTTGGTGAGGCAGGAGTGTGTGCCGTGCTTCTGTGCGCAGACTGCGCAGATTTCCTTGTACGTGCACCTTGTCTGATGGTGCCCGTATTTCTGGCATCTGAAGCACCGCAGGGGCTCTGGGACGAAGGGCCTCACTTCGTAGATCCCCCAGGTTTTGAGGTCTATGGTGCTGGGGGGTGAACCGTAGTGCGTTATGAGCACTTGTTTTGTGGTGGCCGTCTTGTCGGACGGGGGAGAGCATCTCTCGGCTTTTAGGATCTTCGGGTGGTTCTCCAGGGGTTCGAGGGGTAGCCCCTTTGGGTACCGGAGGACTACCGACTTCATCAGTTTCTGGGCGGGGTCCAGCTTGGTTGATGCAACGGTGGTGGTGTTTTTCAGGTAAGTGTCGAGGGTGGTGGCGGAGTCCTTGTCTTTGGGGTGAATAATCATCTCCCCCTTTAGGTTGGGCCGCACTGAGAACTTGGCCAGTGGATTTAGTTTCTCCATCTCTGGCGGCATATGTCGTTTTCGTGTCCGTTTTCGAGATCCGGAATTTTGGCAGTGTCGTTCGGGGTGAGCTGGTGGTGGTGATGGGTGCCTTTTGGGCTGCTTGACGGCATTCGTTTCCCGAAAAAGCACGTCGGCGTTTTTTGTTTTCAACCTTCGTCCAGTTGTCGTCCTCAGTGGCGGTAACAGTGGTGGTGGAGTTGTTGGGGGCGGTGGCAGTGGTGAGGATGACGTTGTTCTTACTTTTCAGGGTTTCGTGGAAGGCCCGCAGCTGGTCCGCTTTCTCTGTGCGGAGCCTGTCGTGGCTCGGGTCGTCGGGTTGGTGGTTCAGGCGGGGGTCGCGGTTAGGAGGGCGTACGCACTCCATAACCGGTGGTTAAGTGGTGTTTTCTTCTTCTTTGGAGTTTTTTTTTTCAGAGCTTACCTATTCCGGTTGAGTAAGTAGCAGAGGAATTTCAACACTCCCCACAGGCACTTGATGGCCGGGTGGTTGTAGAGTGGTTCCTGAGCTTCCCTCCCGGAGCCCCGTTGGGGAAACCTACTTCCTAGTGTATGTGACTGCTCACTTATAGACGTGAGCTAAGTGTGCCTATTGGGTAAGGATGAGGATTGCTACCCTCTTTCCAGGTGGACCCGCACGATCACGGTTTTCCTGGAAAGACTCGGCTGGAGTGAGTTCTTGCTCCAACCCCCTTTCGTGTTCACAATCTCCTGGGAGGGAAGTGAACAGTTACAGGGGGGACTGCAGGACGAATACACTTTTGAGGGTGCAGGTCCCTAGGCCAGAGTGAAAGAAGAAAAATAGCAGTAGAAGGAAAAGAGCTCAAACCACGTAGGGAATATCACACTATAGCTGCTCTCCAGCTGGAGTGTGGATCACTCACACCACCAATGGGGAGGGCAAGCTAATGCTCGATAAACCGAAAACGCTCGTGAGATGTTGTCGACGATGTCAGTGGTGGATGGTCCTGTAGTGGATACTCTCACCACAAGCCTAACCGTCTAGACCTCGTATAGGGTTCGTTTTCACCTGCGAGTTTCTCTGACAAGCTCCCGTCATCTAGGCTCGGGGTCGGCCACCTGCGACTGCGACGCTTATTTCCGGTCTTACTTCCGGTGGCCGTGTATATAAGCTCCCAGTCTCGCCGTGAAGTCGAGTCTACCAAGAGCTCTGCAACACAAAACACCTCCTCTAAAGAAGCTCCTGCACAGCAACTCCTCTACCACGCAGCAACTTCCCAGCACCAGACTGTTTGTATATAATATAGTTATATAAGAAAACCACCATTTAAGAGTTTTCTTTCTCCAATCCATCCTGAGTGCGAGACATCATAACGTTAACACTACAGTCCGATTAGGAAAGTTGGCCAACAATGGCAGCAGAGAGTGGCGGTCTTCACAGCTCTGGGTCCGGCAGTCAAGTGTACTCAAGTTCTGTCCTTATGCTGGCCACACCGGTACCTCTCGTCAAAAAATTTGTCTTATTTACTATTGCTACAACTGCCGAGGAGTGCAAACTCGGGGATAGTGACGTCACAGTGTGGGATTTCCGCGTCCGTTTCCATCCAACCACTACAGGGAGCGATTAACAGGTACTGCAAACGCATAACGTTAAAGCAATCGTGGCAATGGAAACAACCGTGTACATTTCAATGTGACCTATTTTTGGCGCTAATGCTAACGCGTGAACTGAATCCTAGCTTAACAATTGCTCAAGGTATTGGATATTTGGACCCATATTCTGGAACGGGGTGGTAATATCGACACTATTTACCTAGATTTTGCCAAGGCTTTCGACAGTGTACCCCACGAAAGGCTGAAAATCAAACTGGAAGGGTACAAATTTCGGGGAAATGTTCTAGCGTGGATAGAAGACTTTCTACATGACCGCAAGCAGTGTGTGGTGATTAATGGCACGAAATCGTCATCTGTACCTGTCACAAGCGGGGTACCACAGGGCAGTGTATTGGGCCCGCTGTTTGTTTGTTTCATAAATGACATGCCTGACGTTGTACACTCCTCCATACAAATGTTTGCCGATGACGCCAAGTTATTTCGGTGGGCTCCAGGAATGGTCGAAGAAATGGCTGCTGAGATTCAATGTCACGAAGTGTAAGGGGATGCACCTGGGGCGTACCAACGGTAAGGAGGCATATCATATGTCCCAACGGGATGAAGACACTGCACTAGTTCAGACTGAATGTGAGAAGGACCTAGGTGTGTATGTTGACAATGAACTGAAGTTCTCGGGCCATTGCGAGAAGAAGGTAAATCAGGCAAATAAACTACTGGGTCTTAAAGAAGGTCGTTTAGATATCTAGACGGTCCGTCCCTCGTAACGATCTTCAGGAGTGAAGTGTTTCCCCATCTGGAGTATTGTCACCCCATCTAGTCCCCGAGATATGCTAGGGACTGTCAGTTGGTTGAAAATGTTCAAAAGAGGGCCACGAGACTGGTGCCTGCACTTTGGCACCTTAGCTACCCTGAGAGACTGGAGCGCCTGAACTTGCCCATTATACTACAGACGGGCAAGGGGGGACCTACAGTAGTTGAGGTGTATAAGCATCTCACGGGGCACTACTCAGTCGAGTGTCCTATTTTGAGCTGGCGGACGCCTGCCCCACAAGGGGTCACAGCTCAAGATTGAAGAAGCCGCAAGTACAGAAAACTGTGAGGTCAAACTTTTTCGGAGTGAGGGTTGTAAACTCTGAAAATCTACCAGAGAGTGTTGTGACGGCACCGAGTGTGAGCTCTTTCAAGACAAGACTTGACCAACACTGGAGCGGGTTCAGGTACATTCAGGAGCCGGTGCATGCCCAGTATTTGCCAACAGTGCGTGCCAGAGACGTGATCGTGTAGTGGAGTCCTCCCCTACAAGCACCGAACCTTCTCGAATTCCCCAGCCTACGCCTCCAGCGCCGCCCACGGAGCGGGGGTCAACTATTCACCCACGCCTACCCCCTCCTTATAAGGCCTGACACCGTTGTGACCAGCCTCTTTCTACCCAGTGCCATCAGCAAGCAATACTCTCCTCCGCGCCAGCCAGCGACCTTAGGTCCCCAGCCGCGTGCCCTCACTCTGGGCACCACCACCCAAAGCTCTCTACTCAACGTTTACCATACTACCTAGTACCTACCCAGCAACAAGCTGCATTGTACATCCAATACAATATGTATACAGTGAGCACATTGTGAGTTTCCTTTCTCCATCCCATCCTGAGTGTGAACCAATATCTCATAACCTCACAACCGATTGCCCGGGACGAGCCGATCTTTTGGTGAAGATGATTAATGAAAAGGAAAAGTAATCAGAGACGTGACCGATCGCCCAAGCGGCTAACGAGCCGATCAGTGGCGAAGAGGATAAAAGTAAAACAAGTAAAAGTTTACTCATGTAATACCAAAACGTTCTTTATGACGTCGCACCCTTCATAGATGGCGCGTCAATCGGAAGCCACGAAGAATATAATAGGATTTAAGCGGAGTTGAATTCCTTATTTTAATTTCCTTGGTCGTGTCACTCGTGTGAAGCAGACGACGTCAGCAAAGTGTAGTGGTCGCATAATTATGGTCAGTTGCTTCTTTGGAGGTTTATTTTGTTATTTAAATTTTCGTTAAAGGACACTACCATACCATTTGATGGTTTTATTTCAAGGAGTATAACTATCGTGTTATTGAGTGTGTTTCTCTTGGCTGATGCAAGGCTGTTGTTACTGCTTGTCCTTATTGAAATTTTGACAGTTCGGTTGTCACATCAGGAGTTTCGTCTGAAAATTCCTCTTTTGCCATTATAATTTATAATTTCTCCACTTATCAGGCTTGCTAGCCGTTCGGGCAGTTGGTCCGTTTTTTTGTCATGAACTTATTGTCCAGTGTTAATACAGGAGAAAACCTGTGATTGAGACACACTGAGTAACACCCTTCTCACGCGGTCCGACTAATTACCCAAATGTAGCCGGAATGAAGTCAAATAATGGTCCTACAAGAATAAATCGGACTGCTAATCACTTCTCGACTAGTATTTGCTGTCAGAAAGTCACAAAAAATTGGAAAACTTACTTTAATCTGAGTTAGGATCGAGTGCATGTACCGACGGAGCGAGAATTACCCAAATGTAGCCGCAGTGAAGTCAAATGATGGTCGTACAAGCGTAATTCGGGCTGTGAATCACTTCTCGATTATTATTTGCGTCAAAGTAAAAAAAATTTTTAA
Organism: Homarus americanus; assembly: GCF_018991925.1. Lineage (NCBI taxonomy): Eukaryota > Metazoa > Arthropoda > Malacostraca > Decapoda > Nephropidae > Homarus > Homarus americanus. The sequence goes on along the minus strand of NW_024742238.1, from coordinate 8,261,884 downwards.
ACTTAATTTAATCTGAGTTGTGTTAGGTTAGGTTAAGGTTAGGTTAGGTTAGGTTAGGTTAGGTTAAGAAGAAGAAGTTAGGTTAGGTTAGGTTAGAGTTAGTAGGTTAGTAGATTAGATTAGGTTAGGTTAGGTTAGGTTAGGTTAGGTTAGGTACATGCACTTGATCTATTAACTCAGATTAAATTAAGTTTACCAATTTTTTGTGACGTTCTGACACCAAATAATAATCGAGAAGTGATTCACAGCCCGAATTACGCTTGTACAACCATCATTTGACTTCATTTCAGCTACATTTGGGTAATTCCTCACTCCGTCGGTACATGCACTCGATCTATTAACTCAGATTAAAGTAAGTTTTCCAATTGTTTGTGACTTTCTGACAGCAAATACTAGTCGAGAAGTGATTGCAGTCCGATTTATTCATCTAGGACCATTATTTGACTTCATTCCGGCTATATTTGGGTACATTTGGGTACATTTGGGTAATTAGTCTGACCCTTCTCACATGTGTCTGGGCCAGGACTGGAACCCAAAGGCATACTGGTGAGAGATACATATGTTTTGTTTTGTTTTCTGTACCATGATTAGTATACAGTGACCCCTCATTTAGTGAACTCAATCCGTTCCAGAAGGTCGTTCGTTAATGGTAATGCCAGAACCGAAACCATTGTTTCAATGGGTTTTTGGTAATTGGTTCCAGCTCACCAAAAATTTCTAAATTCAACAAAATGGTAGAAAGTTCACTTACTTTGAGGTGTATGTAGAAGGCTCCTGGATGATGATGATGATGATGATGATGATGATGATGGTAATTAGAATGGGGTGGAGGAGAAGGAAGAAGAGAAGTCATTGGGGTGGAAGAGAAGTCACCCCATGGCAACCATTTCACCCATAAAATTTAGTTCTTGGTGTATTTCAAGATTATTTAAATCAACACTGCACTGCATATATATATTGTCAATACGTAAAATATATTTCAAAATGACCAATAATTTGCTTGGAAACACAGAAAAAGCGTTTAGTTGAAGAGAGTCTCAAGCAAGATGTTACCTCCAGTGAAAACAGAGAGACTAACTCCTGTTTGCTGTGTTAAGAGGCTGGATGCTCGCATTAAACTAGTCACTTTACCTTCAATTATGTTCAGTATTAAAATGACAAAAAATTGAATATTAAACTTTTAAAATTATTGAATAGTATAAACTTCTTGATATTTACTAAAATAGTAAGGAATTTAAGCCCCAGAACCGATTAATGTATTGGCGGACTGATACTAAAGCTGGTTGTGCCCGGTCAGTGCAAGCGAAAACATGTTGAGGTCAGTTCTAAAGAAATTCGTTAACCGAATTGAAGATCCTTATGGAAGGCAGTTCGTTAACCGAGGCGTTTGTTAAACGAGGGGTCACTGTATAGTATATATATATATATATATATTTTAAGGGCCTAATGTATGAGAACACTCCTACCTCCAGAAGAAGTTGTTTGATTCCGTTCAATTTTTCCACTTACATTTATCATAATAAGTATTTTAAAAGAGGCGACATTTACTAGAACATAATAGAACCTGACCTAACCAACCTAAGAAACCTACCAAACTTTATCTAACTTCCTAGCTGGGCAGCTACTTCTTATCGTTACAGAAGAAATTCGCGAGGAATTTCCAGAGGTGGAACTGATACAGTGAGTTCTGCTATAACGCGTGTTTTGATAACGCGAATTTGATCGAACGCGATTTATGAATTCGGAAGAATATTTGTATAACGCGAACTCGTTTGCTCTAACGCGATTCCACTCGAACGGTTGTTGTGACTTCAGTTCACGTTCGACATCACATGTTCAATTGAGTTATGTGTTTTGTTTGTGAACAATTGCAGAAATAATGTATGTAATATTTATGTATACAGTAAACCTATATATTATAAGTAATTTGTAAAATTTTACATAAAAGAGAAAATCAAATTACATAGCGTTTTACACCCGCGCTCTCTTTACATCATACACAGTGTTTACAGTTTACGTTCGACATCACATATTCAATTGATTTATGTGTTTTGTTTGTGAAGAATTGCAGAAATAATTTATGTAATATTTATGTATACAGTAAACCACTCACAAGGTCCTACAGTACAACTAATTATTTTATACTGAAACTTACGTTTGGGAAGCTGGATTAAAATGAAGATTACCGGTATATTAAAATAATAAAAATGTATTATAAACCAGTCTAACATACCGTAATAAACACAGCTGCTATTATCATCCACCCCCCCACCCCCATTTGCCAGTGACAAGAAAGGGAAAGTGACCTTGACTGTGACCGCCTGTGGCTATTTTTAGCCGTCCTTGTGTTCGGAGGTGGTCAGTAATGCATATCTGTATATTTACTGATCAATATATTTATCTCCTATAATTAATTCATTTAAAATTTATTTTTTGCAAAGAATATTCAGTAAATGACTGCATTAATTCTTGAAACTACCTACAGTGGTAAATTTAGGATATAAATAATGAACAGAAGTCACGTCATGGATTCGGAGTTTGGTCCTTAACGATCACCATAAATGTAGCCTCCCTTTGTCGCGAAACACGTATATAAATTAAAGAAAATACTTGCAGTATATTTAATATATTACAGTATATTATATATATAAATAAATAAACAAATAAATTCAAATTCCCTTATCATCCTGTGTCATATACAGAAATACTTGAGTCCCTGAGCGAGTACACAAAAAGAAAACGGAGGACTAAGACATCCTGGAGTGGATAGAGAACGGACACCTCTACTGGGGGACTCAAACGTTTCTCATGTTTTGTGGGCGCTGTAGCATAATATGAATAATATGTAAATTACAATTTACTTATACAGGTATATATATATATATATATGTAAATTGTAAAAATTTAAATAAAAGAAAAACTAAATACATAGCGTTTAAAGTGTACTGTACAGTATGTACAGTGCTGTGGCTTGGCGCGGGGTTATGCAGTGTTTACAGTTCACGTTTGACATCACATGTTCAATTGATTTATGTGTTTTGTTTGTGAACAATTGCAGAAATAATTTATGTAATATTTATGTATACAGTATACCTGTACATTATATGTAAAATGTAAAATTTTAACTAAGAGAGAAAAACAAAATACGTAGCGTTTTAGACCTGCGCTCTCTTTACTCCACACGTTCACTTTGGAAGACGTGAGAAATTTTTAAGCGTCCTCAGTGCTTTCTGATTTACTGTTTCTCCAATTTTGTGACTATGGAAAAGAAGAATATCTCCGGGAAGCATTCTGGTGATCGCATTTCTGGTGGTGATCGTAAAAGAAAGGCTATAACACTTGAAGGCAAGCTTGATGTTGTCAAGCGTTTTGAAAATAAGGAAAGAACATGTGATATTGTGCGTGCAACGGGAATAAAGGAGTCTACTTTGCACACCATTAGAGCCAATGCAGCAAAGATTAAAGCAAGCTGTGTTGCTGGAAAAACCTTGAGAGCTAGCAAAAGTGTAAGATCACGGCCAAAGGAACTTGAGGAGATGGAATGGCTTCTAAGTGTTTGGATAGAAGATCAAACGAAAAAGCGATCTGGGACCAGCTTCCTCACCATTAAAGAGAAAGCCTTGTCAATATATGAGGACCTAAAGAAAAAAGCTGAAAATCCTGATGATGTGGTTGCCTTTAGTGCTAGTAGTGGATGGTTTTCTGGTTTTAAGACCCGCTATGCTTTTCATAATGTAAAGTTATGTGGTGAAGCCGCAAGTGCCGATGAAGCAAGTGCCCGGGCAGGATTGCAGTTCGTGGTGTTAAATCTTTTTTGGCACCTTATGAACAGCTTCTTTGTGAAAGAAGAAAGACGGCAAAGCAGCAAACATTAGACATCTTTTTTAAGTCAACCCCCAAGAAGCAGACTGAAGACACTGAACCACAGCCATCCACTTCTGGAATTAGACGTTTTTTTCTTCCCTCCCATGCAACCAAAACTGCACCTGATGATGATAATACTGATGATAACAACTCTCAACTCCTGTCTGCATGACTTCTCAACCTCAACATTAACCTTCTCCTCCATCAAGTTATATTCATATTTTTTCAAGGTAAAGTGTAACATTTACTGTATGATTTCATTATTAGATATGAATGTAACATTTATTTAGACTGTGCTATCCTTTGTGTTAGGCTAACTACGAAATTTTTTTTCGATTTGGAGTAATCTGCACCTAACCCTATTTTCTCCATAAGCCCTGTTATTTCTATTACGCGATTTTCTATAACACGATATTTTACAAGAACACAATTATCGCGTTATAGCAGAACTACCTGTATTTAGGGGAAAGGAAGAAGAGAAATTAAAGAATATCATTATCAGAAAAGAGGATGTTCTTCAGAGGATAAATAAACTAAAGAAGACAAAATCCCCAGGGCCTGATGAAATTTTCCCTCGAGTCTTGAAAGAGTGTAGGGAACAGATTAGCGGACCCCTCGTCAATTTATTTACAAAATCGTTAGACACGGAAGTTGTGCCAGACTTGTGGAAACAGGCAAATGTAGTACCCATATTCAAAAAGGGAGACAGAGCATCAGCGTCAAATTACCGGCCGATCAGTTTGACGTCAGTAGTGGGGAAATTTCTTGACTCAATTATAGCAGATAGCATCCAATCTCATTTAGAGAAAAGCAAATTAATCTACGACTCAACATGGGTTTACAAAGGGAAAATCTTGCCTAACAAATCTGCTGACGTTTTTTAGGAAAGTCTTCAAGGTAGTAGATAATGACGAAAATTACGATGTTATTTACTTAGACTTTAGCAAGGCATTTGACAGAGTACCGCATCAGAGGCTTCTAAGAAAAGTTAAGGATTATGGTATTGAGGGGAAAGTTTTAAATTGGATAAAATCATGCCTCACCGATAAAACGCAGAGGGTCAGCGTAGATGGTGTTAAATCTGAGTGGGGCAGTGTAACCAGTGGGGTTCCCCAGGGGTCACTACCAGGCCCACTCTTGTTCAAAATCTACATAAACGATCTAGATACTGGGATGAGCAGTGACATAAGCAAGTTTGCGGATGACACCAAAATAGGGCGGCAGATTAATTCTGGGCAGGATGCAAATGCACTACAGGTGGATTTAAATAAACTGCAGGGGTGGTCTGAAAAATGGCAAATGAAATTCAACACCAGCAAGTGCAGCGTACTTAATATTGGAAGAACAAGTACTGTCAATGTATACAGCCTTAACAACATCAACCTAGAGACGTAGACTTGGGAAAGAGACCTATGGGTACTTGTAAGCCCGGACCTACGGCATAGAAAACGGTGCGTTAATGTTCGAAATAAGGCAAACAGAGTAATAGGTTTTATATCTAGACGTGTAAGTAATAAGAGTGCAGAGGTCTTATTGCAAATATATCTTGCGCTAGTCAGGCCGCACCTTGATTATGCGGTTCAGTTCTGGTGCCCTTATTATAGAATGGATATCAATTCACTGGAGTCGGTGCAGCGAAGAATGATGAAAATGATTCCGGGACTTAGAAACCTTCCATATCAAGAGAGGTTAAAGAAACTAAACTTGCATTCCCTAGAAAGACGAGAGTGCGGGGAGATATGACAGAAGTATTTAAGTGGGTGAAAGGAATCAATAAAGGGGATATAGATAAAGTTCTTATAATATCCGAGCAGGATAGGACTCGGAGCAATTGATTTAAGTTGGATAAGTTTAGGTTTAGGAGGGAGATAGGAAGGAACTGGTTCACAAATAGGGTGGTGGACGAGTTGAACAAGCTTAGCAACTTTGTAGTAAGTGATGGAACGTTGGAAAGTTTCAAAAGGAAGCTAGATAGATTCATGGATGATAGAAAGTGGTAGTAACTCTCGACAGGAGCTGCCATGCACAGGCCAACCGGCCTATTGCAGACTCCTTATGTTCTTATGTACTCTGTTTGATGTGTGTGTGGGGGCGGGGAGGGGGATGTTCCGACTCCCTGGTTAGGAAGTTAGGTAAGGTTAGGTAGTTTTCTTAAGTTGGTTAGGTCAGGTACTATTAGCTTATGTGCATTGTCATATCGTTTTTATTATTTATTATCATCCAAAGAACAACTGTGGAAAAAATGAATGAAATGGAACAACTCATTCTAGTGTTAGCTATCTACTCCAGGATTAACTAAAATTTTTGTGTTTCAAGTTTACAACCGACCACAAATTAGGCCAACTACATTTTTTTTTTTTTTTAACTTGCCAGGTACAATTGCAGACAAAATTCCCTGAACACTTGGCAATATCTGGCATCTATTTCTGGGTAATATACTGTATGTGATAAGTTTGTATCTAATAACGCTGCTTTTCATCACATATTATGGCTGAACCACAAAAGGGGAAAAATCCTTAACACAGAGAAAATTCCAATCTCCTTCACCTAATGATCCTCAAATACCTATATGCCAGACTGCCAAGCATCCAGGTAATTTTGTCTGCAGCTGTACACTAAAAACTTTACCAGTTTGGAACCTAATAGTTTGTGTAAATGTAGCCTAATGTTACAGAAAGACGTGACACGATCCTGAGAGTTATCAGGTATCACGTGACACATCAGTGACATTTAACGGTTTTCACTCAGTCAATCAATCACTCGACTCAGCTCGACAACAACTCCAGTGATCAAAACTTACGCACATGCAAAATGAACACTCAAAGAATTAACTAAAAATCAGTGGGATGGCTGAAATTGCATTTTTGCCATCAATTGGGGTGCAGTATTTAAATTTGGTTATTGATTAGCATTACAGGTATTAGTGTATATGGTTTATACTCTGGCACTCTACTATGAGGGTCAAGCCTTATTTAATAATACACTGTATTATGAACTCAAATGGTTCAAATTACCCCATGGCCCCCAGGTTGGGAGCCACTGGAACCTAACCGGTAGCAGTCAGGTGGGTGGGGAAGACGTTGGCAGTGATCAAAGTAGACTTCATGAGCAAATTGTTCTGGAATTTATTACAGAAACTTCCTTCAGTAACTAAGTAGGATGTGGCCTGTTAGGTTAGGTTAGTACGTAGACCAAGTTTAATTTTAACCTTTTTTGCCAAGAAAAAAAAAATTGCTGGTTTTCATGCTGTTTTAGATGATTGAGATTTTTTGGGGTGAAAATCACTCATTTTCACACCCCCCCATCCAAAACCCCACAGTCCCAACGTGGCCCCGTACATTGTTGGGATAGAAGGGGGGTGGGAACGAAAAATAAAAGAAGTGATTTGCCCCAAAGATAAAAGTCAGAATCATTTAAAACAGCAAGAAAACTATAAACAAAATATATATTTTTCATGGGAAAAAAAGGTGGTGGGTGGTTAATGAAAAATTACATTATTTTTATTTGATAATGTGGTTCAGCAAAATATAAAATAATGGAATTCGAAACCTGGTTACTATCCTAAATTGACCTGAACATATTTTAGTGGTTTTATTTAAACCACTAAACTGTTAGTTTTGTGTCCAAGTGATTCTGTGATACATTAATATAAACTTGCTCTAATTTGTGTAACATATAGTACAGTACAGTACAGTATATTATATTTAATTTAATTGGAAGTTAAATTAGGGCAATTAAATATTTCCAAAACTTTTAAGGTTTTTCATGTAAATAAACTGCTGTAAATTTTGAAATTTTTACTATTTAAAAAGAGAGGTTGTAATAGAGGCACCTGCAAATTTGTATTTCACATCTCAAAATCCTGAGTTTTCTTCGTAACTTTGTCGACCGCTGCATGGTTCATGTGTAGTGGTCTCTTTGTATTCCTGGAGGCACTGGGTTTGGTCTTGGGTACAGCATGCCCTTCAAATTCACAGGGATTAGGTTCTCAAAATGGCTGTGAATCGCCCAATCCGTAAAATAACATTTGCTGACCATGGGGGGAGGGGGGGGGTTACATTTTTACTTGTGTGCAAAGAAATGCACATTCCCTCTTTGTGTTTGCCCTTAGGACAATTATTTCTTTTATCTGTATTGTATATGTGTGTGTGTGTGTGTTTGTGTAGACACACATATATAAGAACAGCCCAGTCCCAACCATTATAACAGTTATCAACAACTTGTAATCAACCAGTGTACTGTATGTATTCACTACCAGTCAATCTTACCTTTTTGCACTGTCACTATATTGAAATGCCCTGTAATATGACCTTCTCCCCACTTGGTTATTATATATAATATTTGTATCACTTACCGGGTATGTTATTTGTCATTCAAGTGACCCATTCCCCAATTACCGTAGGTACCGTAACTGTATATTTTCAGCCTTCCGGCTGCCATGCTCTTTTAATAAACCGTTATTATTATTATTATTATTATTATTATTATTATTATTATTATTATTATTGTTATTGTTATTGTTATTGTTACAGGGTATTATTAAGATGCATACAAATAAATAATAATGGGGAAATCCTCTCACAAATAATAAGAAACATGACAAAAAATGTATGTAGAAAAAATGCGAGTCTACCCCCAAGTCAACTTCGTGCTTTGTTATTAAAGTTGAGTTGGTCAAGTTGCCATATGGCGCCAGCTGAATTGATACGTTGATCAAACTTATAGAATTTCTTTCGTAGCCATCTAACCAACCCAACATGAAGGATGTCGGTAATTGTGGTGTACTACTGTATACTTTTTCACAATATGTATGTAGGATGGAGTGTGCATGTAAATGAATAAAAATAAATGAAGAAAGTTATGTTCAGTGGTCCTCCGGTTAACGGACGGTTCGATTAACGGAATTTCGGTTAACGAAGTAGCTCCCATAAGGATTTTCAGTTCGATTAACGAACAAAACTTCGATTAACGAAATCCTTATGACAAACACGTTTTGTTGTGCGCATCAGCTGATCGGGTAGTCCACCAATACAGTACAGTGTAACCCCGCTTTACGCGGTCATTTGAACCCACGGAGGCCCACGTAAAGCGGGAAACGCGTAAACTGAACAACAGAACATATGGGATTAATTGAAATAGAGACTGGGCTGGTCCCCGAACTCCACTTTTTCAGACACAATACCTACGTTGTAGTAAAAATAACATCTTAATTTTATGATGGTATGCACACACAATTAATAATTAAAAGAAATATCAATAATATTAGGTTTTTTAACACTTGCATTAGTAGAAAAGATGGCTGGGCACACGGGGATGGAGGGTTGGTTCCGAGGCAGAGGGCAGATTATTGGCCCTCACCTGTATCACTTGTATCAATTGTATCACTATCCACCACAGAAGCTTGCAGGGTCTCTGTCAAACCCCTCAAAGTCCATATAAGTCCATATCCTCACTATCACTGACTTAGGCTGGCTGTGGTAGGTGGCGGGTGAAGAACTCAGTGCTGTGTTGATGACTGGGCGACCTTGTGCGCACCCTGCCCGCGCCGCTTCCCGCGTATATGAGTAGATGCACCGCGTAAAGTGGGAATTCCGGTTCTGGCGGGGTACCGCATAAATGTAGAAACGCTTAAAACTGAAACGCGTAAAGCGGGGTATTACTGTAATTGGTTCTATGTTTACATTCGTTTCCAGTGGAGTAAATATCAAGAAAGTTGGTTTCTTGAATATTTCTGCATTTTTTTTTTATTAAAATTATTGGTCATTCTGAAATTTAGTTTACATATTGATTATATACAGTGCAGAAATTATTATGAAACATGAAGTTGGCATTAGAACCAATGCATTCTGTAAAGAATATGGCATGTCTTCATCGACTGCCTCTACAATCAGCTGTTTGATATGTAAACAAAGCTGCCGGGAATACAACATACACACCTCAAATAAGTTAAAATACAGTATTCTATTGTTTTTTATTTAGTATTGTACAGTATACTGTACAGTACTGTATTTAGTTTATATTTAATGTTTTGTTAATTCTATTACTGGTATACAGTACACCTGTACTTTGTATGTACAGTGGTCCCTCGGTTAACGAGATTTCGGTTAACGAGATTTCGGTTAACGATTTACCTTCCATAAGAGTCTTAACTTCGGTTAACGAGCAATCCCTCGATTAACGAGTTTTGTACGAGCCGACTTCAACATGTTTTCGCTTGCATTTGGCGGTCCACCAGCTGTAGTATTAGTCCGCCAATACAGTAATCGGTTTTAGGGCTTAAATTCCTTACTATTTTAGTAAATATCAAGAAGTTTATACTATTCAATAATTTTAAAAGTTTAATATTAACTTTTTTAGTCATTTTAACAATTATTGAACATAATTGAAGGTAAAGAAACTAGTTTCTGGCGTGCCATCCAGCCTGTTAACACACCAGACAGGCGTTAGTCTCTCTCTGTTTTCAGTGGAGGTAACATCTTGCTTGAGATTCTCTTCAACTAAATGCTTTTTTTCTGTGTTTCCAAGCAAATTATTGGCCATTTTGAAATATATTTTACATATTGACAATATATAATGCAGTGCAGTGTTGATTTAAAGAAAATAATCTTGAAATACACCAAGAGAACTAAAATTTTATGGGTGAAATGGAGCCATGGGGTGACTTCTCTTCCACCCCAATGCCTTCGCTTCTTCCTTCTCCTCCACCCCCATTCTAATTCCCATCATCATCATCCAGGAGCCTTCTACATACACACCTCAAATTAAGTGTACTTTTCTACCTTCTTTGCTGAATTTAGGCAATTTTCTGTGAGTTGGAACCAATTACCCAATATTCGGTTAATGAACGACTCTGTGGAACCAATTGTGTTCATTAATGGAGGGACCACTGTATTGTACTCGGGTATTTGTGTACAGTAAATAAAAAGTATTTACTATTGACTTCAGAATATCTCCTAATATCAAGTGCACAGGGCTTCAAAAATGGCCTCAAAATGCCAATGATATTAGACAGATTAAAAAAAAAATCGGGGGGGCGTTTGATATTCCTGGTTCCGCCCCTGGGTAAACATTAGCATAATAACGGCCTGGGTTCATAGGTGGTGCGCCGGTAGCATACCCCTACAATATGTAATTTCTATATAATAAACCTAGATATGTACCCCCTCTGGTTACCAAAAAGCTCATTTCTGTTTTTTGCTGGAAAAGCTAGAGAAAGTGTTTTCTAAAATCATTTATAACATTCAGGTTGGCTGATTCATAGGTAGTATCTTATATAGTGGCTCCCTTTGCAAGTAGTTTAGCGTCATCTTTGAAAATATTGTACCATGTTGCCCTGATATCTGAGTGGGTTGGGAGACATACAGTATCAGACTCGGCATTTATTTTATTTCCATTTATTTTTTAATATTAGACTCGTGATTATATAATGGTGGATAGATAGGTGAATATGAAAATGGAATTCATACATAATTTTCCCTCCTGAATTTTTCCCAGTGAATTGAAGATCGCTAAACCGAACAATTGCAGATTGTTAAATAACTAAGGGTGTTAGAAAATTTTAAATGAGTTATCGCTAAGTGAACGATCGCTAAACTGCGGATACCTGTACTGTGCAGTATTTAGTACTCTATTTATATGTTCTAAGGAAAGTTTTTATATTTTTCTTATTTGTTTTATTTTTGTATTTTTTTCAGAAATGTGGAGATTAAGTCAAGAGGATGTGCAATGGTCATCTAATATACAGTATTGGTGTTTTGTTCTGGTTTTTCATTTTTTTTTGGTGGGTTGTGTTAGCAAGACCGAGAATGCCGAGAGTGGTGGTGGAAAAACAATGGAAGCTTGTAAGATATTTTGCAATTACAAGCTCTTGCAGCTTGTAAGTAAGGCAAAGATTTTTAATGACAGTAAACATTTTGTTGATATGAAGCTGAAGATGCCCCCAGAGGTAGTGGAGAATAAATTCAACAGTTTATTAAACAAAACAAAGGATCAGCCAAGTAAGGATGATATTAAGAAATTTTTAGAAGAAAATTTTGAAGATGGTGGTACAGAATTTATTAGCTGGATTCCAGAAGATTGGAAGACAAAACCTAAATTTACATATGATGTTTATGATATTTACTTGAGGAACTGGGTTCTTGAAGTCAATCAAAGATGGAAGGTACTTGGACGAAAGCTGTCAGAAGATGTCTACAAAAACAACAGCTTGTACTCTCAAATTTATGTTCCGAATGCTTTCATTGTGCCTGGAGGACGTTTTGCTGAGTTGTATTACTGGGATTCATACTGGATTATTGAAGGTCTTCTCCTCTCAGAGATGCATGACACTGCTAAACAAATGATAAAGAACTTCTTGTACCTTATAAATGAGTTTGGATACATACCTAATGGTAGTAGAAAATATTATATAGGAAGATCTCAGCCACCATTTTTGACTTCCATGGTAGATTTGTATTGGAAATATACCAAAGATGTAACATTTTTGAGTGAATGCATGAGTGCCCTGGAGAAAGAATACAGTTTCTGGCAAAAGAACAGATCTATAACTATCACCATGGATGATAACATTTATACATTGTTCCAGTACCGAGTTAATTCAACAGATCCAAGACCAGAGTCATATTATGAAGATGAGAGACTTGTGAAAAACATGACTAAGGAAGAGAGGAGAAGAATCTTTTCTGGGATCAAATCGGCCGCTGAAAGTGGATGGGATTTTTCCTCTCGGTGGTTCTTGGCAAATGGGAAACATTCCACGAATATGACAGACATAAACACTACATCCATAGCCCCAGTGTGTCTAAATAGTTTGATGGGGTTAAATGCACGGCTGTTGTCTGAATTTTTTCATATATTGGGAAACGAATCCAAACATAATTTATACAAAGCTTATGCAGATGAAGTCAACATAACTATGAGTCGCATCTTTTGGAGTGATCGAGATGGAGTGTGGTTTGACTATAATGTGGAAAAAAGGGAACTCATACCTGGGTTTTACCCATCAAATTTGATGCCTTTATGGACAGAAACTTATGGAAAAGAGAGAACACCAGCATTTATAATAGAACAAGCTATTGCTTATCTTGACAGAAATAATATTAGTAGTTATCCTGGGGGTATCCCAACATCATTACTGAAAACAGGACAGCAGTGGGACTTACCGAATGGATGGGCTCCACTGCAGTACTTTGTTGTAATGGGGTTACATAAGGCAAGAAAATATAACCCTCGTGCTGAAAAACTTGCTTTTTCATTTGCTCGAGAATGGGTGCTCAATGTTTACAAAAGCTACTTGAATACCAAACCACATAAGATGCTTGAAAAATATTTGGTAACTGAGGTTGGAAAGAGTGGAAGTGGTGGTGAGTACAACACTCAAGAAGGTTTTGGATGGACTAATGCTGTCATCATGAAATTCCTAAGCATTTATGGCCACAAGATTAGAACAAAGGAAGTCTTTGATCCTGCACCACTCATTGTTGGAATCCTGCTAATGGTAGTGTCTCTTGTGTCTGTTGCAAGTTATATGCACAGAGTACGTGTTTGTCAGAGATTTAAGTGGGAATCAGAAGAAACTTTATCAAGAGTGTAGTTATAATACTTTTGGTACCCGATATAGTAAATTATTTTCTTATGGTAGGGATTGTCTTTGGGGTCTTATGCTGTGTTATATTTATTCCAAGGATAAAAACTGAACTTTGATCAATTTAAAGGAAAGGGGGGGGGGGGGTAGAACAGTATGAATTTGGAATAATGTAGAGTACTGTACAGTTAAATTTGTAATACTGTACTGTATTAATAAAGCTGAAAGAAATTATAAAACAAGGTAATTAAGTAGGGATTGGTTGAATTTCTGAAAGATAAGTTACTCCAAGTAAATGTCAGTTTAAGGTCCACTACTGACTATATTTCTTGCCTATACTGTGCAATACCTCAAGCAGGAAATTATTTTCATTGTTTTGAAAACGAGTTAGTTTTGGCATTTGTAAAGTGGTAGCATGTTGAAAGTTGCATTTCTACTGTAGTGCATTAGTAGCTGCTCATGTGGTTCTGTACTTAAACAATGCTCAAGACACATGTTATGAAGTAGCCAAAATAGAGGAGAGGTTGATAGAATTATTAGTTTTGAGAAACTGCTCCTGGAAGTAAATGTCAAACATAAGTACTGTAGTGCTTCCTAATATACTTCCAAAACTTCTAAGGTTGTGCATAATTACTCAGGATAGTACAGTAGATAATTAATGTTAGTTACACATGCTTTAAGAGTAAAAAGAGAATATTTAGATTGATGATACAGTACTAAGAAATGTAATCATGTCTTTCCTTGATTGTTGTCTGTAATCCGTCCAATTTGTGCCTCTTGATAAACCTTTTATGTGGTTAACACTGGTAATGTATACTGTATTTATATTTTTATCCAGTAGATATAAGGCAAGCATTGTAAGTGCCACAGTTTATTTTAAGAATACTGTATTGGAATTAAGTTTGGATTTACTTTGATATTTAGAAAAAGAATTAGTTTGAAATTTTGAAGTTGTGAAGTGTATTGAAAATGTTCCTCATGTAAGAATTACTGTATACAGTACAGGTACTGTGAACTTATTATGCTGTACCTAAACCCAGTAGAAAGCATGTTTCATGTTAAGCTGCACAAATTTCATAAAGATAACATGAAAGAGAGAGAAACTACCATTGTTGGATTAGGAGTTATTTTGGATAAGCTCAAGATAATTAAACATTTGTGGCATTGTATTTACAAGATCTCATCTAGCACTTGAAGTTACCTCTGTCCGTCAAACAATAACTTACCGGTAAACACTATTGTGTGTTAGTTTTGTATAACTGGATCACAGTGTATAAGTGTTTGATTCTAGAGTGTATTTTAGAAATGTGTGAAATAATTTTGCTTACATGATGTTCAAATAGAGTATTACTGTGCAGTATATATTTTTGGTATGAGTGATGTAGGTTCTCCTTGCTAGGTACAGTAATAACACAATTTATCCACTGCACTTGGTTTTATAAGACTAGTATTCCAATGTACAGAACAGTATATTGTATGTAAATATTTAAAGTCTTATATTTTGTTCTTAGATTCTCAGTTTTTCATAGTTTTATATTACAATAATGAATACATTACTTCAATTCCATTATTTTTGCCACTTATCAGCTTACTAGCTGTTAGGGCAGTTGGTCTATCTATTGTTAATACAGGTGGAAACCGGGGACCAGGAAACCTGTGATGTTTGGTAGGGTCGCAGTACATAACTGTATTAGCCTTTGTACAGGTATTTCCTTTTGGTTTGCATAGGAAAGGTTTCCCTCTACTATACAGTGTTGTATTGGTTTTCATTAAATAATTCTGGACCTAAGTGCAAGATGGGCAGTTGTCAAGTACTGTAAATGCATTTGGGGGAGGAAAAGGGGACTTTTGTTTGATCATCAGAAATTAGACTGGGGATTGAACCTTTGATAATTTCACTGCATACATAATGAAGGCAATTAGGGAACTTTACATTTTGCTGTCCACATACAGTACAACCTTAAGAATCTGTAATACTGTACTTGGAGCCAAGCCCTCTCAATATTTCTGAGGGAAAATATAGCATATAAATACAGTACAACAAAATAAAACAAGGAAAGTTTTACTGATAATGATATACAGTATAGTACAGTATTACAATTGTTAGCATCCAACTGTTCCTTATGAGGGTGAGCTGAGCAGTTATCAAAAATAATAATAATTATATTGTACAGTCCTCTGCCAGCCTCACCTTACAGCAGTGTGTAGGAGACTTGTACAAAATCATGGATACTAGTCAATAGTTATTTCCCGAGTGATTAACTCCCCTATATTTGTCTTGTAAAGCACAGGCAAAATTTTCATGCCTTTCAGAGCAAGTGGCTTAGCTTTCTTCCCTGTCACAAGTAGTTTATGTTGATGTGTACCAGCAGCCTTTGTATGCATTATAACAGTGAGTATCTTGTTAGATTCTCTTGTCACACATCACCACCTCCTATGAGTCAGCAAGTGTGTTACGATGTAAATGTCCCCGACACCACCAATTTCATTAGTAATATAAAGGTGTTCAAATCCTTCATTTTTTTATTTACTTGGCAAAATCATCAGTGTACTATTTTAGTAGCTTCACTACAGTATTGGCAGACATTTGTACATCACTAACTGATGATAATGATAACTAGCTGTTAATAGTAAATACCATGTGAGTTTTGAGTCTGTAAACTGCTTGTGCCTCTTCTGAAAGGCCCTCTCCTGAATTTACGATGATTTTCTGGACATCTGAAATAACAGGAATCTTGAGTAAATTTCTTTGAAAAATTAAGGTTCTGGATTTCTGAGTTCTGTGTACTGAAGGTTGTACTGTATTATACTACCCTGTATATTTTCTAGATTAATCACATTTTGTTAATAATGATGTTGCTGGTATACAGTACTGTAGTTTGTTAAAAAGAAACAAAAAAATTTCATTGTCTGTACTTGCACTGCAGTCCTGAATTTTGTTTACTGATTCTAAGATTTGGAACTTCTGCTTTAAACCAAAGGTTGTGATTAGAAAATGGTGACTGTTTACAAAAGTGGGAGAGTAAAATATTTTAAGTTTTATTTTATATTTGCCCTTATACTACACTACACTATACTGTACTGCATCACTAATAGGATGATATTCAGTCAAATCTTGGTGAAATAGTGTCTTGTACAATCAGTGATTCATAGTTTTAGTTGGGATTTTGAGATAATGAGTTACGTTTTTAGTGTTTAATCATGTGTTTACCTGATTTTATCTGTATTACCTTTCACTTAAATACTGTAGCATCTTAGCATCTCAGAAAAACAATGAAGTTGACAAAACTGAGTATGGAGTAAATGTAGGTTCCTGTTGCCCCCACATCACCTGACACTCAGTCTTTGTATGTTCTTGTTCTGTCAACACAGCCACAGTTTGTACTATTCACTTTTTATTTGTGGTTTAGTGACACTTTTAGTGCTTTCACAAGGGCAGTGTAGTGCATGTGTTTATCAGAAAATATCTTGGTACAATACTGTAGAACCTGTACTTCAGAAAAGCTAAAAAAAATAGATGAAGTTGAGCATGGAGTAAGTCTGCGGTTCTGATTCCGGTAAACACCACAACTGTACCCATTTTTACCTCGACCTCGGGGCAAAATTGAGATTAGTGTACTGGATTTTAACTATCATTCTAGTACTGTATCTTGTCTTTAGATACTAGAGAACAAAGCATTGGCTGGGTATGTGCACATGCAGTGGGCATGTAATGGTTAGCCTTTTGTTGCAAGCGTACTGTGCAGTAGACCATCAGGGTCCTGATGATTGCCAGTTTAAACTCGCTTATCTTTTTATGACTGTTGGTCAAGATCTGTGAGTGGTTGTCAGGAACCTGATTTGTCCCAGATCAAGCCAGAGTAAATTATAACGGTATTTATATAGGAGTATTGTACTGCCCAGTTCTCTAACTGTAAAAATGGGGTGGCAGTAGCAAGGGCATCTAGCCATAATAGTTGCTTCAAATTTGCCTGATGGCAAGCAGGACATCATGACATCAGGTGCAGTAATCATGGCAAGCCCATGTGAGAGTAGAAATTGGTTATGAAAGAGTGATCATGGTAATGTGTAAGTCAGGGAAATTGGGTTCTTGTATGGTGAACATAATCAACCTTTGGAATACAATACTGTACTGCACTTACATTTTTAAACTGGTCTTCCCCTCCAGTCCATCCAATATTGCAATGATTTACTGAATTTGGAGAAGAATTCATTGTACTGTATAGTTTTGACATAAATTCCATTTAAAGAATAACCACTCAGAAATATGACATCAGAAATTTACATAAAGACTACAGTACAGTAATCAAGAAGGCAGGTAATGTTCCTTAAGTTGCCGAGTCTTAACTAATATAACCATTTACAGTTCTCATAATTGTTAAAGGTAATGACGATCTTGGTTACAATACTGTGGTTAAAGGAACTTATTTTATATCTGCTGTTGTAGACTTTGAGGTCACTTACACTGTGGGGGGAGGAGGAGGATACTTTTGCATCCACAGAATTCACTACTCCACAGTGAGATTGAGTGTGAGCATACCAGAATAATGAGAGTAGTGTTTGTGTGTGTGTCTGTATGTACTGAACTGTATATTGTTGAATTTTTAGGAGAGTGGGAATTCTTCATGATTTAATTTGCTCAGTAATAGAAAAACTACAGATGCTATGTACTGTGTATAAATATCTTTACTGTACAGTGGGGTATGCTATAACGAAGGGATCCTACTACGAATATTCCTATAACGGACGGTTTTACCTATAAAATTGAGAATGCTATAACGAATGAAACTCCTACAACGAACATTATTTAATTTTTTTTTTTTTTTTTTTTTTTATACTAATTTATTGTTTTTTATTACAAGTATTAATGATATTCTTTATTTCAGGGGTTTAGATGCATATTTATGCACTTTTTTACAATTTTTACAATTTTATGTTATATTTTTCAGTGTTAAGTAGTTGTATTTGGGGGCTTGGATCGGATTAATCCTATAACGAACAAGGTTCTAGAACCAATTAGATTCGTTATAGCATACCCCACTGTATATAAGAGCCTTAAAAATATTCCAGATTAAAAAAAAATTCACATTCTGTTATGATTGATGGAAATTTGGGGAGTCTTGTCAGAGCTATGCTGGTTCTCCTTACCATGACAAAACTTTTTTATGGCTGTACAGTAGGTTCTTGCCTCCATGTTAATGCATTTGCATGAGGCATATGCTGGAAGAGTTCCTACTCTTGTTCCTGCTACATTGTATTTGGTGTTAGAGAACATAATGATATTCAAACAAAGTTTTGCAACAGAAAATACTGTGAAGTTTGGTACTTGAGGTTTACTCCATAAATTGAAGTGGAATAATATTACAAAATACAGGTGCTCTTCTTACATTCCTGAGGCTTGGTTGTAAGTCCATTTGTTTGTAAGTCCAGCTTTACTTTTGTAGATACTGTACTGAACTTATTGTAAGAAATGAGACAATAAAGGATGTGCAGTACAGCTATGCCCCAATAATGAATACAGTTCTGTACAGCACAATATTCTGCAGTATATCTTAATATCCTTTAACAGCATTTCAGTGTACTGTACTGTATAAATTGCTTATACAGGTACTGTACAGTGTTAATTTTGTAGGCAGTTTGAACAGTGAATTGGACATACGAACAGATTGATTCATACTCTGGAAGTTGTTAAGTCTAATGTTCAAAAGTAGAGGAGCACCTGTATTTTGGTTAATTTGGTTTAGTAGAAGTTAAGCTTAAATTGAAGTACAGCGTATCATTCATTTATATATAAAATTTACCTTAGGAAATTTCAAAATAATTTGACAATTATGGTTTAAGAAAACTTTAATTTGTTCTGTTTCAAAGTAAAGTTATAATACTGTATTACCGTAGGGAATGTAAAATTACAACTGGATATAATTACATCTCTTCTTAATATGTCTTGTACTGTTCTTGTAAATTCACTTGATAAATGTCATATCAAAGATAAGAACCTGACAAGAAGCCAAAAGATGCAATGCAGCTTAGTGAGCTGCTATCAGGTAATCACGGTTAACCCACACGAGCTCGGGAAATGGCTATAAAATGGTGGTGGTTGTTATCCTGACCCAAGGTAATGAAAGGATAGATGGCAATTGTGATCACATAAATGGTGGTTAAAGTGGTTATGGTAGTTACAATGTGTTGTGATTTACCTTGTATTTATTGTAACCAGGCGTGTTATTAGTCGGAGAACCAGTAAATTATGAGCTTGCTCTAATATTAATTCTACTTATTTGTCATTTGTGGTAAACCGAAGGAAGTCACAGTAAGGCTGGGTGGGTGAAGAGAACTGAAGTTTAGTGTTTTCCTGTTGGTAGCTGGATTTGGAGTGAATAAACATGGTAACTGTCCATATACAGTAGTAGGTGATGAAAATTCCACATCATTGCTGAGTAAATGACGAGAATGCTTGCCTTCAACTTAAAACACACAATATTGAAATACCTTTAATTACTTATTATAATTCAACCACCATTCCCTAGACATCTAATACAGGTTATATACATTATCTTATATATAACAGATTGTAGAAACCCATAACCAGCTTATCGTTATGATTGCTGTAATATATTTAGCAATAAGGATTATGATAGTAGTACTGTCGTGGTGATGACGATAGAAAACACTTATTACTGTACATCATTTTGAATTAAGTTCATAGATTAGTGAATGAGAATGAGGGTACTAACATTACAAGTGTAAATGATTTTGTTGAGAATTTAAATGTTAGTTTGTTTTAGCCGATTCTTTTCATGGTTTTTCTTTTTTAATACAGCGAGGGCAGCCCGTATGAACACTGATTATCAAACAGGCTGTACAGAACACATTTAATAATGGTAAAGTAATAAAAGAAATTCAGCAACATTTATCCATATTACTTATTGGCATGTGTTTTAGACTTTGAATTACACGTAATATCTTTGTCAGCCAGAATCCCTCTTAACCGGAACTCTCCGATAGCCCGAATAAAAATTTTCTAAGGGGCACATTTTTCTGGAAAATTCCAAGAAAAATTTTCCAGTACCCAGAAAATTCTGGGGATGGAGTTTTTTCCGGGTTTGGTACACGAGCATCAAGTGCATTTTCCGGAAATTCTGAGAAAATTTTTATGGTACTGTATCTGGAAAATTCCGGGAATGGCGGATATTTTTCCAAGTTCGAGTGATGATGTAATGCACAATTTCTGGAACTTAAGAGAACATTTTTCCATTGCCTGGAAAATTCTAGAGATGAGAGATTTGTCTCGTTACTGGAAATCTCTCATTCTTGGAAGTGTTCTGCACCAAATGTTCTGGCTAACGGAGATATTACTGTACTGTACACATTTAGATAAATTAAAGGATTACCCTGTACCTGTTTTCTTAGTGTCAATTTCACAGCATGTCTGCTTTTGGAGAAACTTAAAGAATACAGTACAGGTACTGTAGTTGCCATTAGTTTTATCACTGATTTAATTTTTGTTACTGCAGTGATCTAATGAGATGAGTACTTGTATTAGGATCTACTTATAGTGCTTCCCTTGAATATTATTATTACTTCCTAATGGGCAATGGCATATATAGTTTCTGTAAAGGGGGCCCAAGACTTGAAGGTAGGGACATTATTTTATTTGCATCCACTGGTGTAAGCAGGGGAGAGCATAGCGAGCCCATACAGCAGCACCCTAACCCGGGGCTTAAGGGTTAAGGTGAAACGAGAGCAGAAGCTGTCAGTATCATGTCTTGTCAGCAAATATGATAATTGCAATAATAATTTCTGTCTGTTTACATTACAATTTCTAATATACGTAATGGTTTTGGTGGTATAATAAAGGCAGAAATATAAAGTAGGTACTAAAAAAATATTACTTAGACATTAGATATTTTTTTAGAGATGATTTAAAGGAAGGGAGCGTAGTCTTTGCTCGGATGGGTGGGGGTAAGTTGTTCCACACCTTCACACTGTGATATTTTATGGAGGTCTGGGACTGAGACAAGCACATGGGGGGTGATCTTAGTAGCTCTGGGTGTCTTTTTAAGTTGTATCTCTGTTTATTCCAGAACTGGAAATAATTATTGTCAATCAAGTGATTGACAGATTTGTAAACAAATAGGTATGGCAAATCAGTAGATGTTAATTTCCTCGAATTTTAATGTTTTCAATTTAGCAACTTGTTCGTTAGTGTGATCAGTTTTATTCAAGTAAGTTTTTGTCTGCACAACTCTTCTGTGCAGTGATCAGTGGTTGTGATTTTGTAGAGCCAGATGCCCCCCCTATAGTGTGTGACAGTGAATAAAGTGTTGGTAAACAAGATCATAATAGATTTCTTTCATTGCTACAAAAGTGAGTGACTGACGAGTGTGATACAGGATACCGCACTGTTTATTGATTTTACTGTGAATGGCTTGCATGTGGCTTCTCCAGCTAAGTTTCTCATCAACAATAACCCCAAGAAATTAAGTATATTGTTCACCTTTGAGGACTATTACCAAGATACAGGGGGTCCAAATCTGGGGGTAAGTTTTTCCTTCTGTGAAAGATTGTGCAGTGGGTTTTTTTGAGGTTTAAGGCCAGTTTATTACATGTTACCCAGGTCCTGACTTTCGTCAATTCAGTGTTCATAGTTCTCTTTAAGGAATGGAGGTCTGAGTTACTGGTTTCGAGATTACTATCGTCTGCAAATAAGTTGTATCTGGAGTGTGCCAGAGTGGACTATATTGTTTATGTACAACAAAAACAATACAGGACCAAGAATGAAACCTTGAGGGACACCATACAAAATTGGTGAGGAGTCAGATTGATGTTTATTATAGCAGACATACTGCTTTGTGTTAGACAGATATGAGGTAAACTAATTGTGAAATAAGCCCATAATGCCATAATTTTCAAGCTTTGCCAGGAGGATGGTATGGTTGACAGTATCAATGGCTCTAGAGAGGTCCAGGAATATTCCATCTGTGAACTGACATTCATCAAAGGAGTTTAAGATGTCATAAGTAAAGGATAGCAGAGCACTCTCAGTTGACCTTCTAGCTCTAAATCCAAACTAAGAGTCTGTAAAGATGTTATTGACACTGCAGAAGGAATTTAGTCTACTACATGCTAGCTTCTCCAGTATCTTACTTAAGGCTGGGAGGACTGATATGGGGCAGTAATTCCTGAAAAGACATGTATCCCCAGGCAATTTGCAGTTTATCCGGAAAGACACCACTAGTGAAGGAGGAGTTACAAATGTGTAAGAGAATAGGTCGTAATAAGTGGACTACTTTCTTAATGATACTCATTGGTATTTTGTCGTTGCCTGCTGCTGCATCTTTGGACATTTTTATGATGGTTAGCAAAATATCGGCTGTGACTGGGGATAAGAACAGCTCATTTTCCTGTCTGTTTTGCAGGTAGGCTCTAAATTCCTCATGGTGATCAGGGATGCTCTCTGCAAGATTTTTGCTAACATTGATAAAATAATCATTGAAGTGGTTGGTAATGAGGGAGGGTTCTGTTCAACTGTATCATTTATCATAAAAGCTGAGTGGGGGGGGGCTGAAGGCTGTGTTCGTGTTCTGAATAGAATTGATGGTACTCCAGGTTTTTTTTTACTTTTGCCTGATGTTGACTGGAGCTTATTTGTATAATAGCTATATGCCTGGCATTTCTAAGTGCTTGAGTTACTCTATTTCTGATACTTAGGTAAACACCACTGAAAGTTATGGATCTTTTTGCAAATTTTCTTTGGAGATTGTGTTTCTTTTATCATTACCTTGATTTTACTTGTATTATAGGATTTGGGGATAGATACAGTTTTTACTAACATAGTTGTGGGGTATAATTTGTGTTTGTGTTCACACTCAGGATGGGATGGAGGAAGGAAACTCACAATGCGCTTTCTGTATATATATTATTGTACAGTGCAGTGCTTATGAGTGACTAGGTGAGGAGAAGCTTGCTCAGAGGTCATGTAGAGCGAGGAGGTTTCTGAGGAAGCTGGGTGGTGAGGAGCTGTGAGAGATGTTGCTGGGCCAGTAGCTGAGTGTAGAATGGTCTCCCTGGCCAGGCATGGCCCTATTTATACAATTTACGAGGATCAGGATTTGGTGCGAGCGTAGCGAGAGGGCCAATCACAGCGGCTTAAGCGTGAGGTGTGAAACGCTCTGATCCTGAGCTGGAGGTTGAAGATCAAGACTAGGTCGGCAATCATACCCCTACGTCCACTGCATAGACCTAGTCTCTCGGCATAGCTGGCTGTACGCTGATTGGCTGGTAGGCGCGCGGCCGGAGCTCAGTTGGGAGTTGTAGGGGAGAGGATCCACTACATAGTCTTGGGGGTGAAGCATTTATTAAAGCAAGCATTGAAAATGCAAGAGAAGTTGCAGCAGATTACGTTATGGTTGTTGGGGGCATAGACAAGATCCCATATAGCATTCATAAAGTCATTTTAAAAAAGAAGCCTGTTGGAGATGCAGTAGTCTCTGTATTATATTGAGATGTTAATAGACCTTTCAGGTCTTGTGGCTGTTTTATACATGGCAAAAATTGAGAATTGATCTGAGATACAGTATTGTTATAAATAATTCCTTTTGCAAAATTGTTAGGAGTGTTGTTAGTCCAGATATGATCTATCACTGTGGCAGAGGTGGCAGTTACTCTGGTGGGTTTGGTTATTGTGTTGAAGAAAACCTTAGAATGACAGATAGCGAGAAGGTCTATTACTGAGGTGTCCGTCTCGGATTTTAATAGATCAAGGTTGAAATCTATTGCAATGTGGCAGAGTTTCCTCTCTGAGCTTATGATAGAGATAAGCTCCGATAATTTATCAAGAAAGTTCTTTACATTAGTGTGGAGTCTTCTGTAGATTACTCCTACTTGGATATTTTGTGTGTTATGTAATTCAGTGAAAACACTTTCCATGAACTCCTCCTGAACCTTTAAATCATCTCTTACAGAAGCATTATACCGACTATCAACATATAGTGCGACACCACCACTATGTCGTGATGTATTGATGCAGTGTCTAGTATGATTAGGTATGTTATACAAATGTTCAATATCATTAGTGAGTTTGGCCTCACAGAACCCAAGTACAGGTATACATCAAATTTGTGGGCAATACAAGATATATACCGGTACTGATCTAAAAAGGTATCTACGGTAAGTGAGGATACTGCTGATGTTAGGGCTAATTAAGGAGAAAGACTGAAGTAGCATGAGACTGGAGCTAAACTCAGGAGAGTCAGGAAAGTAATAGTTACAACTGGGGTTGGAGTAACCCAGTGAGTTGTAGACAGGCATCAGGGTCAATATGAGGGAGTATTGTGTCGACACCATGGTTGAAGTGGGTGTAACACGTATGGTCCAGTACATCTAAGGGACCGACACTAGCATTATCAGTGTAGGAATATTGATACTGATTAAGGAACAGCAAAAACTCAGGGTCACTGAGGTGTGAAAAGGGAGGGTCAAAGAAAGTTATAAATAGTGGGGGTAACGTACTCACAAGTGCTACAACCAACAGAATTAAGATGACTGGTGCTGTTGAGGGTGCTTCCCAGTTCGTGTGGGAGATGCGCCTGTCACTTGGTTATGTGGGTTTTTTCCCGCAGAGGTGGGCGTGTAGTACCTGGGTTGGCCTGCAGGGAGGGGCCCCACAGGTGATAACTAGGATGCGGGCAGTTGCTGGTTTCCTCTCTGAGGGTGTTGGGGGTCCACTTTCCCAAGAGTCTGTCACAGCAAGGGTTTATGGCTGAATGTCACATGTTTCCCTTGTTTCCTGGCTTTTTTAAACTTGTCCATTTGCTGTTGGTAGGCTTTAGTCGTACCTGGGCATAGGTTCTTGTTGACAAAGATAGTACAGGAGTGCCTTTCAGTTTACTGTGCTGGTAAAAGACATTGTCTCGGACAGAGGGAGAAAAAACTTTGTTATGATGTTGCGGGGGCGGGAGGAGTTGGGTTTCCTGACACGTTGAACACAGTCAAACTTGACTTCAATAAGTTTAAAATGTTCATTCAGCAGGCGTGAAATTTTGTGCTGGGGTGACTCCTAGTTCTCATGGAGATCTTCAGGTTTTTTTATGGGGTTGTGGAAATAATCACCACCTGCATGGGCAATGTGCAATGAATACAAGAATACAAGTGATACAGTTACTGAACAGTAATACCCCATTTATGTTGTCACCTTTTTATGTTATTTCATAAATACGTTGTCACTTAAATTGTAAGACTGTGCTACCTGATATACATTACATTAACCCCACACTCATGTCATTGACAACAACTGTCATTATTGTATCCATCTCCTGAGCTGCTAACTCTTTCTTCATGAGCTGCCTAACAGCAAAAATTATTTAGTGTCTTGCATACATGCACTGTAGAGTACAATACTGGTATATTTACGTACAGTACAACATTTTAGTGACTCTTTTTAGTGTACAGGTATACAGTACTCTTTATTGTTTTACCCTATACAGTATACTGTATTTTGTGTTATAGTTTACTTCTGTACACTAGTGTTTAATAATGTACTGTATTTTTTAGTAAGGTACTGTAAATTAATGGAATATTGTGGGTACAGTACATCTAAGATCAAGATGCACACAACACACCGCTTCACAATACTGTACCCTCCATTGTCTTTTAGCTCTTGTGGCACGCACACTTTTTGTGATCTCATCGTAGTTTTGTGAAGTTTTTCGTGAAATGTTACTGTGATCCTCAAGCATTATGCCTCCTAAGCATGTTTTAAGTGACGAGGATGTTTCTGTAATTCATGAGGCAGCATAAGTGTTAGCTTAAAAGTGAATTTAAAGGATACAGTATTTGCCAAATATGATAGGTGGACTGGTTATGTTAGAAATGCATCCCTCTTATTCCTTTAATTCTCATGGGAAAAAGGGTTTTGTAAACCATTGTTTCTTTCCACTTTTCAGGAATGCATCCCCAATGTAAACCTGGGTATTTTACTGTATGAGAAAGATACAGAAGGGCCTTAAGATCTTGATCTCGATAATGTATAATAATGCTTATAAGAAAGTTTTTTATATTCCATACAAAGCTCCCCTGTTCCTCTACGTCTCTAACTTGCTTGGCATCCAGTTAAGTGCTGCAAACCAATCCCTTACTCTCCTTGCACTGTGTCCTAAATCAAGTAGAACTAACCTTTCATCTTCTGCTATCACTGATCTCGCAGGTGGTAAAAGAATTTCTTCCAAAATTTCTGCATATTCCTCTGCTGTGAGATGATTACTCTCTGCCAGACTGCCAGATCACCCACACCACTCCACATGATGTGACAACTCCTCCTGGAGGTTACAGTGTTGTTCTTGTCATATCTGTCAATGAAGTTTTATGCTTTTAGTTGTAAGCCCCCCCCCCCTTTTTATAA
The DNA here is from genome assembly GCF_018991925.1 of Homarus americanus. Classification (NCBI taxonomy): domain Eukaryota; kingdom Metazoa; phylum Arthropoda; class Malacostraca; order Decapoda; family Nephropidae; genus Homarus; species Homarus americanus. Next base: position 8,235,038 of record NW_024742238.1, on the reverse strand, counting down.
TTGACCAATATCATGGGCATTTCGAGGCCATTTTGAAGCTATGTGCCTTGATATTAGGAGATTTTCTGAGGTCAATAGTAATTACTTTTTACTACACATAAATGCCTGAGTACAATATGTACAGAATTGCATTAAAGAAAAGTATTGGAATTTTCTGATGAAAAGGGGCACCCCCTGGTTCTGCCCCTGCACTGGTTCTAACCTGGGGCACTGGGGCACTCTTGGACCATTCAATTGTAAATGGGTACCTAAAATCACATGCTGGGGAAGTAGAAGCAATTGAGTCCAGTTCTAGCCCTGCTTTCTGTTTATGTACCATGACTAAGGGACCCTCTTTCAGCTTTCTTTTGATATTTTACTAAATGTAGTAACAACTTGTAGGTTTGCACTTAGACATTAAGTAAAAGGGATTACTCTATTCAAGGATGAATCAATGAACCTTGCTATTAACTGTCTCATGGGTATGTATTGGAGCAAGGCCTACTAGAATATTTAAGAGGCGACTGTTTTAATTATTTAGCTGCTTGTTATAGTCTTGTATTGTCAGTAATGTTTTGCTTGCATTGAAAATGGCTATAAAATGATGATGATGATGATGTGTGGTTGGGTGAGAAGAGGGGGCACATGTATGCATGCAAACAGTATTGTTTTACATTTTCCATTTATGTAACTTAAACTTTGGTTATGTTTTATGCCCTCAGCATACACCTCTATTTACATAGCTCATCAATATTCACTGTAACATGTATTTAAATTATGTGCAGTATGTTGTTTGGTAATGAATCCTGAAAAATGTGGATAGTTGATAAAGACCAAATTCAATTTTTATTTTAAGTAATATAGTATTGTATTAAAGTGACATTTTTATGAAATTATATCAGACTGCTGTATAGCAAGTTTGTACTTGTTACTGCCATAGTTGAATTTATTAACACTTACTGTAATTTACTTATGTTAAAGAACACACTTTCACTAATTTTGAATGAGAACTATGGGATCCTCTCAGTCACTGATTGCATTGAAATCACTGTTTATTTATTTATTTAATTTTTGTCAATATTTTTATTAAGTAAAATTGCCTGGTATTGCATGACATGCCATAGTTGTTCATATGTGTACTAGACTTGTTTTGTCTTTTTAATGTTTATTGTTTGAGAAGTTATTGTGCTGAGTTTGTGCTTAATCGTTTTGTTGTATGTTAAGCAGTATTTGTATTATCATTGATTTTTTTTATTTAATGGAGCTTTTTACTTCTTGAAGGTTTAAAAGACAAATTAATTGTTCTGTTTATATAACACCAGAGTATATACAGTACATATTTAAAAAAATCTGTGGAAAGCTCTTGTCATTGAAGATGCTTTAACATAAATGATTTTGTATGATTTTCATTTTTATTGTAAATTTCATTTGTTTTATACAGCACTATATCCTATATTTATGTATTTTCTATTTTTTCTCAAATAGATTTTGGTTGTATTTGATATTTATTTATCCTTCAAGGTTTTGTTAACAGAAATTTTTATACATTAGTAGATAAATATATCTTTTACTGTTTAAAAAATTAATACAGTACAATAAAATGATAAACACAGAAGTCGATGCAGAGAATTGAATTCCCAGTAAGACCTCCCTAAGTTGGACTACTTTATATGGGGCTCGAGTTTGTCCAACTTATCTAGAATTCTGACTTAAGTGTACCCCCCGCCCCCCCCCACCCCATGCTTTCAACCATCAATTTGCTGAAAAATCCCTTTCAAAAACAAAATTAAAGTTAGCCACATAGGAAAAGGGAAACACTGGAGCACCTTAGCTTTTGTCTTTATTCAGGACATCTTCAGAGGCAACTGAACTTACAGGGACTGAGAGTCAAATAGAAAGGTAACCTTACATATCAGGTCAGGTCAATAACATGGGATCCACTAATCCACACGCCACGTCCACCGCACACGAAAGAAGAGCTTATAAAAAATGAGCGACATAACAAGTAAGGTCAAGTCAGGTCTGCCATGTTTTTGAGATATTTGTGACCCTGAATTTATTGAAGAACTGCAACACATTCAGGTCATTGCACAAAAACTTGGCTACCCTTCATTGTTTGTTGATCATTGTCTTAAAAAGGCTAAAAAAATCCCTTTATTGTACTCATTCTAGACAAGTTCCTACGTTTAAGAGTACTGTACTTTGACTCTACCTTATCACAAAGAATTTGTCCAGTTAGTTCAATCCCTTAAATTACAAAACATTAATGTTGTTTTTAAGTATGACTCAACTGTTACTAGTATGTTAATTAAGAGCAGCCCAACCTTGAATGTGAATGGAAGTTTTTACTGTACTGTATTTCATATAGCAATTGTAATGGAAATTATGTAGGTCAGACTGGGAAAGCATTACAAATTAGAATAAAACTGCACAAGTATAGTACAATATTAGAACAGCATCTGAAAGCAGTGCATTTTTCGTTCATATAAGGAACAATAATCATCCCATAGATTGGGAAAACAGTATAGAAGTGTTTATATCAACGTGTGTCACAGAAAGACGATTGGTTGAATTACATCTGGTTAGGGAAATTAATTCTATAAACCTTAGTGATGGTCAGTACAAAACTGATATGTTACACAAATTTATTTGTCAGTGGCCCAAGGTTAAAAATGTTTTGAAAGCATTTGAGCTGGATGTAAGGTGATTATTCGGTCTCAAGATTTTGACCTGACTTGACCTTACTTGTTACGTCGCTCAGTTTTTATAAGCTCTTCTTTCATGTACGGTGGACATGGTGTGTGGATTAGTGGATCCCATGTTATTGACCTGACCTGATGTTATGTAAGGTCACCCTTTGTAAATAAGCCTCTTTCAGTCCCTGTAAATTCAGTTGCCTCTGAAGATGTCTTGAATAAAGACGAAAGCTAAGGTGTTCCAGTGTTTCCCTTTTCCTGTGTTGTTTTATCAAGATTAATCTTGCCCACGTTTCCATTGTGTGTATATATATATATATATATATATATATATATATATATATATATATATATATATATATATATATATATATATATATATATATATATATATATACGCGGTTTCACTTAAGCGTTTTATCATATACGCGGTGCCTCGCCAGAGCTGAACTTTCACTTAACACGGATTTTTTCATCATATACGCGGTGAGTGTCCGGCTCGAGACGCTATTTTTAGATTTGCCCCACCCTCCACCCTGCCTGACTGCCTGTTTTAGCTCATAAAATTCATACAAATTACCCGGCCAGAATATAATTTACATTGCTGGAATTCTTATAATTTGGTGATCATTTTGAATATAAACATCATATATTTTGCATTAGACATACAAATTTTAGATAAAAAAATTTTCTGAGTAACTATGTTATCTTTTGTGCAAAATATATGACATTTATATTCAAAATATTCCTGGTCTTACAAGGAATCCAGCAATGTCAATTGTATTATCCTAACTTTAGTTTGAGGTATTATTTATTAAAATTTAGTGGTTTTCCCCCAAAAATTTCTCAGAGAGGGAAGAGCCGGCAGTGTAGTGTGAGAGGGGGAGGGAGTTGAGTCCATTATTTGAATGGACATTAACTTGGCGACTGTATTTCTCTATTTCTCTTAAGTATTAATTGTGTGCATGTACCATCATAAAATTAAGATGTTATTTTTACTACAACATAGTTATGTGTCTTCAAAAAGTGGAGTTTGGGGGTCGGGCCGGTTTCTATTGGAATTAATCCCATATGTTCTGTTGTTCACTTAACGCGGATTTCACTTAACACGGGACCCTCTGGGTTCTATTGACCGCGTTAAGTGGGGTACAACTGTATATATATATATATATATATATATATATATATATATATATATATATATATATATATATATATATATATATATATATAGTATATATATATATATATATATATATATATATATATATATATATATATATATATATATATATATATATATATATATATATATATATATATATATATATATATATATATATATAGTATATATATATATATATATATATATATATATATATATATATATATATATATATATATATATATATATATATATATATATATACTATTTTCCATAAACATGCCATTTGAATTTCTGTATATGTAATGTATTTCATTGGGCAAAGGGAAGCTCAGGCACATAACTCGTATTTTATCTATTTCTTATTGGAAAATTTATTCCATTAACATGTTGCAGTTTTCAAGAATGGAACCACGACGTTAAGCAAGGACTTAGTGTATCATGATGGATGCACATTGTTTGATCTTTGTTCAGTATTTTATAGTTCTTTTGTTAAATATCATAGCCAGTAAAGTTAACCATTTGATCGATAAATATATACCCAAGACCAAGCCCAGTGCATCCAGGAATACAGGAGACTGTTACACATGAACCATGCAGCGGTGGACAAAGTTAAGAAGAAAACTCAGGATTTCAAGACATGGGTTAGGACAAATGATGAGCAGGACAGGAGGATGTATGCCAGATCCAGGAACCAAGCAATGTTAGAGTGTAGAAGGGCTGAAAAAGAGTTCCAAAGGCAGATTGCAAGCGAGGTCAAGTCGAACCCAAAGGCTTTTTACCGCTATGCAAAGTCAAAATTAAAGACACGAGTAAGCAAATCGGATCAGAGACTTGAAGATGGTAGTTATGCAGATCTGACCAGGACAAGGAGGCGTTGGACAAATTCTTTTCCTTGGTGTTCACAAGAGAGGATGCGAACAATCTAACAGCATTTGAGGGAAGACGGTCTAACACAGTGCTTACCCAAATTGAGTTCTTAGAAGAGGATATAAGAAATAAATTGTCAAAGCTAAAGATTCATAAGAGTCACGGCCCTGATATGGTACACCCCAGAGTATTAAGATAACTGTGCAACGAGCTTGCTGAGATCTGGAAGATCCTGTTCTGTAAATGCCTGGATGAGCAAAAGGTCCCTGATGACTGGAAAATGGCTATGCGAGTCCTATGTTCAATAAGAATGAGCGTCACTCCAAGAATAATTATAGACCAGTGAGCCTGACCAGCATAGTGTGTAAAGTACTAGAGAGCATCCTAAAAAGATGGCATGATGGAACGTCTGCAAAACAACCTTGTAAAGGACTGCCAACATGGTTTTATGCTGGAACGATCCTGCTTAACACAATTACTCAAGGTCCTGGATGTTTGGACTTGAATTCTAGAGCAAGGCGGTAACATCGACAATATATACTTAGATTTTACCAAGGCTTTCGACAGTATACCCCACGAAAGGCTGAGAATTAACCTGGAAGGGTATGGGCATTTGGGAAAATGTTCTAGCATGGATTGGAGACTTTCTTCACAATCGCCAGCATTGTGTGGTAATTAAAGGCACAAAATCGTCATATCTACTTGTGAAAAGATGGGTACCATAGGGCAGTGTATTTGACCCGTTGTTGTTTGTTTGTTTCATATATGACATGCTAGAAGCTATACACTCCCCCATACAAATGTTTGTGGACGATGCCAAGTTGTTCAGGGAAATTAAGAACCAAACAGACTGTGAAGAGCTACAGAAAGATCTCTTGTGAGCTTCAAGAATGGACGAAGAAATGGCTGCGAAGATTCAATGTCGCTAAATGCAAGAGGATGCACCTAGGTCGCACCAACAGTAAGGAGGCATATCACATATCCCAACAGGATGAAGAAACTGCACTAATTGAGACTGAATGTGAAAAGGACCTGGGTGTGTATGTAGACAAGGAACTCAAGTTGCCATTGTGAGAAGAAGGTGAATCAAGCAACAAAACTAGTAGGTCTTATAAAAAGACCATTCAGATCATTAAGAGTGAGGTGCTTATCCGTCTGGAGTATTGTCACCCCGTCTGGTCCCTGAGATATGTTAAAGACTACCAATTGATTGAAAATGTCCGAAGGAGGGCCACCAGACTGGTGCCTGCTCTATGGAACTTCAGCTACCCATAGATATTTGAATGCCTGTAATTGCCTATCTTATGCTACAGAGAGGCAAGGGACGACCTAATTGAACTGTATCAACATCTTGGATGGCACTACTCGGTCGAATGTACATACCTGGAGCTGGCGAACGTCTGCCCTGCAATGGGTCACAGCTCAATGATGAAGAAGCCACAAGTCCAGAAAACAGAGAGGGCAAACCTTTTCAGAGTGATAATTGTGAACTTTTGGAACAATCTGCCAGAGAGTGTTGTGACGGCACAGTGTGAGAGAGCTCTTTCAAGACCAGACGTGACAAGCACTGGAGCAGGTTCAGATACATTGAGGAGCCAGTTTATGCCCAGTACTTGTCAACAGTGCATAACAGAAATGTGACCGATGGTCCAAGCTACAATGAAAGTTGAATGTATGTACATAATCCTTTTTTTCTTTTCTTTTTAAACCATTTATAAGGTGACAATGGAATTTAAAAAATGTCGAAATACGTCTGCGTGGGGGTCCTGTGGGTCTTACATCGAACGGGCTTTTAGGGTTAAATGCATTTTCATTTCAAGTGGGAGGATATTAATGTATGAAATCTTTGAAAATCAGGGAATCTGAATGCCGTGTGGATATTTTGGCTCGATGAAATGAAAACATTTTTGAATAGGTTGTGCAGCACTTGTAGACCAAGGTCTCCTGCCAGGGTCTCGGATTGCATTATAACCTAATACAGGTATTTGGATTGATCGACTCCACATTTACCAAATAAGTCTATGGGTTGAAATCCTGGAATTTTCAACATAATTGCTCGAATTAATTCATAAATTAGTTAATAATATTTTTACATTTGGATATCCGAAAAGAGGCCTTATGATACAGCAGTCACTAATGAGGGTTGAAGATAATGTGACTAACAGTCACACGAGCTTGTGGGCTCTGTGACCCTTATTTGGCTTTAGTTACACTTCCAGTTACGGTATTACCTTAGATCTGTTCACAGTGTCAGCCAGTGGTCCAAATTAAGTGATTGCCTATGTTTGACTGTCTCTGTTATGATCAAAGTGCACTCCTTCAATTTGTAAGCATGATAAAGTTGTATGACAATGAGTATACCTTATATTGGAGTTGCATGCCCAGTACTTGTCAACAATTTGTAACAGATGTGACCGATCGCCCAAGCGGCTAACAAGCCAATCAGTCGCGAAGAGGATGACAGCGTACATATCCCAGATCAGAGGTAAGAAGGGTTATCCAGTGTGACCCTACCAATCATCATAGGTTTTCTCCCGCTACTACTGTTTCTTCCTATACTAACACTGGGCGATGAAGGTAACAACAAAGTAATGATAAGTTATAGCCAGTAATATTTAATATATCATTAACCATATCTGACATAACTATCGTCATCACTCTTTTGCAGCCATTTTCCACGCTTGCATGGGTTAGCTGTGGTTGTCTGATGGCAGCTCTCTAAGCTACACAGCCTCTTGTAATCTTTCCCATTACGTTTTTATCTCTAAGGTTATTTCTCACAACCCCTAGCTCCCCTTCCCTCCACATTCCAACAAATGCATCTCTTGATCCAGTTGATCTCTTCCACTTTCTTCACGCGCCCACGCCATCTTACCCTACCTCTGAGCAAAACCTTTAAAATACTGTGCTGTACTGTCCTGCCAATACCCAGCTGCCCTAATAGATCTCAATATCATGTTATAATTATCCCCCTCACCAACGAGTACTGTATTGTACCACTGTTTTCAGCATATTTTTTTTTGTCTAATAAGGAAATAATACATACTGTTGTACATGGCTTTGTGTTTTGTAAATTTTTAATCTTATTCATTTTAATATATCTTTATTTACTTTTACTTTTATCCTCTTCACCACTGATCCACTTGTTAGCCGCTTGGGTGATTGGTCTCTGTTACGCACTGGCTCCTGAATGTATCTGAACCTGCTCCAGTGCTTGTCAAGTCTGGTCTTGAAACGGTGCCGTCAGATTGCTCCAAGAGTTCACAACTCTCACTTCGAAAAAGTTATCCCTCACAGTTTTCTGGGCTTGCGGCTTCAACCCTGAGCTGTGGCTCCTTGTGGGGCGAGCGTCCGCCTGCTCCAGGTAAGGGCATTCGACTGAATAGTGCTCTTTTGAGATGATTATACACTTCAATTAGGTCTCCCCTTGCCCGTCTGTAGTTTAAGCTAGGCAATTTCAGGTTCTCTAATCTCTCTGGGTAGCTGAGGTGCCGAAGTGCAGGCACCAGTCTGGTGGCCTTCATTTGGACATTTTCAACCAACTGACAGTCCCTAGCAAATCTCGGGGACCAGACGGGGAAGCACTTCACTCTTGTAGATCGTTACGAGGGACTGACCGTCTAGATATCTGAACAACCATCTTGGAATGGCCCGAGAACTTCTGCTCATTGTCAATATAACACCTAGGTTCTTTTCACATTCAGTCTCAATTACTGCAGTTTTTTCGTCCCGCTGGGACATATGATACGCCTCCTTACCGTTGGTATGACCCAGGTGCTGCCTCTTACAGTGACATTGAATCTTAGCAGCCATTTCTTTGACCATTCTTGAAGCTCAGAAATCCTTCTGCAGCTCTTCATAGTCTGCTTGGTTCATAATTTCCCGAAATAACTTGGCGTCATCCGCAAACATTTGTAAGGAGGAATGTATAGCGTCAGGCATGTCATTTATGAAGCAAACAAACAACAGTGGGCCCAATACACTGCCCTGTGGTACCCCGCTTGTGACGAGTACACATGATGATTTTATGCCATTAATCACCACACACTGCTTGCGGTCATGGAGAAAGTCCGATCCACGCCAGGACATTTCTCCGAATCCCATACCCTTCCTGTTTAATTTTCAGCCTTTCATGGGGGTACACTGTCGAAAGCCTTGGCAAAATCTTGGTATATATTGCCGATATTACCACCCCGTTCCAGAATTTGGGTTCAAATATCCAGTACCTTGAGTAATTGTGTTAAGCAGGATCGTCCCAGCATAAAACCATGTTGGCAATCCTTTATAAGGTTGTTTCGTAGTAGATGCTCCATCATGGCATCTCTTATAATGTTCTCAAATACTGGACACACTATGCTGGTTATGCTCACCGGTCTATAGTTATTTGTGGTGAGACGATCGCCCATCTTGAAGATAGGACTCACATAAGCCACTTTCCAATTACTGGGGATCTTTCAGCCAGGCATTTACAGAACAGGATCTTCAGGGTCTCGGCAAGCTCGTTGCACAACTCTCTTAGCACTCTGGGATACACCATGTCAGGACCGGGACTCTTATGAATCTTTAGCTTTGACAGTTTATTTCTTATAACCTCTTCTGTTAACACAATGTGGGTCAGTGCTATGTCGAACCGGTTGTATTCAAACGCAGGAAGATTAATCGCAAATAGTGGCTAGAGTTGAGAGCAACAACTACTTTTCCCTTGCCTGCTATCATATTTATGTAAACTAAACCAATGTAATCTTATGATGTTCACCATTTAAATGCATGTCACACTTCTGTATTGTACCTTTAGGTTAAATTAATAGCTGAAGGATGTAGACATGTAGTACGAGGAATAGACATCACGGTTTAAGGCTATAGTGTACTTGTCTTTCAACTCTTTTAAACTGTAGCTTTCTACTTGATATCTACATACTGCATATATATATATATATATATATATATATATATATATATATATATATATATATATATATATATATATATATTATTTATTGTGTGTGTTTGTCTACCTTATCCATTTCCACAGCAGTTGTAAATAGAGCTGAAATTTGGTAGGGGTGCGAGTGTCCTATGGGTTGGTTGTGAATGCTGTGCGTATTATCTCCTGTTCTTCCAATAGTGGCAGGTCGGCCGCCCCCTCCACCCATAGGTTGTATGTATTTACCCATTTTAAAAGATAAGGAACTGAAATTTGGTAGAGAGGTGCAAATGGTCTGGCGCTAGGAGAGGATCGTGCACTATCTCTTGTCCCTCCACCCGGGCGAAGCGGGGTAAATCAGAACTATTACTGCATTTCCATAATAAACAAATGCACACATATATACACTGTTAATTGACTCAAACATGTTAATGTATGTAGATATTTTGTGTGTAAGGCTTAATGAAGTCTGTACTAATTCTTCTTTCTTCTTTCCTTCCATGTCTCCCGACACGTGGAACTGTAAAATAAAGGCTGATAGTGATGACGAAAGTGAGGGCGTAGTGTAATTATAATTGGATAATTGTATAAATGTCAAACATCTGGAACTCTGAAAAGGTGAGTAGGGTAGAAATAAATGGACTCAAGTTGATCGAAATAAAACAAATAATCGCGAAAGTGCTTGTTTGCAGTTTATATAAAGAACCCACAGGATTTAATTTAATTATAGAAAACGGGGTATCTTGTCACTGCAGCCAATTTCAGAAAACGTGTATCATGATATCAGTGTGGAGTGATACGTGGATGCGCAGGTGTAGTGAAAATATCAACTCCGTTCTTTTCTTCCCCCACTTATTTGTAATCAGAAATTAATAATCACATTTTAGAAAAGAAATCATAACGAAATTGAAAATGTTGCTAATGCGCCGGCGATGTCGGTTGCGGAGTCGGCGACGAGAACTGTTGCTGTTAGTGGTTGTGGTGTTTGGTTTGGTCATAATTGCTTATTATCTAATGATGAATGAAAACGATGTTGAAAAGCAGCCCCCGTGTACTGTGTCTCAAGAACAGAGGAGAAGACTGTATCCACTGTTATCTACAGTATCATCTCTACTATCTCGCCTGTCTATCACACATTTCCTCTGCTATGATTCCTTATGGGGCGCGATACAGGAATCTGGCCCACTTCCCTGGGATGTTCATGCTCACCTCTGTGCTCTGAATGAAAAGGTGTCGGTTCACGATGAGGCTGAGCTGCTCCGAGCCTTCCGACGTCGTGGGCTGACGTTGGAGTACAGTTCCGCAGACGGTCAATACACCATCAGGAATTCGACAGGTGAGACGGGAAACATCGAGGTACCAACAGTGCGAGTGGTTCTGTTCGAGGAAGACGACCGACTACACATGTTAAGACGTGTGGGATGGCGACGACGTGTGTTACCCCCCGACTGTGATGCTCACCCGACTCTTCAGTGCTTCCCACCAAACCTGGCCGCGTTGCCTCTGCCTATGCGACCATTCGGCCCTCTTTCCTTGCCTGCGCCAAGGGAAGACATTGACTTGCTCAAGTTTCACTATCCGGACACCTGGTGGCGACCACTCCAGCCTCACTGCTAGTACTACCCCACATCTGATGTAAAGGTATGAAATAGTTGAGGTATATACGTGAATAATAAAATATCTTTTAAGTATTTAGGACTTGGAGTGCTTGATAATGGAACATAAATTTGGTGCTACAATAGCGTGCGGTATACAAAGATATATTTATTCTAACTAACCTCACCTTACCTTACCTTCCTTAACCTTACCCAACCTAACCTTCCAAACCTAACCTTCCTAGCCTTACTTAACCTTACCTTAACTTCCTTAATTTGACCTAACCTAGGCTAACTTGATTTAAATAGCCTATCCTGTAGACCTCACGCTATAGTAGTGTAGTGGACTTCTCCCCTACAACTGCCTACAACTGCGTAGCAGCTCACCACCTGCTATCGCATTCCAATGTGCCGCCTTCCCTAGCAACCAACCAGATGTTACCGTATCTTAGCAACGAAACTATTCACCGGCGACTTCTCGGGTTTTCCCACCATGTGAGAGGTTGGAGTCATAGACCATGTTTTCTATAGACTTTATTATAACAGCGTCAGCTGGGCACTGGCCATCAGGCGCTGCCAAGGACAAGCCCCCCCACTCAACATGGGAAAACATATCGTACGATGGTACACTCTTACATCTCCCCCCCAAGTTAAAAGGAAATGACAATGCACCTTTGAACTAACAAAAGGAAAACAATGCATTCATAAAAACAACAATAATGCAGGAAAAACCAGTCAAACAAAGGAAAAACAAAAACAAAAACAAAACAAAAACAAAAAAAACTTCTAAACTGATTTTACATCACATACACTACACCACGTAGTCCGTCAACCAGCCCGGAGGCCTACGGCCTCTCCTGGGCCTGGCCGCGCTCGACTGGGGAGGGGCCGTGGGTGCGGAGGAGGGCGCGGGTATGGAGGGCACAGCAGAAGGGGGCCCAGGAGGCACAGCTTGGTGCACCACCGGAGTAGTAGGCACAGGTGTGGAGCCGTTTCGCAAGTGGCGTCTGTTTCGGATGGACACCCTGCCACTGCCACCCAACCTGACGGCATACTGCCTGTGAGGGCGGGCTTCCACCACTATTCCTGTCCTGTCCCAGAGCTTGGTAGCTGCGTCCTGCACACGCACCTGCGTGCCCACGACTAGGGGAGCCAGCTGGCGGGATACCTCCCTCCGCGACAGGACCCCATCCTGTGTTTCGGCCAAGCGCACCTCCCTCATACGAAGTGCCCGCCGCCAGTGCTGGTCCACCTTATAGTGCTGTCTGGCCACGGGAACGCCGTCACGGAGCTGGCGGCCGGTGGCAAGCTGGGCGGGCGACTTGTTCACCCCCCGCAGAGGCGTGTTCAGGTACTGGAGGAGGGCCTGGGATGTCCTATCGCAGTCCAGGCTACCCCCGGGCCCAGTATTATCCCTGAGGAGCCTCTTGGCAGCCTTGACCCCAGCCTCTGCCCTGCCATTGGACTGGGGGAAGTGGGCCGACGAGAGGCGCACCTCGACCCCCCATGACTTGAGGAAATCTGTCATCTCAAGGCTGGCAAGGTTGGTACCTCCATCTGTGGAGATCTGCTCAGGTACCCCCCACCTCGTGAAGTAGGCCCGCAGACTGGCGATGATTTTTCCAGAGGTGGCCTCGTTGGGGAAGTGGGCGATCTCCAGCCAACCTGTCAGTCGGTCAGCATATGCTAGGTACGTGCGGCCCTGCAGGTGGAACAAATCGGCCACCACTTGTTGAAAGGGATAGTCTGGCGCTGGGGTCAGAACCAACGACTCCGGAGGCTGGGAAGGGGCGTGGGTCTCGCAAGCAGCACACCGGGACCGATGATACTGCAGGTCACCCTCCATGCCAGGCCAATAGACAGACTGCCGGGCCCGCCTGAGCATTGAGTCGAGGCCCTGGTGCCCCACATGCAGGTTAACGGCGACCCGGTGGCGGAGGGAGTCGGGGATGACAAGGCGCACGCAGCCCTGGTCAAAGGTGTAGGTGACCAAACCCCTGACCACAGCCAACCTGTCCCTCACCGAGAAGTACGGGCGCAGACAGGCCACCTCCTGTGACTTGTGGGGGTGCCAGTCGCCCGCCAGCACCCTCGACACTAGAATCTGGTACACTGGGTCGTCCGCCGCCGCTTTGCACACTGTGTCTTCGTCCATAGTGATGCACCCATCCTGATCCAGTGCTGCGATTGTGACTGCACACACTGCAGCGCACAGGTCCTCCTCTTGGTCCATGTCCTCCGCATCAGGCGCCGCCCTGAGGGAGGGGAAGCGGGATAGGGCGTCAGCTGCACAGTTCCGCTTCCCTGGCAAGTATTTGACCGTGAATCGGTACTGCAGGGTCTTCTCCTTGAGCCTGAACAGGCGCGGATTCGCCACATCCGTGAAGGCTCTGTCCCCTAGCAAGCCAACTAAGGGGCGGTGGTCCGTCACCAGAATGAGGTTCGGGCAGCCAAGGAGGAACAGCCTGGCCTTGCGCAGGCACCACACCACAGCCAGGGCCTCCCCTTCTACTGCAGCATAACCGGCCTCGGCCGTGCTCAGATGTCGGCTACCACACAGAGCCAACCGCCACCCTCCTCTGCAGCAGAAGGGCGTCTCTGGAGAGGCACAGGCACAGTATTGTTGCAGGACGACGAAGCCGATGCCCTCCCTGCTCCAATCAGTGACAGCTGCCGTAGGCCTGGATTTGTCGTAGTACACCAAGCCGTCTCTGGCCAACTGACAGATGGTGTCCTGGGCCTGGCGAAACTTGAGCCGCAGCTGGTCGTCCCAATACACCTGCTTGCCCACTGGCTTCTTGAGGAGCTCACGGAAGGGCTCCATCACAGGTGCAGTGGCAAGGAAGGGAGCCAACTGATTAACCAGGCCATGCCAGGACCTGATGTCAGTGATTGATGGCTGATCCGGCATGGGGAAGTCCTTGATGGCTGACAGACGTTGGGCAGTGGGCTGGTACAGGTCCCACCCCAGGAGGAAACCCACAAACTCAGCTTCTCTCCTGCAGAACAAGAACTTTTCTGGTTTCAGCGTGATACCTGTGCGAGCGCAGGTCTCCAGAAAATCGTAAGTGTGCCAGAACGCCCCCTTCACACTGGAGTCATAGAGGAGAGTGTCATCCACGCACTTGTACTTGCGGGGCACATCCTGAATAGCGTCGTCAAACCTCTTGGTGTAAGCATCTGACGCTGAGCAATGTCCCATGGGCGTCCTGCAGTATCGAAAACGTCCCCACGGCGTGATGAATGTGGTCAGGCGTCTACTCTCCTCCTCCAACTCCACTTGATGAAATCCCCAAAAGGCGTCGGCGACGGTTTTGAACGAGTGCACTGGCACCCCAGACACCATGTCGAATGGTGCAGGTGTGTGGTGCGTCTCCCTCAGACAGCTTGCATTGAGGCGTTGGAAGTCCACAGTGCGCCTGGGCTGACCGTTTTTCTTGGCCACCACGACCATCCTGGCGCACCACTCCGTAGCCTCACCAGCAGGCACTGGCTGGATGACGCCTCTCCTGACGTCCTCCTCCAACTGGGCCTTCACCTCCGCTTCCCAGTGTTTCGGAACGGGAGCGGGTGTGTGACAGGCATAGGGGGTCGTGCCGGGCGTCAGGTGGATACGGTGAGGGGGACCAGTCATGACTGGCAGTGGGGACCTGCTGGTGTTGAATGCGGTAGACGAAAAGTGCGTGAGTAGCCATGCCTCCAGCCTGGCCACATTCTCCTCCAAAGGAGGCAAGGGTATCTCAACTGGCCTCGGCGGGAAACGGCTGCTCTCAGGTAAACGGTTCGGAGGTAGATCGTCGGCAGTGTGCCGCTCCCCTCCATCGCCCACGGCAGCCACAGCACGTCTATGGAGCGGGAAGTCGACAGGCACCAAGTTGAGGCACTTGCAGGCCTCCAATGACAGATAGAGGGCCTTGGCTGTCTGCACGAAGTAGACCTCCTGGACGGTGGACCCCTCGTCCACACCGAGGCGGCAGGGGGCGGACCCCAGACACTTGAGCTGTTTGTTCGCCACGTCCCTTAAGCCATTACGGGCCCGAAGTTGCCCCGGACACAAACCGATGTCCCGGAGCAGGGATGCGCCTGCCACACACACCATAGCACCCGTGTCGGCTACAGCCAGCACAGGGGTGGCGGGGGAATTGCCCCCGGCCTGGGACACGAACACTTGTAACCTGGGGTGGCGGGATAGCTGGGCTGTTGCCACTGTAACAGCGCCTGACACATCCACAGGAGCACTTAGGGTTGACTTACTCCTACAACACCTTTTGAAGTGACCAACCTTACCGCAATTGCGACATGTAGCCCCACTTGCAGGGCAGTTACTTTTACCAGGTGCATGTGACACGCCGCAATTACCACAGTGTCCTCGACTTGGGTGTGGAGGTCGGGCGGCAGCTACCTCAGGCTCACCGGTGACGTCATCACCACCCGCCACTGCCTCCGCAACTGTTCCCACCACTGCCTGGCCAGACGTACGACACAATACACCAGCATCTCTCACTGCTGCCTCAAATAACATGCATTTATTTCTAAGCACTTCAACACTATTATAACTAGAGTACCCCTGGAAAATTTCCCTTTTCAACACTGGGTTACTCAGGCCCACCATAACTTTACGTAATAGCATGTACTCAGAGAGGTCGTTATCACAGGTGGGACATTTAAACTCACACTCCACTGCTTCTGAGAAGCATCGTTGAAAATACCTTTTCATGGGCTCCTCTTCACCTTGTTTGCTGTTGAAAAACTCGTTCCATTTCACAGCTTGGTTTGAAGATTGAAGAACCATTCCACTGATGGCGTCCAGGGCTTCTTTGGGCGAGAGCTGCTCCCACTGACCGCTGGGGTATCTCGAGTCAATCACTCTTTGGAGTGCGGGGACGCAGTTCAGGCGAATGTGGAGTGTGGCCACCAGCTGTGGCCACCCGTTCAGCAGCACCCATGACTCCATGGACCGCCTCCATGTCCTAAACGCAGCTGCTGGCATTTCTGCCTCACACTTCTCTGGAGCGACAGCTGCTGAGGGCTTCATGACCGGCATAGAAGCATGACCACCGCCAGCACCTAGAGACGCCATCTGAGCCATCAATGCACTCATGGCCTGCTGCTGGGCGCGCGTGGTGTTCCCGGCCGGTGTAGAGAAGCCCTGGCGTCCCCTTGAGGGCGTCGAGAATCGTGGACGTGTAGGGGCCATGTCAGCGTTCTTGTCAGGGCTGTAATGGCGTGTCGGGCCCCGACATATCCTACTCACTGTGCGCCATGTGAGAGGTTGGAGTCATAGACCATGTTTTCTATAGACTTTATTATAACAGCGTCAGCTGGGCACTGGCCATCAGGCGCTGCCAAGGACAAGCCCCCCCACTCAACATGGGAAAACATATCGTACGATGGTACACTCTTACACACCATGACTCATAGCGGCTGCTGCGGGGTATATAAGCTCTGTCTCTCCAGTGAGATTCAGTCTGACCAATCTTCTTGAACAAGAAACACCTCCTCCTCTGCCGCTGCCTGGCGACCCTCGCCTCTCCTCCGCCTGCCTCCTCGCTCCCGCCAGCGAGCATGTCCTTCTCTGAGCTTCCTCACCAACCAATTCTCATTCTGCCCATTTTCCTGAACAAGCAACATCTCCTCCAGCAAGCTCCACGCTGTTAACATTTCATTCAACCAGGAATCCAGCAACAGGCAACATCTTCTCTAACGAAGCTCCTGCACATCTACCTCCTTCAACACAATACTCACCGCACGTCTCTACCAAGCAGCCCCTCACCACACAGCACCTCCAGCACCAGACTGTCTATCATATAACTTATATATATTATATAAGAAAACCACATTAGAGTTTCCTTCCATCCTGAGTGCTAGACAACATTAATATCTCGATACCCCTACAGTAGCACCTAAAAATTATCCTTATTTACCGGGAAACAATAATTTACAATACAGTGCTGTGTTTATTTTTCATAAAAATCCAAGAGGAACACCCTGTCATACACACAACTCAGGTCCATAAACTAATGAATTTAAATGTCTCGTTCCAGGAAACCTACTAACTTCTGTGAAGGTTCGTCGGCTGTTGTTGCTCAAGATTATATGGCATCATTCTTGTGGCTGCCACATGTTTACCACTTCTGAAACACAGAACTCGTGGTTTCCATTGATCAAAACTTCTCTGATATTTCGCATCCCAAGTTTAAAGCTCCAATTGGTTTAAACTTCCCAGTCATGCCACCTCTTGGTCTGTCAGTGACCATTTTTTTTATATAATTGACACAGACTGATCGAAATTTTTAATAGAACACTTTTTAAAATCTCATGTTCATACAAATATCAAGTATCCATTATTTTGTTAAAAATACTGTATAAATCCTGTAAGAAAATACGTGAGACGACTCGTCATAACATAGCATAATAAACAAAATATACTGTAGTCTTTTGGACAAAATTACGGTAAATTGGTGCTCAGTCGTATATATACTGGGCAGGGTTCTGTTTCTGAGCTCAATATTGGTAAAATGATCTTAAAACTATTCAAATAACTTTGACAAACATATTCACATGAACTAAATGTAGTTCGTTGCAAAAAATTTCTTTTTAAATATAGTATATTTAATTTTGCGGACAGTAGTCAGCATCAATGTTCCAACAACACGTGGGTTGATCTACAGTCGATATGTTTGTTGTTATTGAGGTTTGCCCAAACAGTTTGCTCAATAAACCTACACTAACTGACGCGTGTAGACTTATTTGTAATCTTACCTTTGTATTTGTCACATAATGTTGAAATTATTTCATGATAATTCATAACTAATGCGCCACAATAATCTTTTGTTTCTTTCTGGGTAAAAGGTTAACTGTTTAGAATTGTCAGTCTTCACATTGTCGATTTTATTCATCATATAGGTTACAAGGGGGGTATTTATTATTAATTTTCCTTCCTGCCGATTACAACTCGTCGCTTGACTAATAGGAGAAGGCCCCATTGTATCACAAAGGCGTTTTTTTTCGGTTCCTCAAAGAGGTGAACCCTTGATTTTAAGTTCAAGTTGAAATATATTTGTTGATGTACAAATGCAGCCTCAGTGGCCACATATTTTTGCAGACATTCTCCTTCAGCTACAATATATTTTTATACATATTTATTATATTAACAAGTTAACTATGAAAGTTACAAAATAAAATTTTTGGGAAAAATAATTTGTCCTTGCAAGTAATGAAAATATGAAGAACTGGGGGTGTATCTCCTTGTTATGACCTTGGATTCACTTTTCTCTTGTAATGTGTGTGTGTGTGTATTGAAGCAGGACTGTCCATCTTAAATGCACAAAAATTAACAATTTGTTACTGTAAACTATTATGGATCACTTGCGTAAGTTTTACAGTACGATATTGTCAAAGACGCACAAAAATTAACAATTTGTTTCTGCGTAAAATATGAATCACTTCAAGTCCTATTTGTCTAAGAGGTTGTGCTTTGTAGCCAGATTAAACTCATGGATATCACCATCAACGATGTTTATTACTGAAATGTGTAATTAATATACTTCTTATATAGAGAATATAACACTAGTACCAGAATGGAATAATGTAAATATATTTTACTCAGGGACGAATTGTCAGCTTTTGAGTTAGGGCGGTGGGTAGGTGTGGTGCAGCGGGCAAGGCGACTGGCGGTCGATCACCTAGAGTAATGTTTGGTTAGGTGACTCATCACCATTGCTCACTCGACGAATATTTTCTTAGTAAGATCACGGCCGCTCAAAAACAAAAAGTTCTCACCAGAGTTAAGGGGAACCAAATTCATTTTATCCTAGCCGTATTCGAGGGAAAATTACACCACCAGATTATATAGTCATTTGTTGTAATATTGAATTGATTATAATAGAAAAAGATAGTTTGTTATGTAGGTCTTCTGTTCTTACTAAAAACTAGTAGGTATGTGCAAACTTGTCATGTAAACTACACCTGTTTATTGATAAAACTGTTAGTAGCATTGATGAGTAGATTATTCACTGGCAGACAAAGGAAATTGTAACATTAGTCATTTGTGAATACTTATAACGTTCAACACGAACGATAGTTGGGTAGTTACCCAACTATGTATATATATATACTGTATATATATAATGGTAACACTACTTCAACAGTGAGTGTAGTATAGGAGGTGGTAGTGGTCGGAAGTAGTGTCAGAAACAGATATATCATGGGGGTATCGTAACTATACAGCCCTCTCAGAAATTGTCGCAGATTATACAGTACTATACTCACTCACCTAAACGCTGTGCTATTTCAATATAGGTATGTCATTTGGGTATCATTTTCCTTACGGTCCACAATAGCTTTGATAATTAAAAGCAAAAAAAATCACGATAGTTTAGATATTTCTAAGACTTTTTCTTCTATGGCATTTTCGTCACTAATGACTTATAACCGAGATATAACCGGGATATTTATTTCATATTTTAATTGTTTAACCATTGGTACTATTCAACTTAAGAACAACACGGGAATCGTAGGAATTTTATCTTTAATCAATAGTTTAGACAATTTTAAGACACTTCTGTGACGTTTCCCTCGCAAACGACTTAAATATGCATGGAGGCCCAGGAGGGCGGAGCCCTCTCGGTTAGGAGGCTAGGTTAGGTAAGTTTTAAGACATTTGCGAGGGAAATGTCATTGAAGAAAAATGTCTTCGAATTGTCTAAATTAAAGGAAAATATATTTTTAGTTAGCAACGCGATTATGGGCCTTAAGGAAAATTTTACTGTCATGATTCAATGTATGTTAATATGTGCTGTCAATTTTGTTTCGTTATTCTCTTATGATGATGTACAAGAATGTTAACCATTGCAAGATGCTTAATATGATTATAGTATATGATTGTTACCTATTTATTTAACATACTGATATACTATGTGCTGTACAGTATATTTTAAATGTAGTTTTGATGTCAATTGGTGAACATTTTATTTTACGTACATATACTACAATAATAGTAGGCCTAATATATACAACATTAGGTAGGTTATGTGTTGCAATTATTACGTGTATCGATGAAATTGTTAGTCAAGATTTTGATACACTGTGCTTGTTATCAACATTTTTTATACTTTTATTACAAAATGAAGTGATGCATAAGCTATGTGCATATATTTTGTATCATATCATTATGGCCATATCGTCATCCATAATGTTACAAGCACAAAGGAAATAAACACATGAATATTAGTGAGCAATATGTGCACTATAAGATAATAAGTAGATCATGTGCGGAAGAGTACAGATGCCACAAACCACAAAGTTTTTCGGTTAATATTGACTTATCTTGGGCAAATGCTTCGTTCGGCAGATAATTAGGCTCCTAGACTCGCAATAGCGGCACTACTTATGTCTTTCCAACGATAAAACGGTATGGCGGCCCGATCCATGCTCCATGTTTTCCTCCACTCATTGTTTGTTTACGAGCCACTCGATCTATAGTAGTGTGGGGTATGAGATTGTTTGGTTCACACTCAGGATGGGATGGAGAAAGGAAACTCACAATGTGCTCTCTATATACATGTTGTATTGGATGTACAATGCAGCTTGGTGCTGGGAAGGCAGCATGGTTACAAGCGTGATGTAGAGAGAGCTGGTTGGTGAGGACGCTCAGAGGAGGACAGCTTGTGGGTCGCCATGCTCGCCAGCGGGAGAGAGGACCGCCAGGCAGGCGGAGGAGCGAGGACCGCCAGGCAGGCGGAGGTGTTGCTGGCTGGTTGGTGTAGGTAGAAAGAGACAGATCACCACGAGGTCAGGTCTTAAATAGCGGGGGTAGGCGTGGCTTAGCAGTTGACCCCCGCTCCGTGGTGTATGGCGGCGCTGGTTGACCTAGACCACGAGGCATACACTGGGGAATTGGTGGGGTCGGCTAGGCAGCGACAAACAGCGTTTGTAGGGGAGAATTCCACTACAATACTCCCCCTTCCCTCCAGGCTGTGTAGGAGACTTGTTGTCTGCAGAGTTGCATAGCACATGTGAGGCAGAACGGGCGGTGCATGCCACATGTGAGACAACGGCGATGGCGTGGATGAGCCGGTCGCTGGGGACAACTGTCTAGATACACAATATCTGTGGGAGTAGAGAGGGAGAATAAGGGTGTGTGGAGGCGATGAATTTTGTGCTTCCCTCACGGTAGGTACAGAGTCGTCAGATGCGCCTGCTGGGGTGTGTGGGCCTGGGTCAGGAGCAAGGGCTGTGTCAGCAGCAGCGGATGAGGGCTCGTGACAGCAGCTGGGTCCACAACAGCAGCAGGGTGCAGGACATTAGCAGGGAGTACCTGAGGGAGAAAAGAGGGGTGTGTGGGTCCGCACTCAGGAACAGAGGCCGCATCAGGGGCGGCAGGGGTTACTGCTGGGCCGGGGTCGGCGTCTGAGGCAGGACGGGTGTGCTGGGGTCGGTAGGACGTGGTGCTTGGGGCAGGAAGAGGAGCTGGTGTCTGCTTAGAGTAGCAGAGCTGCTCTAGGGTGTCTAACCTGCGGTGAAGAAACAATAGTTGTAGAGCCGATGAGAGCTGCTTCTGGGTGGATAAGCCAGTCTTCCATGTTGCTTGAAGACTGGGAGCGTGATCAGTTTCTCCTCCATCCTGTGTGAGTGCGAATCTCCGGGAGCCACCATTTGTGGGGTATGAGATTGTTTGGTTCACACTCAGGATGGGATGGAGAAAGGAAACTCACAATGTGCTCTCTATATACATGTTGTATTGGATGTACAATGCAGCTTGGTGCTGGGAAGGCAGCATGGTTACAAGCGTGATGTAGAGAGAGCTGGTTGGTGAGGACGCTCAGAGGAGGACAGCTTGTGGGTCGCCATGCTCGCCAGCGGGAGAGAGGACCGCCAGGCAGGCGGAGGTGTTGCTGGCTGGTTGGTGTAGGTAGAAAGAGACAGATCACCACGAGGTCAGGTCTTAAATAGCGGGGGTAGGCGTGACATAGCAGTTGACCCCCGCTCCGTGGTGTATGGCGGCGCTGGTTGACCTAGACCACGAGGCATACACTGGGGAATTGGTGGGGTCGGCTAGGCAGCGACAAACAGCGTTTGTAGGGGAGAATTCCACTACAGTAGCTTCTCTCACGCCCACAAAAAACGTACAATTGCACCAGATCATAGAAAGTTCTTTTTGTTTAATATGCAGGGTCCGCTTGGAAGTTAGATATGGTTAAGTTGGTTTCGTTCGTTTGGTTGGTGCTGTCTTCCGACAACACTTCGGCCGCTTGCGTTTCTTATCAACTAAGGTTAGGTTTGTTTTATTTTAGAAATAACCCCATTTTAACACGCTTCCCTGAACTACGACAATGTCCACCACAAAACACAGTGAAATTGCACCATTAACTTTATTTTCTATGAAAAATCGGTTTATCATAATAAATACCAGTTTTTCATTAAAAGGTAGAACTTTAATAAGCTGTTATACAACAATAGTAGTCCAGACACACCTAAACCTATGTATCTATGATAAGATTGATATTCCACAAATAAAAGTTTGACAGAAAGCTTCAGAATGTCATTATATATATATATATATATATATATATATATATATATATATATATATATATATATATATATATATATATATATATATATATATATATATATATATATATATATATATATATATATATATATATATATATATATATATATATATATATATATATATATATATATATATATATATATATATATATATATATATATATATATATATATATATATATATATATATATATATATATAGTGCACTCAATGAATTATACTGTTGTATATTATAAACAGTTTTCGATATTACTGTGTATGAAAATACATTTTATCCATTTTGGAAATAATTTTGATTATATATTATACTGGGTGTGAGACATGTGAGTGGTGGGCAATAGTTAGTGTAAAGGAATAGTAAGATGTAATGTAAAAATATACAATGAAGAGTAATGCTGTAATAATAGCAGAGCATCATTTTCCTTGCTTCTCATACAGTACAGTACTGCTATTTTAGAAATAACATGAATGGACGGGTTGACGGTCGGAATTTTTTTGTAAGATGGCAGGTCAATGGATAAAGAAAACTCTTAAATTTCACTATAGTAATGACATTTTTATATAAATTGGGCCAAAAAGTGTAAAAAAAATACGGGTTTAAGTTGCTAAAAGTCATGTGATTGCGACAAACTCTGTGATTGATTATGACGTCACTGGTTAGGGCGAGCCGCCCAGCGGGAGACAGCCAGCTGTGGTGTATGTGTTGTTACCAGCAGAAATACAGGACTTGTGGCTATATACAATGTTCAAGCAAAGGACAAAGAGTCGTTGGTGCTTCGTTCCAATGTGCAAGAGTACCGACAAATCCTCACCAGGCAAAATATTCATCACAGTACTGAAAGATAAGAAAGAGTGGATTGCTGCTCGACGGCACTTCCCCATGTCAGAATACTGCATCTACTGTTGTGAAGATCATTTTGATGTGAGTATTAAGTTGATATACACAAGTATACCTTATTTTTAGGTTAAAATAAATTACTGCACAAGTATCATAGTGTGTATTTACTTGCTGGGTGTCAAAATGATGCAAAAGACCGATAACTCCAACATGGAAGTTTTCATCACTGTTCTCTATTTCATGTCTGGAAAATGTAAGTTTTCGTCACTGATGAATATATTTAATGTGGAAGGACTAGGGACGACCATGGCCAGGGGGTGCGCTTGAGATCATCTACTTTTGGTAAATTTCTTTCATCTGCCTTGATGAACCCTGGGTGTAATTGTCCAACCCTTTCGGCTGATCGGCTCTGTAAATAAACATTATTCGATAATGAATTGTGCTTTACTGTGCAACACAGTAATGCTATATTGAATATATAAATATTACTAAGAACATTAACTAATTCAATGGACATTAGCTGCCCATACTAGTAAAGTATAAACATTCCAAACAATATTGGTATTATTTTGGTTTTGGTCATCTGGGGAACCTTAAGATTCTAACTTTGGGATTAAGTACTCTAGAGTCTAAACAATAAAACATTATCTCTACGGGTTTTCTATCGTAAAACATTTTTCGATCGCATAAGAAAGTACAGGTCATAGGTTAGGTTCGGGTATGATGAGTTATAAGGTTTGCTTAACATACATCGGCGAGGGGAGGGTGTAGTGACTCAAAACTAGTGATTTCCGATAGAAGTGAAGATCAAAATCGTTCAAAACACATCGCAAACCATCAGAAAAAAAAACATAGTCTGCATGTTTAAGTACAGGGATGACCAAAACTTAAAATTTACCCAATATAGCACGTCTCGAATCTAAGCATCCAAATACTTATGGTAGTTAAGGTAAAGTTTTACCCATTAATTAATATCAATGATGGTATATCCCATTGGTTCATCAGTGAATCATCAAAACAATAACAGCACTATGCTCTCATGTTTACCCAGCATCAGGCATTCTCAAAATAAAGTCCAGACAATGTCATTACTTCTAAATTTACTCGTATCTCCACCCGTGCGTCGTCTGCAGGGAAGGTGGTGACGTCATTGCAAATGGAGTCCTTGTTTCTGGAGAAATAAACTTATCTCGACTATTATAGCAAGACTTTAAACCTTTATTACAAATTATATATGCCATATCACTCTACGAACGTGGCAGAGTGTATTTCTTGTGTTTACCCAGAACCGTCAACTCGTCCATTAATCTATTATTAGTATGACTCTGGTGATACGGAAAAAAATCTCGGGTTTTATGTATTTGTTTCTATTGTTATGATAAAGCACGTCTTTGCATTTATAGAAAAGTGAAAACTATGTAAGTGGGTTACACAAGCCTTACAGCCCGTTATAGGCCCTGTGGATACAGCCAGCACTGCACAAAACTTGCAGTACGAGTGCTTTACCCATTAAGCTGCCACACACTTTATAATTAAGTATATGCTAAAAAAAATTCCACTGGGTTTAAATCAATATCAAACATGCCGAAGATTACATTTTATATTTGTTCGGAAATCCATGAAGTTCAAGGGTGTTGTGTGTGTGCACCAGATGTGTGGGGTGAAATGAACGAAACGTATGAATCATTAGAAAAAAGTCACCAGTAAGAATAAAAAGGCAAATGGAGCACAGAACAGTATGATTATAAGATAGATTAATGCTCACTTTGATCTTAAATTAGGCGGCAACGTATCCAATTATGTCTTTGTTTACGACTTGATAGCTTCCTTTGTGATGCTTGTTATTTCTGATGTTGCGTCTTTTGTGTTAGGTAGCATGGATATTAAATGTTATATAGTGGCAGATCTTCCAATGCTTCACTTTGAAATGCAGGGAATTCTTATAAGCTTCCATTTAGCATTATTTGGCTCGGTTAATATCGCCTATCGAGTTCTTGTGTAGGTGGTCTGTTTGGCGGGTCCTCTGAGGTTATAATTTACTTCCACCTAGCGACTGTCATATTATACACCGTTATTATAGCTTTAACGGGTGGCTAATTTCCATTTCCTAAAATATATTAGTATTCACGATGGAGTTCCTTAAATATACTGCACAGATAGTTGTTTTAGCTATACTGCGTATCTCACTACTTACTGCTCGTGATAATTCTTATCTGGCTGGGCAGGTGAGTTTCTCGTCATAATTGGGTTTTCCATGAAAGGGAGGTTTATTTATAGTTATATTTTGGGTGGTGGATATTATCAGTAAGGAATGTCACTCGCTTCACAGTTATTGGAGGAGTGTGGCCTCGTCGCCATGTACAGTAGCTAAAACAACTATCTGTGCATACTTTGTGGGAAAGAATCTGAAACCATGGACGATAAATTTGGGTATATGAGGGCTGTTACTAGTCACACATAAAATTTCGGAGCATATCGACCCCCACCTGCACAGATAGTTGTTTTAGCTATACTGCGTATCTCACTACTGCTCGTGATAATTCTTCTCTGGCTGGGCAGGTGTGTTTCTCGTCATATTTAATGCCAAATGACACCTGTAAAAGCTTCTTCAGCACACACCTCTTCTTACATCTTTGTAATTTCTCCTTTAGAGATCAATAATGAATATTTGCTAAAACTTTCATACTATTGGCTTTGCCGTGATATACAGTAGATAGGTATAGTAGTTGCCTCCTGCTTATGAGTATGGACACAGTTTGGCTTCGCTGCATCATCACAGTAAAATGAAAATGACAATACATCCTTGGTTAGCTCTCCACCCAGGACTGGTTCCATAGATATTCCGAGCACATGTGAGTCTCCATAACTACGGTATTGAAATAATATTGTAGTCTGTGAAATTAAGTTGATACGAACACTGGCGAGAAATGTACTGCAATAAAGGTAAATAGAAGTACTGTACAGCCGTTTTATTTCCCTGATCATGTTTGTGTTATAGAGGACTTCAATTTGAGTTTTAGGTTTTATTGCATAAGTTACATGGTACAGAGTACCGGGGACTTGGTATGCACGTACACTCAATAGTTCAGACAATCCTAAGACACTTGTCTTCTGTTTCCCTCTCAAGTGGCTTACAGTGTATATAGAGGTTATGCTAGGTAAATTTTAGGTCATTTGCTAGGGAAATGTCGTAGAAGAAACGTGTCTTAGAATCATCTAACTCTAAACTATCGAGAACATAGTTTTCTCTTCAAAACGCATACCGGATGACTTATGCAAATTTACCGAATTTTATACTATGTGAATAAAAAAGTTGCTAATGCACTCGCTGCTAAATTCATTTTTATATATTATTGAGGGAATTGTGAAAGCAAAATAAAATCAGTTCAATATTAAACAAAGATTACAGAGCACACCAGGCAAGAAGACTCCTGTAAGTGTTGGCTACAGCTCAAGTCATCTGTGACCACAGCATTTGTGCCCTGTAAAGAGGTTGGAGGTCTTTGAAATGTGTGGTGTAATAGGCGAATGCTAAGAATAAGCTACACTGACAGGAAAACAAATGCTGTACTAAGTTTAGAAAAAACTTAAGAGGAATACTTGAAATGTGCAGAAAAAGAAAAATGAGATACTTTGGTCATAATTAGGAATGAGGGGATAATAACAAATATTAATGGGCAAAGTTGGAGGTGGGAAGGTAGAGACTGGAATGGATGAATGAAATTAAAAACTGGGTCCCCAAGGAGATACAAAACATTGAAGAGTGGTAAAAAAAAAAAACCGATCGTTTAGAGTGGAGGACTGTGGTCGCCAACCCTCTGATATGAGGACGCTGTAGTACTCTGGTTAATTGTGGTTTGTTTACTTTTTATTACAGAATGAAATGCTGTTGGAAGATCTGTGGAATGTAGTACAGTAGGAAGATCTGAGCTGTGGTAGGAGGACCTGGAATGGAAGGAGGACCTTCGCTGAGGTAAGGGGATCTGTACTGTAGCAGGAAGACCTGGACTGGCAAGGGACTGTTAAGGAAAATCTCGCTCTCAAAAAGGTCATGGGACTGTAGTTCTTGGGATTCAGTGTACGCAATTATTTCCGTAGTGAAAATTTGTTCTCATAGAAATTGTATGGTGATACGTTGCTAGTGGATCAAGAGAGCCTATTCTGTGGTAGGAGTCTTCGTGTGGGATGGAGTGATGGAGTCAGGAGGTGCAGGTGAGTGTCACACCGACTCGCACCTCACACGGACGAGCGGGCAGTGTGGGTTATAACGTTGAAGTGAGTGTACGTTGTGCCGCGCGCTCCCAGCCATGAATGAAGCGGCAGTAGGAGTGTGACCCACCACTTGGCAATGATTATCTTTGTACAGTTATCCTAAAATACCCGATAAATAATGGTTTGATAGATTACACGGTGCTTCAGTGGTACATTTTACACATTGGTAGCCAACTAATGCAAAAGAAAACATCATGTATTTCAATAGGAGAAGTTTATACTATCAAAATTACCCTTACTTCTCGGCGTTTGGATATCCACAGCAGCAGGTGAGTCATTAACCACACAATGTACCTTTTTGATACAAGGGATTTTCTGTTTATTTGTTTAATACCTACAGTAACTATGTACCTATATTTTGATGTTTCTTTGATTGAAAAGTTTATAGGAATATCCAAAAGCGCGTGGGGTTGATAGTGTGTGTGTGCTCCTCAGCTTATCATCGGACGTGTGCAGTTTTAAGTTAATCCCAACCAAACATGATATTAACTCTGGGAAAGCAAATGGGAGCCTAATAATGTGCGATAGTGTATGCTTAGTATATCTGAGTGTGCCTCATATATGCATTATCAATTCTGTATACTGAACTTGGTGTTGGTAAAATCGGGCAATTAAGTCAAGGTCACGTACAGTACAAAGAATTAAGATTTTTTTTTAAATATATTTAAAAGAATGCTGGGTTTATCAGTGTGGGTAATTAGTTTATTTATGTCTGAGGAATACACCTTGTGTTGATATCTTAGGCACGCTTAGGGTCAAAGGTTCGTTCCTGCCCAGAATGAAGCAGTATCGACCCCAAATGAAATGAAACAGGGTAAATCATTTCGGAGACTCATTCCCGTGACTCAGTTTCAACACGGGGAGCGAACTTTTGTCCCTGACTGTACATAGCAAAAAAGTTTGTGTTTGTGAGTGGGAAAATATCTGTATTTATACAGTTGTACAGCACAGAGGTTGCTTTAATATGCAGCGAGCAAAGTTTAATTACAATATTTCCATTTCTAACAAAATATGCCCAAGTCTGAAACGAGACACTAAACTGTCTTCGAAATTTCGGGTAGTATGAGAGGCCAGTGGTACAGTACATGGTGGAATGTGTGGCTGACCTAACATATACCATGTATATCTTGGCGTATTAGTACTTGTGAAAAATAACTTTACACGAGTCAAGCACTTGGGTGTTCGAAGTCCTGCAGATAACGTTTTAGTCACGTTAAACTAACTTTGAAACTGGTTTCGGTGCTCTTTTAAATTTTTCTGTTTCATAAAATTACTGCCATTAAAAGCAATTACCACCACACATGACGTTCCAAAACGATTTTTTTTCGCTTACAATACTTTGACCGGAGATAAAAAAGGCAAGAGTATATTTCTTTCCCAAATGATGATGATGATAATAAACGTTACTAGCTTGTACATTTATGATATGACTTAATTGGTAATGTCTATAGGCAGTGTAGGCTATGACACCCTAAGTGAATTTTGGTCGAGGAAGATGTCGTGGGAGTAGCTATCTTACTGTAGTTCAGAGGTCGGACCGGTCCAGTGTCTGCAGGACCAGTTCTTTGATTTGGTTCACTGAAGTGCAGAACCAGTTGACTTACACTACTCAAACTTGTGTGACACCAGTTCGTTAAATCATTCCAATAACAAGTAGAACCAGTGCACTGACTGATCCAGCAGCATACAAGGACCGGTGACCAGACTGATCCAACAGTGTATAGGTCTGGTGCTTGACTGATCCAGCAGCGTGCAGAACTAGTGACCAGACTGACCCACTTGGCGAGTGCTTGATAGAGCCAGGGAACATGTTTCATCCTCTTGCGCAGTTGAACCAAACATGGCAGCACACCTCTGTAACCAACCCATTGTGTCTCCAAGTCTGTCTGATGCTCTGATACTCACGACCACTTATTGACATGATAAAGTTTTCCGATTTTATACACCGATTATTAAAATTAAATACTTGTTATTATTTTAAACGCCGATTAACACTAAAAGGAAATAAAGTTTTCCTGAGTTACATACCGATTATTAAAGGGATCTGCAGTCTTTGTGATTCTATTAACCGATTATTGGCAGCTTTTGTATTCCTTAAACACCGGGTATAGACAATGTATTCGTTGTTGTGATACCGGCTCCAGTATATCGACCATTGAGATGACTGTAAGGGTGGTGGAGAGTGGAGACCACATGACCTTCACCATCATCAGTACCACCATCACCATCAGTACCACCATCATCAATGCCACCATCAGTGCCACCATCATCAGTGCCACCATCAACATCATCAGTGCCACCATCTACATCATCAGTGCCAACATCAACATCATCAGTGCCATCATCGCCAGTGCCATCATCACCACCACCAGTGCCACCATCACCATCAGTACCATCTTCATCATCACCAGTGTCACCTTCACTATCACCAATGCCACCTTCACCATCATCAGTGTCACCTTCACCATCTCCAGTGTCACATTCACTATCACCAGTGTCACCATCACCAGTGTCACCCTCACTATCACCAGTGTCACCCTCACTATCACCAGTGTCACCTTCACTATCACCAGTGTCACCTTCACTATCACCAGTGCCACCTTCACTATCACCAGTGTCACCATCACCAGTGTCACCCTCACACTATCACCAATTAATACTTCACTATCACCAGTGCCACCTTCACCATCACCAGTGTCACCTTCATCATCACCAGTGTCTGCCCTCTATCACCAGTGTCACCTTCACCAACACCAGTGTCACCATCATCACCAGTCACCTTCACTATCACCAGTGTCACCTTCACTATCACAGTGTCACCTTCACCATCACCAGTGTCACCTTCACTATCACCAGTGCCACCTTCACTATCACCAATTAATCACCTTCATCATCAGTGTCACCTTCACTATGCCAATGTCACCTTCACCGCTCACCAGTGTCACCTTCACTATCACCAGTGTCATCTTCCTGTCACCAGTGTCACCTTCACTATCACCAGTGCCTGCCTTCACCATCACCAGTGTCACCTTCACTATCACCAATGCCACCTTCACCATCACCAGTGTCACCTTCACTATCACCAGTGTCACCTTCACCATCACCAGTGTCACCTTCACTATCACCAATGCCACCTTCACCATCACGAGTGTCACCACTATCACCAGTGTCACCTTCACCATCCCCAGTGTCACCTTCACCATCATCAGTGTCACCTTCACCATCACCAGTGTCACCTTCACTATCACCAATGCCACCTTCACTATCACGAGTGTCACCACTATCACCAGTGCCACCTTCACCATCACCAGTGTCACCTTCACCATCACCAGTGTCACCTTCACCATCACCAGTGTCACC
>NW_024742238.1:8150230-8203662 GCF_018991925.1 Homarus americanus | reverse complement strand
CCTCCCTTCACTACACCTACCATCCACCCTTCACTACACCTATCATCCACCCCTCCATGTCTTAATAGTATACGTCTCTCTCTCTTTATTATTTTCTCCCTTGTCCTGTTATTCCTTGCATGCCACTGTTTACTACCTCGTGGGGGGGGGGGTGGTAATAGGGACCTGAACAAGTAGAACTACCATTCCCTACACACATACACACACATGATTGTATTCCTACGTTGATGTTGTAATCTGTGTGTTACTTGATTTCAACAACTAATTCATACAATGGTCTTTAAAGCTTACAAATAAATCGGGTTCCTGAGTATATCCCAACTCATAGCCACCTGAGGGTAAGTTCTTGGTCTCTGCACTGATTTACAACGCCTCGTTTCAATTATATATGTGCAAGTTGAAACAAATCCTGTTGTGTGTGTAGTGTTCCCTGGAGGAGGAGAGAGAGAGTTAATCAATAAATCAAGATAAAACTATAATACAGGAAGAGAAAGAGCGAGGGTGAGTGGCAGGAGGGAGGACCCAGCCTACAGTATACAGTAACAGGTGACTGGAGTCGTGTAACTTGTTTTACGCTGCACTAGGCGACTGACCTTTACAATACACCCCAGACTTGTTAAACAACAAGAATACTTAGTAGAAACTAAAGATGATAAATAAAATATATCCAAACTTAATAGAATCTAAAATACAGGAGTTTTACTTTTAGAAGAAAAAATCAGTAAAAGTAAGTAAATCACAGAAAACATGTGAATGAATAAAAATACAGTATTGTAGTACAATATTAACCCACAAATGCTTGCTTTCACAAGTAACCTAAAACAGTCAATGTCTCCCTTGTTACTATATTAGTTATAGTGACGTTTAAGTTTGTTATACAGTAATGAATTATTACCCTGTACTACGCTTTACCATAAATAAAGCAAACGTCAGTTACAGGTGTGGACAGAAGCGTGGGAGGAGTAAATGTTTAGGTAGACCAGCTGAAATGGATAACTTTACGTAGGGATCAGTTACCTCAGTGTGTAGATCTTTGAGTGTGAATGAGGACGTATCTTGTTGATCAACTAATATCATGAATTACGTTACGTGGACTCATGTGTGTGTGTGTGAGTGTGTGTGAGTGTGTGTGTGTGTGTGTGTGTGTGTGTGTGTGTGTGTGTGTGTGTGTGATGATAATATGTTGATAAATCAGGTGATGTGCAGTATTGTGATGATAACTGTGAGAGGGCAGCAGATATGGTAGATCAGGCAGCGTGAGAGGTGACCCAGTGAACACAGTGGTGCCTCCTCTCACTGTGTTGGCGCAACTAATGACATATCCCCAGCCCCAGT
Source organism: Homarus americanus (assembly GCF_018991925.1). Taxonomy (NCBI): domain Eukaryota; kingdom Metazoa; phylum Arthropoda; class Malacostraca; order Decapoda; family Nephropidae; genus Homarus; species Homarus americanus. The sequence goes on along the minus strand of NW_024742238.1, from coordinate 8,202,327 downwards.
AGAGGAGACCAACTTGACGCACGTGCTGGGGGAGCGTAGAGTTATGCCAGGTTCGTCTGTGCTTGGTACAGGTGTCAATGATAACCTCGGATCGTGTGCTGTGTCAGGCTGTGGAAGGCGAGAGACTGGGCAAGTGTGCCTCCCGGAAATTTGCTAGACCGTGTACACCTTCACCACATAATGATCAGTAGTGAAAATGAACTACTGCAGTTATTGCGGTATCAAATTATATAACAAAGTGATTGCTCATGATATTACAGTAGGCAATTTTGTCCTCGTGTTTGTGATGAAAGTAATTGTAACAATGCATCCCACAATGGAGTCAGGCATTAACTTGTGTACGGGCATCTAGCACCAGATCTATCAATTTTGTAGTTGTCATAGTATTACAAGCTGCTGGTGTGTCTAAGTACAGTTCATTATTAATATTGTTACAGTGATATAAACACGTTCTATGTATCTGCTTTAATGGCTATAAATACATTATGAAACTACAAGATATGAATAAATTTGATCCCCAACACAACACGTCATCCATGATTAGGTTGGTCAGGGTTGGTTAGTTTGGTGCGTGGGAGAGTCGTGTGTGAACGGGACACTACTGATAGAACCGTCAGATTTACTGTGACGGAAATTTATGTTGTAAGATGGTAACTTGACACTGATTGTTGTCATTTGTTAACGTATTTGGAAAGCTGTTATTGTATTTGTCTACAAACGTGTACATAACGCAATATATTTTACTTGCGTATGTTTGGTTGTGGTGTTTGGGTCTGCTGATGTGTTTGGCGCGCTTGTGATTTTCTTAATGGGTAAACGTATTTATGGGAAATTGTTGTATGTACAGTCAACAACAAAAATTCTGCACTTCGTAGTCAAATTATTTACCCACTCTTGCGAAAGACTGGAGGTATGTGAGATACGATGGTTTGAACCGTTGAAGGTTGTATAGTACTGTATATGCAAAACACTCCACTCTGGGTGCGAGGTAATTACATTATCTAGTATACAGTAGTTCGGCAGTAGAATGACTGGAATTATGTATGGAACAGGGAGGGTGATAAGATGCCCATGCGAACGTATACAGTGGTGGGAGGCAGGGCCGGATTAAGCTTAATAGGGGCCTGAGGCACAGATCAACTTGGGGCCCTCTACCCTCAAGGTATATATTTATATAGCAAGAACAAAATATACCAAAATTTATCAATGATTTCATCAATATTAAGCTTCTGCAAAATAGCACATTCAATGTTCATAAGAGACAGACAATTGAGACGTTGCTAGGACATCGTTGAACGAAGTTCATGTTTTATATGCTTCAACTTCGAGAATGTTTGGATTCGGGGCCCCTTAGAGTCGGGGGGGGGGGGCTGAGGCCAGTTCCTCATGGTTAGTCCGGAACTGGTGGGAGGTTACTAGAACGGTTGTTATTTATGATTGCGCCACAACACAACCCAGAGACGAAGGAAGTACACTATTCCGTCTGGGAGTACACATGATTCACATAAATGGTTGCTAACTGTTCATCGACATATTAGGGCCTGACTGTTATTCACTAAAGCATCAGCGAGAGAAACTATGGGTGACCACAAGCACCATTAATAAACAACCTTTAAGTACATTGGTGTAACCTTCACGAGAGTAAGAAATAAAAAAAATATTTCTCTACGGTAACAATCGACGCAACTGGAGAGAGGGGGGTGGGGATAAATAAATGTGATCAGGTGTCACGTAATATAACTAATCAAGTAATAAACAGACAGGGAGTTAACATGTAGCAGATGAGCTTATGAGCCCGCGGAGTGTGACAGCTGTGCTCGCAGCGTCAGTTTGTCGGCGGTGGATCTCGTCTGTTTTTACTCAGACTTCTCATGTATTGATGTAAAACAGCTTATTTTAATGTTTAATTACCCACAGATTTACCAACTGTTATATTAGTTTTTAAGTGAAAAAGAAAATATAGTTCGACTGGGTATGTGCAACCTAAAATACTACTTGCTTAAAGCTGTGAGAGCGAATATTGAGTTGTTTGTCGAGTAAACTAATATCTAGCAAACTAGCCTAAATAACCTGCCAATTGAGGCACCTTAAACAAATAACAACAGAGCTGTGGAAGCATTTAATGATATAAATCTAGATAAAACAAATATTAACCTGGATTAAAAGCAAACATGTCTGATTTACACGGACGATCACGCACAGTAATGCTTTGGGGTAACGTAACGTTATGGCCGGCTCCGTCACGTCGCTTAGCAGCAAGTGTCGTCCGTCACGACCAAACAACTGGTTCTTGCATCACACCTGGTGAGACACGCACCCTCAGTCGTCCATCACTGGATATTGATGGTTTAGACAGTTTTTTACTTGCAGCGTCGATTTACGAGAATATTGTACTGTACTACTTATGCTATAATGTCATGATAATTGCTAATAATACCACAATAACAAGTAAAATATTAATTACAAAAACTAATGAACTGGTAACGGATAAAGAAGATAAATATTAAGATAATAAAGACAAACCCATACGAATTTTATCAAAACATAAACTTTTCACAACCTGTACTTTAGATACCAAGGATGATTTCAATTGAGAGCTTCCTGAAGTAATTTGTAAAATAAGAAAAATAGTGACCAGATGTTTACAGGTTAGTTAAAGATAATGACATTAATCATATACTGTATACAGCATAGGCCTTCCTATACCTCGCGAATTTTGGAGACAGCCCGCCAGAAAATTATCAATATTAATGATAAGACAAGCCACAATAGCGTCACTAAAATTTTGAATGTAAAAAATACAAAAATATTTAAAAAATCATATACTTGTACGTACCTTAATTATTTCTTATTTTTGAAATTATTAAAATAGCTGTAATAATTAACATATATATAGTAGAGATATACAGTATACAGGTATAGTCATATATCAAGGATACCCAGGAATGTCACTGGTCCGGGTTACAGGTTACATACTCATAAGTTGTGGAAATGGGCACATCTTTTTCCGCGAAGTAAAGTAAAACACATTTTCGTAGTTCGTGGTCATCATGGTTGCACACGTGGGATGACAGTCAGCCTCACCCTCACTTGTTTTCTGATGTGTTGTCATGAGTCGCCTTGGCTGCTCGTGCTCTCAAAAACGTTGTGTTGTAATAGAACGTTACTGAATATTTGGCTTCTCTCGTCATCTTCATGCTGTCATTATTGTATGGTCAGTATTATTATTCTTATCTTTAATATAGCTTACTGTCTTCATGTTTTATTGCTGTCGTCGATACACCCTACGTGTTGGTTTATTCTGTGTACCGGTTGTTGTGTTTACTTTAGGGACTCCTTGTTTGTGTATCTTTAATTCACCCCTATAGTGTGTGTAGGGTGCATTGCGTAATACAGTATATGAATAATTTTACTGAATAACAACGAATATTTTATATTCTGGCTACTGATTTATTTGTCTGGGGTAAAACATGATTGGCTAATATGAAAATGTTTGTGACCGTGTACTGTACTGTAATAGAGGTGTGTAGGTGGGTCGAGCACGTATTGTACAGTAAATAATTTTCCCCAACCCAACGTGAACCAACTTTTCGTTCTTAAAGCAGCCTAAATGTGTGTCCTTACCGAGGCCCATTTCTGAGGAAGCAAAAACAAAATAATCGTTAATATGAAAGACTTTTATCACCTACTGTAGACATTGGTCAAGAATGAAAGAAACCCTTTTGCAACCAGCACCTTGTTCTATGTTTGAAATCTTTGCAAAAAGTGACCTTTACAATACGAGGGAAGTATGCAACGTATTAATGTGTCTTCTTACCATCTTAAGCAGTCGAGTTAAACTACCAATTTTAGTTAAGAAAGGTAACTATTGATAGTAGAATTTTGTTTTTGTTTGGGACTGCAGAAAATCCCAGTGAAAAGGCTCAATTTAGTTTTTGGAAAATTGCAGATTAAAAGACTCACAATCGTATGAATATTGTCACAAATATACTCAACTGTCCATCATGCGAGTACATACATATAACAGAGTTTTGATGATGGATAGCGTACTGTACTTCTAAGTAACTCAGTATTGACTTTTTGTAAACAAGACTAGCCAGCCATGTAGCGAGAGGAAACAGATGGTGTTAGCCGTGACGTCAGGTATAACGGGAGGTAGAGGCAGCTGGGCCAACACAAGCTCAGATTTTTAACAACACAGGAAGAATCACTAACCAGCTGAAGCTTTCTATGAACAGTTTTCTTTTACTCCTTTTACGATCAATTCTCAAGGGTTAGGGCAGGGGAGATGAAATGAGATTATTTTTCTCCGACGCCGGGTATACATTCAAACGAACAAACCAGTAAGTTCCCTTCAAAACAATTCAAGTAATAAGGTGACACCCAGTATCTAAACCTTCACCAAATTATAATTCATTTTAGACATAGGTTTCAGCTTATTGTATATATAATCAAACCTTGCAGTAAATAATGTCAGTGTTAATTAATCCAAGTCTGCAATATCACGAGGATAATCCGGGAGAAGAGGAGCGCTCAGCTTTAAAGGGCTTCCTGGGGGTAGTTAAACAATAGTAGATCTAGGCAATTAGACCAAGGCCGAGGACACTAGTGGGTCAGACGTAATTAGGCACAACCTTGGCTCGGTGCTTCACTGTCTACGATTTCAGTCATGTATTGTGTATAGTTGTTTTGTAGTAGCTTATAGCTGCCTTGACCAACTAGGCTACTGTAACCTCCCCCTCCCGGCTTTCTGTACGCAGTTTTGCTTGCGACACTATCAAAGAGCCAAACATCCACAGAAACTGCGTGTATAAAGGTTTTCGTAGTAAAGGCTGGTATGTGTTCATTGTCTATTTAATATAATTACAGTTGTTATTGTAGATGGATTAGTCAGTCGCTTTCAGATAGCCCGAGTTAATAGATGACCAAACCCACCATAACAGAGTTTGGAAATACTGTACACTGATGACTTCCTTAAAATGCTTCATTAATCATTATCGGCGATCTATATACGCGTGACCTTGTCCTGCCTCACATTGACTCTACAGCTTTGCAAAAAAAGAGGTAATTAATGATGTGTGCTTTTTAATATTGAAGAGAATTATTAATAGTAAATATGTAGTTTTCGTAAGGTATAGAAACTGAAGACGTTTTCTCAGGTTAGATGTTGGGAGAGTTTGTTACTGAAGTATATGGAGGGATACAATGTTCGGGTGTGGTGGTGGAGAGGTTTACAGTGTTGCTCATGTTCTCCACCTCTTAGGGTAAAATGACATACACTCTGATACTGTATTTATAGGTACACGTGATTTAAGTCATTAACAAAAGGTCTTTCATATATAGCTAATTTTTTTCCACTTCACTGTTTTATCACGACCTTAACTTTGCATCATCAATTTTCTCAGTTAGACTGTTTGATGTTATTGTTAAGTTTCAAAACAGAGAGTATCTTATATTTTCTTGTTTGTCACTAGTGTATTTACGAGCCTAGAATATGCGCTTTAAGACCTTATTTGTTTGTTGAAATGTAATAATATATTAGGACCTCAGTCTCATTATTACAGTTTGACGAGAAAGAGTTTAGGCTTTACAGTATTTTACTTATTTATTTATCCAGTTTTATGCCTACATTCACACCTATCAACATTCTTGTAAAAATGCCCCGGCCCATCTAAAGTTTTCCTCCGACACTAGTTATTACCATTTCTCATGTTTGTCAGATTTAAGACTATTTTCACTCATTGACGTACGCTTTTAACTACACGTACGCACTGCACACCATGGTTAACAACTCGGGGGTTATTCCTGAAAATATGCTCCAGCCTCCGTGGTGTGTACACAGGTGGCATACAACCCCGGAATGAAGAACCGTGATACCACAATTGAAGGCTGTCAATTGTTTGCCAGGAGTTACGCGAGAGAGACCGAGTTACGGTTGACTGACAGACGTAGACAGTCCCCCAACACAGGACAAACTCAAACATTCTACCAACAAAGGTGGAACTAATTGATTGGGAATAAGCCACACAGAGCCTTCGTATGGTGAACACAATAAAAGACAACCTTCCACGTGTAATTTTGTAAACATGGCGGCTGACCTTCCGCATTGTTAATTTTTGTTTACATCTCGTGACCCTGCCATCCCCCAACTCGTCTCCAACCCTAGGACACCCCTCATACCCTCCTGCCACCCCCCCTCCCCCCTACTTCCCTGTCTCTTGCGGAGTTGCTTTCTGTTCGAGTACAATCAGTACATTATATACCTCTCAGAATCTAGACCAGGAGTTCTTAACCTGGGGTAAATTTATATCCAAGGGGTAAAAAAAAACAAAAACAAGTCTAAATAATATAATTTTAACCCCTTCATCTGTAAAAGACTTTACTGACAAAATGTACGATAATTTCGATCGATAATTTTAACCCTTCTGTATGATAATTAATCTCTGAAAACGTTTCCCACAACTGTCAGTATCAGCTGATTTTGTAAACATTGCTCCTCCTGACTCTCTAAAATCTAACGAACGCACGCGCTGCTCCAGGCAGTCTTTCGTAGTTTTACACGCAGTTAAGGTAAGTTTTTGATATCAGGGTCCAGCCACACTCGCGTACATCTTGCCGCCTAAATGTGATCGACAAGACGAAATGAGTCACGGGGTTCCGACTCAGGGAGGCACGGTGCGGCCGTACTAGACGGTGTGTTTTTTTTTCTTGTTGATCACATGTTGGCGACAATGCACGCTAGTGTGGCCGCAAAATTTAGTCCCGAATTCTTTATCGAGGCTCAGAGCTCAGACTCAAGGAAATTGAGTTCAGTATGAACAAACATATGAAATAATTGGATTTCTATAAATTATTTCATATGCTTAACTCGGCTACATAAATGTTTAAACACGACTGAAAATTGTAGCTTATCAGTGTTCGTTGTCGAAATCATACGGTAGCCTACAAGCCTAGATTATACCATGGTTATACTTTTTTATGGGGTGAGGGTCTAGAGAGCCTTACGGATGTTTATGGCTGGGTTCTTATTTATTGAGCTTCGCTGTGACTCACTGCGATTTTTGTTTAATAAGAGATTTGAGCATTGTTCATAGTGGACAGGTGGTCGTGTGGTAGGGAAGGAAACATATCAGGAATAAGATCCATCTCATAGTCGTGTTTCCTTCACTAGCTCACTACCTGATAAGAGATTACTTTCCAACATGTGAGGCTGTGACTCCATATAGATAAATTGTCGGCTCACTCTTATTTTTTGTCGTGACGGCTCGTGCTCTTGGAACATTTGAGGATGCCACACGTAATTTATGGGTTCTCATAGTTACGTTGGGCTTGAGAATAACCTGCGGCGGTGTAAGAGGCTGGGAGCACTGGCACACACATTTTACGACAGGTGCAGTGTTAATATCTGGCAGACTCACGACCCAGTGATTTAGACTTTTCGAGGATACTTACTCAGACTTGCCACCCCTGGGCTTTGACTCGACAGGATATTGAGCATATTGCTGTCAAGATGGTAGAAGTAGGAACAATGATATAGGCATATAAGTGTGGTGAATGTGGTAGAGAATGTTAGTTTTAGATAGGTAGACCTACCTGAGGAACCACTGGTGTAATTGTAATGTATTAGTGAATAACACACACACGCACACGCATTTACAGTATATACTTGTTCGGTGAAATTTCCCCCCAAATTGAAACCAAAAATGCAGTGAATCAATGAAAACAATAAAACCGGAAATATGTTTTAGCCCCTTCAACCCCCACCCACTTGCTCCTCTAGTGAAACCCTCAGGGCATAGTGAAGGTGCTCAACCCCCCCCCCCCCTCCTTTGTAGCAGGGAGGGGCGGGTCAGAGGTCAACCCCCATCACCCAGCAGTTCTCATGGATATATATGACCACCTTAAAACACACCTTAACACCAACTGGTTAGGTTAGGCTGATATTGGGTGCAAACTGGGGTGCTTAATCTTTACGTGATTATTAATAAGTAAAATTATAGAAAACGATACTGGCTGTACAGTACACTAAACAGTGACTGTCCAGAATATTGAATCTCACTGTCGGAACAAACTCACGGGAATTTCAGTATACGATTACAGAGCGGAAGTATAAACCAGATATGTCTAAGATAATAAGAATAAAAGAAAAGTAGTTATTAGCTCCATTTACCCAATCTATGCAGTGTTATTTAGGTCAGTTAAATATAGCCGTAATGGTCCGGGCCTTGCCGTAGGGAACAACACAATTACTGGATGGATTGAGAACTAAAAGCAACACACTCGCTCGACTCCAGTAAACAAAGTAGCCAAGTACAGTTTTACACGCGCGACACTGAAGCATAAATAATATCCCGCTTCACTTCTGTTGTTATTTGAAACTTTTTTTTTATGTGTGTCTTGCTTGAGTACTGAGAGCTTTATTTTGTTCTGGGAATACTGGATACAAATTTTTTTAAAGCTTGTATGTGTTTTATTTCAGCACCGGGGACTTCATTTTCTTGTTGGAATAGTGTTGGAGTCTAAAGTAGCTCGTTTGGTTACTGGAGTCATCATTACCTAGAAATAAATATTTAACGTTAGAAAAGGTATTGTTTAAATGTACGCTACCATTAAGAAAGACATTGTTTAAGTCTATTAATATATTTTAGTGCTGTTTAGTTGGGTTCAGTTTTACACAATGATTATCGCCTTATTCGACGATGAAATTTTGGCTGGAATAAAGATCACTAAGTCACTCTAGTTTTATGTGTATCTCAGTGATGACATGTTTAAACTGCTAGTCTTCGTTATCTCAAAGGGGGATGTGAGATGGTAGGTGGAGGAGGCAGGCAAGGCGCAGGTGTGTGTGTGTGGGTTGAAAGTGAGAGTATGAGGGGGGCGGGGCTCGAGCGTTCACTGCCAAGTTCACGGTGGACCAGCCTCAAGGTGGACACCCCTCACACACACCCCCTCTCCCTCCTAAAGTCTGTACACCCTTCCCTCCCCCTACGACCTCCTCTTCCCCCTACCTCTACGGCCCCCTCATCCCCTGCTACCACCAGACTGACTGGCCGGTCGCTCGCTCAGTGAAGGAATGCTCTTTGTGTAATGTGGGTAAAATATGCGCATTTTCGTGTTGACTTCAGATTGGAGTTACTGCACTTGTAAAGCTTTAAATGTCCTTGTATTTCCTTGACAGTGAAGTAACTTTGTGAGATTATATTAGTTTCCCTGCCAAGGTATCGTCTATGTAAATAATTATAAAAATGGTCTAAGTTTTCTTGCTTATATTCCGTATTGTTTTACTACGAGTGTTATATATTTCCCGGGGGTTAAATATTGGTGGAGACATGAACTGGATACGATTAATTTGACGTGTGTGTGTCTGTGTGTTTGTTTAAATGATCGTGGGTTTTCTGTGTATGTTTATGCAGGTATGTGTGTGTGTACGCGTTGAAATGTATGTATGTTCTCTGTGTATGTGTAGGCTATATGTAAACATGTAAGTACTGAAATATATGTAAGTTTATTTTTGTGTATGTAGGAACGAGTAGGAAATGGAACATGACTTCCCTAGTGCTTGTATCAGACCAGCCGCAGGGAGGCACCAGTCCAGGCAGAGGTTCCCAGCGTGGGTGAGTTTGTGGGGGTAATGGGCGGTGGGGTGGATGAGGCAGTGTTGGTGGAGGAGTTGGGAAAGGGAGTGAATTGGGAGTAGGAAGTTAGGATTGGGAGACAGGAGGGGGGGGGGAGGCATAGGATAACGGAGGGGTTAAGAGGGTTGATGGAGGATTGGTGGGGGTACAGGAGGGGTGGAAGGGTCGGTGACTGCCCCAGGCCAAGGTTCTTACATCCCTCACACGGGAGCTCGTGGCCACCAGAACCTCAGTATACAATGTAGGGAAAAAAGGTCTTATGAAAAAAAATAACAGAAAAAATGGAAGCAATGTATCGTGTCAATTAACAACCGCCTTAAAATGCTTTTGTTTTTATTACGTGTTAATGATTTTCAACTAAAGTGTGCCTATTTTTTTCTGTGACTTCACGTAACATTTTTTCCCCCGTTCACCCATATGAATATTGTCAAAGTTTGCTCCTTAGTGTTAGATTGACAGGTGATAACAACACTAAAATTGATGAATGACACAAAAAAGAGAGTCAGTTGTGATAATGTACAGTCCCCGGAAATAGCACGTTCTTCCTCTTCCCATAAACTCCTGGGTGTAACCATAGACAACAAACTTGACTGGAAGGCCCATGTAAATAACGCAGTCAAGGCAGCCTCGTATCGTCTCTACATGCTACGACGACTTAGGTCACTTGGAACACCCACGCCAGAGCTGAGGACCATCTACAACGCCTTTATTCTCCCCAAACTAACGTATGCGTCACCAGCCTGGTCGTCTTCTCTGAACTCCACCCAACAACGTCAGCTAGAGAAGGTACAGAAAAGGGCCTGCAGAATCATGCTCGGCGCAGAATACTCCGGCTACACCAGCGCTCTCTCCACCCTGGAAATGCCATCCCTCAGTGACCTCCACCACCAAGCACTGGAAAGGTTTGGCAGTGGACTTCTGCACCACCCTCGTCATCGCCACCTCCTGCCACCTGCAGCCCCCCACCCAACTCGCGCAGTCCGCCACTACAACAAAATTCAGCCCATAAGAGCCCTCACCGATAGATATAAGAACAGCACCATCCCATCTATTGTTAAAATAATAAACAACGCCTGATTTATGTACTGTATAGCCCTGTAAATGTATTCAATGCATATTATATCATTATGTCTAAATCAAATGTAAGTCTGTATATTTTCAGCCACCGGCTGCAACTCTATTAATAAACCGTTTATTATTATTATTATTATTTAAAATGTCTTGGGCGGTGATAACCTAACCTAACCACCCCAGCTAGCATTAGGGTGGTTAATCATCAGGTGAAATAAACTGTAATTCCCGGAAGAAGAAAAAAATACACACCAGTTGTTTGACCCGTCCTTTACGTCACGACCTCGACAAGTACGTGACTCCACTGCTTCCTATAGGACATCGGTGACCTCCCACCCCCACTCTGTATGAGGTCACAGGTTAGGTCAGTTCTCCAGGATTACCCCTCCCCTCTTCTTCCTTCTCTCCCCTCCCTCCTCTCCCTTTCCTCCCCTCCCTTCCCTCCCCTCCCTCTTCTCCCTTCCCTCCCCTCCCTTCTCCTCCCCCTCGCATCTTCGACCTCTGACCCCTTGTTCGTGTGTTAGGTGGGAATAACGTGTATTGTGTATTGTTGTGTGTAGGTACAGTTAGGGGTTAGATTTAGGTGCATTAAGAGGCGAGTGCGTGTGATTAGCCTCCTCCCGTTGCCGCGCTCGACCTACACGAACAAGTATATTTTCGCTGTTGTAATAACCTCGAGTGTGTACGTGTCTGCTGCCTTGTGTGAATGTTTTTTTTTAATAGTTTTTGTGGAACTTCTGAAAAATAGACATCCCAGCTTATTTCACTCGAAGATTAATCACCCCAACGCTAACCTAATCTCACCCCTTCAGGCATTTTATGAATGGTTAGTCTTTAGGTGAAATAATCTGGGTGTCTTATCTTCAGCTGATCATATTTTGTCCTCAGTTTTAGGTGTGGAATCTCTGTGGTACACGTTTATGTAATTGACATCTCTGGGATTTGTCTTGTGTAGGTCTCGTTCCCAGATGTTATCATAGGTTTTCTTTTGTTTTGTGAACGCCTGTGTGGCTTTAGATTTTATTGTGTTGTTGTGTTGTTTTTTATTGGAAGTCTTGTCTAAATAGTTTATTATTAAAGTATTGCCGTAGTGTTTGTTGTGTTGCAGTCTAAGGTATATTTATAGCATGAAGTTTAAGTACCCTGAGTACCATCTGGGTGTTTAAACTTCAGGTGGGTTAAGGTGGGTTACTGAATCTGTAGGTGACTACTGAGGTCTACCATCAAATGAAAATTAGGCACCCTAGGGGACGACACTATTCGTAAAACAGTTCATAGAGATTTGAATCGAACAACAAAACACAATCAGGTTGTCAACAGGTATAAGAATAACCAAAACATGTATTTAGGACCACAGACTAACATGTTAATTAGTGTGGGTCTGTAGGCCACGAGATAGTGTGCCCGCTAGGCCTTAACGCCACCTGTTTGAGTTCATTATTTATTGTCTTACCATAAGGGGTGTCCGCCTTACCTCCCCACCCTCTACACTACCCTGGACTGTGGTGCTGTGTGTGTGTCTTGCTATTCTAGGGAGTTTGTTACCAGATGTTGATATGAGGCACCTTGGAGGGTTTAACGCGTTATTACTGACACTTAATAATGTTATGGGTGGATGTTAACTAATATTAGTTAGACAGCTATATGAACGCCCTTCCTCGCTGACCGAGATTTTTTACTGGCCAGTTGGTAGGACCGTTCTCCTCTCTCCCAGCTTGTGTGCTTGACTTCGCTTCACACTTACCTAGGTAGGTACAGTCTTGCTCACCATTATTTTATATCGTGCATTTTAGGGATAATAGCGACATAGCGATACATCAGTAAATGTCTATATTATTAAGACATTCCCTTAACTATATATGTATTTTGTCGTGATGATGAACTGTTGTATTATAAAACTTACTTCAAGAAATGGGGGGAATATCATGACTAAGTTCAATAATTAAAACATGTTAAAAAAATTAAGGGTACAAATGAATAGTGTAATAAGTAAAGCACGACGAAAGAAATAGTGACAAGCCACCACAACAGGGATAGAGAGAGAGAAGGGTATAATAGCTACTGACATTACATACATATAGAGTGAGAGGGAGGGGGAGTGGGGTGGTGATAAGACTGCCTGGCTGTGTGTGTGTGAGGTCCTAAAGCCCTAAACAACACTATTGTGATGTTAAAATATTATATAGAGGGTAATTAAGATGTGTGTCAGGTGGCCGCCGCCTGACCTCCAGAATCTGTTGGTTTCTACGGAGCGACGAGGCTATGGGGAAGTGTGTGTGTGTGTGTTGTCAATAAAATACATATTGTAAGCTCGGTATAACCTGTTTGACATTTAAACTGTTGCTGAACTTATATGTCCTTTATAGAGTAATTAGAAAACTGAAGTGTGTCACGGTCTCATTAACACACACACACACACCCACACATGATTTGCTCACTATAAAATGCATTACACTAATACTTGTGAATAGGAGATGCTGAATTGGACTATTGGAGGGAAGCAGCTGGATTTGTTTATTTTATGGATGGACTTCAGCTGGCATTGTTGATGGTGTAAAGTGGATCAGTAGATATAACTGAAACTGCAGGTGGATCAGTGGTTATTTAGCTCAACGACAGGAAATAAAATAATTAGCTACACCACTCAGGCGTCGAGTTGGTAGTTGTGTTTTTATTTGTTTAGTTATTTCTACTTCATTAACTATGATGAAGTTGGTTGTCTACAGGTACAATAGATTTTTTGTTTTTTACACTGCGGTTAAATTGAGTTTTGATTATCACGGAGTATAGTTTTAAGTGTTATAGGTTCTTATAAGGATAATGAGAGTAGTGCTGACTGACTGATTAAAAGTTCTTGGCTGTTGGTGGTTATAGTGTTACAGCTATGACGAGTTTGCTGTGAAAATTCATTCGATAAAATAGCGTATTTTCGCTAGTTTTAACTCCAGAAGCCAAAGTTTTCGTACGTGTGACCATTATTTATTAGTAAAAAAAAATCTTCCGTCCTTTGCCTAAATGTCAGAACACTTTTCCTTGTGTTATTCTCACGATTTTTACTGACGGAAAAAAATCTGAGAATTATCACACACTCAATGACACTTGTGAAGACGTGACAAAGAGAGTTGGGAGGATTCTTCCTGAATATTGAGGGGAACATGTTAAGTAAAACTGAGCATCAACTGTGAAAAGAATATATCGATTAAGATGTTAGGATCAGTGTATGAGAGGAGCAGCGGGTGCCATTACACCAGGCTCCATCCTAGGGTCCGTGATATTTTAGCGCCACAGTAAACAAACACCTATCGTCACGTTTCAAATTTCACGAGATCTGTGGAATTTCTTGTTTGGTGATGCTGAATGATGATTGCTATTAATTATGGGTGTCTTTACCGTGTGATAACTCTAGGGCTATGCTACGACAAAAATATTAACATACAAATACTGTACAGGCAGGCAAAACACCCCCGAGACCTCTAGCAAAAAAGTTAAATTCAAATGAACGTGGAAAGGGCAAATAGGACATGGATGTGGTTCTTTGTTTAATATTAATTATCCTATTGTTCTGATTTTAATAACACACAATGTATTTTTAATGATGAACACTTGCAGTTAAATATAGCACAAAGTATGTAATATTATATGCGAAAATAGTTTACTGTATAATATAGTCTCGAGTAAATTTGCAGTTGGTTGTGTATAGTGTTTACCATTTTCTCATTTTCTTTATCTTTTTCTTTCTTTCTCTTTCATTCTTTCTTCCTCTTTATTTTTCTTTCTTTCTTTCCCTCAATCCAACATACTCTTCCTCCTATTAATCTGTTCCCCACTCTTACTCCATCCCCCTCTCTCCCTTTTGCTCCAATAACCCAATCGTCCCTCGCCCACCTCCTGCTCACCCGGCCACGACAAAAGGTTGGGAGTCTCTGCCTGCTTTAAGTCTTCATGCTTGGTGAGGGTGTAACGGTGCTCCAGTGACTTCCCAACTGGTTTTTGAGGTCAAGTGCATATATTGAGTGTGTGTGTGAGTGTGTCTGTTTTTTCTTCGTAATAGCTGTTGGTTCATAGTTTTGTATTCAGTGCATATCTAGTTTTTTCTCCAGCTTTAGTGACACAGGTTATGATAATGTAGACGACTAAAATATCCTATACTTCTATACATAGGCGCTTAAACGACCACACTGATTTATACACATAGATTAGGTTAAGATATCTGACGCGCTCACTTACATGCATGAACACAGATACAATAAATACAGACAGTCCGCATTCTTGTACTTTTTATAACGGAAAACACATAACGGGTAAAAATGTGTACAAGCCAAGCGACTAATCGAACCGGACGATTGGCAGCAGGTGGCGACCGGTCTGTGATTGGCCCTGTCAGGTGTAGCCACTTCTCTGCCGGGCGTACAACGATGTTAAGTTTTTCTTTTACGCCTGAAGACGCCAAGAAACCACAAGGGAATACGATACGTTTGTTTGAGACTGACTAAAAACTGTGATAGGAAATGTGATAAAGACAAACAAAAAGATGGACACATCAGCTATATATGCATCATTGTTTTTGTTTTATATATAGAAGCCCAAGCAAGTTATTATTATTATTATACGTGTTACAGCAATTACAACTAACCACTTTTTCAGAACACGAAACGGATGTATATTAGATTAGCAAGCTGTTTTATGTACTGTACCTTGCCGATAAGATTCATAAATGCTTTCTATATTACCTACTTCCAATGTTACGTTTACTACTACTACTACTTAAAAACTACTACTACTACTACTAACTACTAATAAACAAACAAAGGTCAATAAATACGATGAACAACAATACAGTGATTAATCCAAACGTAAATTCTATCTATAAGTGACTATAGTCTATCAAACTTGCTGGTATAACGCGGATGAGGGATGAGGTGCCGGTATAACGCGGATGAGGGATGAGGTGCTGGTATAACGCCGATGAGGTGCTGGTATAACGCGGATGAGGGATGAGGTATAAGTGCTGGGAAAGTGAAGGGTGGGCTAGAGAAGGTTAATGTCGCTAGAAAATGTTCAGTGGGGGCTACATTCCTGGGCTAAATTACCTCCCAAGGCTACATTAGAGCTACACCTGCTATAATGAATCATTGTACACTCTGTCCTCCGTCCAGGTTCAAGGTCTTGGATGTGAGGTCCCGTATACAGAAACATCCTTAACGTTACCCCAAACTTCCTCCCCTTCCACTGTTTATTGAGATATTTGGTTGAACTTATTTAATGCTGAATTATATTTTATTTACTAGAAATTTAAGATAATTAATCGGCTAAGGTTTGTCTATATACACCACTAAAGGCATCATACCACAACACCATTACCACTGACTGCATCGTACCACACTGACACACAACGCCAACACAGCATACTAACACTACTATACCACCCTATACCACACTATACTGTACAGTACTACACCATCCTACACTACGCTGCAACAATACACCATAATTATCATGAGTCAAGAATTGTCACTGGCCCCAAATTTAACCAATTGTTCATCTCTGACCTTTACAGAGATGCGGGGACAAATATAATACATGTAAATAAGGAATTATAAGAGATGTACACCAAGATGCAACTCCCGGTGAGGATATATGTCTGTCAGGGCTTCACCGTATTAGGAAAGGCCAATGCCCCAAATCGAGGGCATTGAGTGGGCACGGCGCTAGGCAAGGGAGGGTCCCACTTGCGTATGCGGAAACTTACCAAACAAAAACGGGTTATACATTCACGCTCCATTGTTTAATTCCCAGAGAAGTTTTCTTTTGTTGGAGGATTTAAGTTAGAAAAAACACTTTATAGGAAATATAACTTTAACGCTTCTTTATGTAGTTTCCAGAAGAGTTCGTAGTTGGTGAGAAACCCAAGACTAGAAAACACCAAGTAGGAAATGTTTGTGTCCTGGATAAAAACGTGTGGGTGCTATGTCAGGTTACGGATGGTCCCACTGATGTCAACATGCCGACTGTCCGACGAGTTAGAGGAAATTATGGTGTAAATACTGTACCTGTAGGGTGTGTAGGGGTAAAGGGTGAAACTTGTAGCGAATAATTAATGTAGGTGACTGAAATGTTACAGACTCTTAAGATATTATTTCATGCAGTTATTTGTTATATAAGTACAGTATTTAGTGAAGCAAATAAGTTATGTAAATACTGTACTCGTCATGTATATAATTAATATAAGTGGAGTGTCCTCTAAATTTACTGCAAATGGGTTTTAGTGAAATGTGTACACCTGGTAACTAGTGACTTGGGTATGATTGCTGTCTGGTGTAGGTCGACGTTAAACCTGGCTCGGTACAGAAGTTTATTGAATACTTGTAAAATAGAAAGACGCCCGTGATTTAGCCGGTGTCTTTTAATAGCGAATTGAGCCTTTGTGGCGGAGAAAATATAAACAGTTATACTTATCGTGTATTGGGCGGAAAATCATGTCAACAAAGACTCACCAGGGACTGATTTCCGCAGGGTTTGAATTGTCACGTTTTCAGCCCACCTCATAGTCGCCATTCCCTCACTTTTTGTACGTGACTTATTTAAATGGTATATTGTTAATTATTCTTGTCTGGTGAAGTGAGACAAGAGCCCGACGCCGTTGATAGTGGTGGTGGTATGGTGACGTAATGACAGGGATTTCCGTGTGTACCAAGGGTTAGTGACCTGTGTGTGTGTGTGTGTGTGTGTGTGTTTTCTAAATTGGTTCTCTCGATGCTGATGTCTGATTGGTCGACATAAAAAAAAAACATTAAACTTTACAAGAGAATATTAGCGAATCAACTTCAACGCGGGAAGGAAAAGCGTTTTAGTTTCATATGATTAAAAAGTAAATGCACTATGATTATTTTGCTAACACTTCCGGTGACACCTACGCCATATGTTCTGGGCAAATTGTTGTGGCCGGATTGTGTCAGTTGATAGCTGTTAGTACTAAGACCATCGCCACTAACATCTTCACTACGGGGACGCCACTTCAGTATCTTATTTGGCTAATTTCAACAAGTGAGAGGGTAGCCCGTTCACAAGGGGTTAACACTGTAGCACTCATCAGGATATCCGTTTACTGTAAAGTGATAAACCTCAATTGTAGAGTCATTTACGGTCCTAAAACCCCGTAGTCCTGTTTCATCTGGCCACAAGGGAATACTCGTAGGTGGTAGTGTACTTACTGTGTTGGTTATGGATCCTGAACTCATATTCAGCTATAATTTCATTGGTAAGTTTTATTCAAGTGAGTGTTTAGTTTTGTCCTGATAGTATTATTTTAAAGTGACTTCTCCAGGACCCGGATTTACAAGAAGAAGAATAATCGATGTAATTTTGAAGCGGTTTCTCTCTTAATGTAGTTTAATGTGTTAGATGCTTTCTTATAACACCACCGAGGGGGTATTTGATGTGGCAATTTCTCGAAGTCTGGCTCACCGTTTCTCAAAGATTCGTATCGTCATTTTCTTCCTCATAACCATCAGATGCTGGAGCCCCCCCCCCCCTCCCATTTAGCTACGGCAGTCTGGGTGTAAATCTCGATACCGTTTCGAACATTTTCTGGCGTACAGTAACATCAGCGAGTGAACAGATGTGTCATTGTTATCTCCGGTGACCGAAAACGTTTGAAAATTTGAGTCAAGTGTGATGGTGGTGTCCGTTACTCTTAATTGATCGTTCACTTTTGGATGATTGATATTTTTTACAGACCTACCCTCCTTCCCCTCCTCCCACTCTTCCCTCCTCCCCCCTCCTTCCCCCCTCTCCTCTCTCTCCCCCAACCCCAAGTACACACCGCCACTAAAATCATCAGGAATTAAATTTGCTCACAGTGAAGTACAGTTTGTTGGTCCTGTTGAAAGTAATCGTCTCTGGGGGTCAAAATTGTCTGTGTGTGTGTTAGTGAGTTTACATGTATACGAAGGCAAAGTATACACACCTGTTTATATATGTTGCTCACACACACACACACACACAGTAGATATAACTATTGTTCGAGCTGATGACATTAAACGTCATCTAAAGTTAAAACATTTACATTCCCGAGAGTCGTTTTATAAATCCAGGTTGTAAAAAAGGATTATTCTCGTTATGGTTTATTGTCAAGTGAGAGGTCAAGGGCTACTACATTTAGATCAAGGGTTACTACATTTAGATCAAGGGTTACTACATTTAGGTCAAGGGCTACTACATTTAGGTCAAGGGCTACTACATCTAGATCAAGGGCTACTACATCTAGATCAAGGGCCACTACATCTAGATCAAGGGCTACTACATCTAGATAAAGGGCTACTACATCTAGATCAAGGGCCACTACATCTAGATCAAGGGCTACTACATCTAGATCAAGGGCTACTACATCTAGATCAAGGGCTACTACATCTAGATCAAGGGCTACATCTGAATCGGGCTACTACATCTAGATCAGGGCCACTACATCTAGATCAGGGCTACTACATCTAGATCAAGGGCTCACATCTAGATCAAGGCACATCTAGATCAAGGGCTACTACATCTAGATCAAGGGCTACTACATCTAGATCAAGGGCTACATCTAGATCAGGGCTACTACATCTAGATCAAGGGCTATACATCTAGATAGGGCCACTACATCTAGATCAAGGGGCTACTACATCTAGATCAAGGCTACACATCTAGATAGGGCTACATCTGGGTCAAGGGCTACTACATCTAGATCAAGGGCTACTACATCTAGATCAAGGGCTACATCTAGATCAAGGGCTACACATCTAGATCAGGGCTACATCTAGATCAAGGGCTACATCTAGAACAAGGTCTATTACATCTAGATCAAGGGCTACCATCTAGATCAGGCACATCTAATCAGGCTACTACATCTAGATCAAGGGCTACATCTATATCAGGGCTGCTACATCTAGATCAAGGGCTATACATCTAGATCAGGCACTACATCTAGATCAGGACTACATCTAGAAGCACATCTAATCAGGGCACTACATCTAGAACAAGGCTTACATCTAGATCAAGGGCCTACATCTAAACCAAGGCTACTACATCTAGATCAGGGCCACTACATCTAGATCAAGGGCTACATCTAGATCAAGGCATACATCTAGATCAGGGCTACATCATCAGGCTACTACATCTAGATCAAGGGCTATACATCTAGATCAGGGCTACTACATCTAATCAGGGCTACACATCTAGATCAGGGCTACTACATCTAGATCAAGGGCTATATCTGATCAAGGGCTACATCTAAATCAGGGCTACACATCTAGATCAAGGGCTATACATCTGATCCTACATCTAGATCAGGCTACTACATCAATCAGGGCCACTACATCTAGATCAAGCACTACATCTAAATCAGGCTACTACATCTAGATCGGCACTACATCTAAATCAGGGCTACACATCTAGATCCAAGGGCCTCATCTGAATCATGGGCTTTACATGTAGATCAGGACCATCTGATCAAGGGCCACTACATCTAATCAGGCCACTACATCTAGATCAGGGCTACTACATCTAGATCAAGGCTACATCTAGATCAGGGCTACTACATCTGATCAAGGGCACTACATCTAGATCAGGGCTACATTAGATCAGGGCCACTACATCTAGATCAGCCACCATCTAGATCAAGGGCCACTACATCTATCAAGGTCTACATCTAGATCAAGGGCACATCTAGATCAAGGGCTACTACATAGATCAGGGCCTACATCTGATCAGGCTACATCTAGATCAGGGCCTAATCTGAACAGGGCACACATCTAGATCAAGGCACACATCTACATCTAGATCAGGGACTACATCTGATCAAGGGCTACTACATCTAGATCAAGGGCTACTACATCTAGATCAAGGTTACTACATTTAGATCAAGGGTTACTACATCTAGATCAAGGGTTACTAATATGATCAAGGGTTACTACATTTAGATAAGGGCTACTACATCTAGATCAAGGGCTACTACATCTAGGTCAAGGGCTACTACATCTAGATCAGGGCTACTACATTTAGATCAAGGGTTACTACATTTAGATCAAGGTTACTACATTTAGGTCATCAAAGGCTACTACATCTAGATCAACACTACATCTAGATACGGTGGTTTCTCTCATACATTTCAACGCTGATTTTGGCTGCCAATTTTACGCCATAACTGACTTACGTATACTCTAACCTAACAACCAAACCCAATCTAACCTAACCTAACCTAACCAAACCTAACCTAACCTAATCTAACCAAACCACCTAATCTAACCTAACCTAACCTAACCTAACCTAAACTAACCCAACCTGACCCAACCTAACCAAACCTAACCAAACCTAACCTAACCTAACCTAACCTAACCTAACCTAAACTAGTGTATCGTATCCTAACCTAACCTACTGGTGTGGCTGGTGAGTGAAGCAGCGACCATCAACAGGTTAAGTTTGACCATTGACCGCCGGAGTGATCAGAAATCAAGTGTCAAGCTAACGGCAGCACTTAGCTTGTCACATCACAGCGACCCACCACCACACAGCGACCCACCACCACCGCAGTGACCCACCACCACCACACAGCGACCCACCACCACACAGCCACCCACCACCACCACACAGCGACCCACCACCACCACACAGCGACCCACTACCACCACACAGCACCCACCACCACCCAGTGACCCACCACCACCACACAGCGACCCACCACCACCACACAGTGACCCACCACCACACAGCCACCCACCACCACCACCACACAGTGACCCACCACCACCACACACAGTGACCCACCACCACCCAGTGACCCACCACCACCACACAGCGACCCACCACACGTGAACGTCAGCCCGCAGTCGCCGCCATTATCACCGTTAGTGTTTTTATATAAATTAATCGTCTATTATTATTACCGACGTGTATGAAGAGTCATGGCACTTGCACACACACACACACACACACACACACACACACAAGACAATTTTGATAGCAATTCCATTCCTTCTGTTTAATGATGAAATTATTGTAATGTTGTCTTTTAATGAGAAATAAATTGAATTATTCACGAATCAGGAGCTTATTGGTACGAGATGTGAATAGAAGAAACCCAGAGATATTAATTTAACCCCGGCGTGTGTGTGTGTGTGTGTGTGTTTGACTCTTACGCTCGTTAATGTAAAACTCTTGTATTTAAAACAGAAATTCTCCGATATGTAGGAAACAGATAAAAAAATAAACCACCTCTTCTTTTGTCTACAGTAAACAGGAGTGACATTGAGGTTAAAACAGTAAGACAAGTGAGCGAGGTTATGCGGAAATGCTTCACTTAGTTCCCGGGTGTTGGTAGTCAAGCTGCCATTGTTAGCTAACGTAACCATAGATGTTTTAGTGATTTTGTTTATAATGATGTTAGGATGAGTGTGTGTGTGTGTGTGTGTGTGTGTGTGTGTGTGTGTGTGTGGTTCCAGCAGTTTTATTTTGTTTTTGTTTTTCGTATAGAATTTATCGTTGTTAAAGTGTTTAGTTGTAATGGTTTATATTAGGTACACATACGGGTAATTTATCTTTAGAACATATTCAAAGACTGTCACGAGTGTTTGTGTTTGATGAAGTTCCTTATGTCTTGAGAAAGAAGGTCGAGGTGTTGTGTTGTGTTGTGTCGTGTCGTGTCGTGTTGTGTTGCGTCGTGTGGGGCCGAGGTAGAGAGAGAGAGAGAGAGAAAGAGAGAGTCGAGGTGTTGTGTTGTGAGGGTCGAGAGAGAGAGAGAGAGGGGAGGTCGAGGTTGTTGTGAGGGCCGAGGTGTTGTGTTGTGAGGGGCCGAGGTGTTGTTTGTGAGGGGCCGAGGTGGTGTTGTGAGGGGCCGAGGTGTTGTGTTGTGAGGGGCCGAGGTGTTGTGTTGTGAGGGCTGAGGTATTGTGTTGTGAGGGCCGAGGTAGGTATAGTTATAGTGCTGGGGGAGTCACAAGGCAACACTCCGGAAGTTCCTGTTGTTGTGTAGAACAGCTGGTCAAGCTCACCCACGCCCCCCCCCCCATCTCACTCACTCACCTCCTCCCTCACTCACCTCCTCCTTCACTCACCCACCTCCTCCTTCACCTCCACCCACTCTCCCTCCTTCACTCACTCCACCACCCACTCTCCTCCTTCACTCACCACTCTCCTCCTTCTCACCACTCACCCCCTCCTTCACTCACTCACTCTCCTCCTTCACTCACCCACTCCCTCCCTTCCACCTCACCCACCTCCCCCTCCTCTCACCACCCCCCTCCTTCACTCACTCACTCCTTCACCCACCACCTCCTCACCACCCACTCCTTCACTCACCACCTCCTTCACTCACCCACCTCCTCCTCACTCACCCACCTCCTCCTTCACTCACCCACCTCCTTCACCACCCACCTCCTCCTTCACCACCACCTCCTCCTTCACTCACCCACTCCTCCTTCACCTCACCCACCTCCTCCTTCACCTCCACCACCTCCTCCTTCACTCACCTCTTTCCCTCACTAACTCACTCTCCCTCCTTCACCACTCACTCTCCTCCTTCACTCACCACTCTCCTCCTTCACTCACTCACTTCACCACTACCTCCCTCCTTCACCTCATTCTTAATCATCCCTCCCTCCCTAACCCTCTCATGTTCCCCACCACCACCTCACCTCCACCACCACCACCACCACCACTCCTCCACCACCACCACCACACCCCTAGTCACCCACCTCTCACCACTCACCTCACTCCACCACCACCCACCACCACCACCTCTCCCACCACCACCACCACCACCACCTCCTCACCACTACACCCTTAGTCACCACTCACCACCTCCCCACCACCACACCTCACCCACCATACCCTTAGTCTCTCACTCCACCACCACCACCTCTCACCCACTCTCCTCACCCACCACAACTCTTAGCTCACTCACTCTCTCACTCACCTCCCCACCACCACCATACCCTCAGCCTCTTTACCACTCATTCATCACCCTCCTGTTGATCGACTGCTATTACCTCTACGGAGTACTTGCTTGTTTCTGCTGCACCCTGGCTCCTGCTGTACCTCTCTGGTCCTGCTGTAATTCCTGGCCCTGCTGTACTATCTGGCTCCTGCTGTTCCCCCGGCGCCTGCTGTACTCCCTGGTTCCTGCTGTATTCCGGCGCCTGCTGTACTCCCTGGCTCCTGCTGTACCCCTGGCTCCTGCTGTACTCCCTGACTCCTGCTGTACTACCTGTCTCCTGCTGCACTCCATGGCTCCTGCTGTACTCCCTGACTCCTGCTGTACTACCTG
The DNA here is from genome assembly GCF_018991925.1 of Homarus americanus. Classification (NCBI taxonomy): domain Eukaryota; kingdom Metazoa; phylum Arthropoda; class Malacostraca; order Decapoda; family Nephropidae; genus Homarus; species Homarus americanus. The sequence continues at coordinate 8,178,324 of NW_024742238.1, read as the reverse complement.
TCTCCTGCTGTACTACCTGGCTCCTGCTGTACCCCTGGTCCTGCTGTACCCCTGTCTCCTGCTGTACCCCTGGCTCCTGCTGTACTATCTGGCTCCTGCTGTACTCCCCTGCTCCTGCTGTACTCCCTGACTCCTGCTGTACTACCTGTCTCCTGCTGCACTCCATGGCTCCTGCTTACATCCCAAGGTGTTGTTACATTGGTCTCTGGGTCCTTCAGGTCATAACTGCCTCCTGCTGCAGTTCGTCACACCAGACCACCGGCTACATCACAGGGTCTTGTTGCTCCACCCGGCTTCTTCCTAAGTACTGTATCTGGTACCTGCTGGACAACCCGGCTGCTTTTAAACCGCCTGCCCTGCTGGGCTTACTAGGTCCCGCCAGTTGGTTGGGTTATGCTGGGCTAGTTGGGTCCTGCTAGGCTGATTGGATCTTTCTTCAGGTAGGCTGGCTGGGTACCTCGTCTGCTAGTCTGCCTGGGTCCTGCTAGGGTGGCTGCATGGGACCTGCTGGGCTGACTGGGTCTTCTGCTAGGCTGCCTGGGTCCTGCTGGGCTGACTGGGTCCTGCTAGGGTGACTGCATGGGTCCTGCTTGGCTGACTGGGTCCTTCTGCCAGGCTGCCTGGGTCCTGCTAGGGTGGCTGCCTAGGTCCTGCTAGGCTGCCTGGGTCCTGCTAGGGTGGCTGCCTAGGTCCTGCTAGGCTGCCTGGGTCCTCCTTTTGCTATAGGCTGGCTGGGACCTGCTACTTGGTTTTAGTATCTTGCACAGTGTTGTTGATAAATTATATTCCTCCAAGAGGTTTTACTCCCAAGAAGTTAAAGAGAAGGGATAGGTATACGCGTTATCGTTCAACAGGCAGGATGAAACACTCCCGCCATCTATCTGTTTGTTTGTGTGTCTTTCAGATCTGAACAGGAAGTCACATGAGGGTCAGGATAGTCGTATTTGGTGTGAACATATCCCAGTTCCCACGCAGGCCACTAAAGATAGAGAGTTGATGTGTATAACAGCATGGCAGTATGACCCCCTAATATCGCCAGTGCGGATGATCAGCTGCCGAGGGATTGTGGTCATGGTGGTGTTTATAAATATTTAATCTCTTTTTTTTATAGTTACTTCACCTTAAATGGTAGTTCAAGTTTTTCCCCGTGAAGAGAATGAAGTACAGCTTTGTTGATTCAACTTTTGGACGCTATCTTTGAGTAATAAACAGGCTTTATATACACCCAGGTGAATTAATCATAAATTGTAATTATATGAATTGTCAGATATCATATTTGTTTATATAAAAAATGAGTATTAGAATATTAAATTTAAGAGGAAGAAACCCACAGTTTAACGTAGATAGTTTAAGCCTAAACCCGTGTTATGGTGTTCGGGTTGACTGCAGTTGAGTAAAAGTTGTTGCTGAAACAATTGAAGTGATGTTTGCGTTTACGAGAGTCAGTATTTCAGTAATTTACCTTTAGATTAATAGAAAAGGATCACCTTAAGAATCGTCGCCCCAGAATGTCCACCTGATGAATTGTCACCCCGGGATATCCCACCTGAAGAATTGTCACCCCAGCCTGCTCCACCTGGAGAATCGCCGCCCCCAGCAATGTGTTGACATAAAATTTCCAGAGGATTATCATAAAAACGATCATGCCACATGAATTCTTGAAGGCAAGAATTTAAAAGCTTCGTTTAGCCACGCATGGTCTTGATGTAACTCTTGTTCTTGTTCCAATATGATTCAATCGTTTGTGTGTGCACACCAATATTCACATCCACAATATTTGACTAAAATATTTTGAGCCCACTTACTATTATATAGTCCTCCTACCTGACTGAAGGGTCCTGACCTCGCTAACCTGAAGATTAACAACCGTGGAGGGTCCTGACCCCACCTGAAGAATTGTCACCCCAGGTGTTGCCACCCGAAGAATTGTCTCCCTACCGGACTCTGGGGCGACGATTCTTCAGATGATCCGTAGAAAATGTGACTACAGTGTTTACGTTCATTTGTAAGTGCTTCAAAATGGGTTTATAAGAGTAAAAGAACAGCGAAGTCGAAGTCGAGTCAAGGAATTGAGACAAATGCGCGTCGGTTGTAAACATTGCTTCTGTGCTGGAAGAAATGACAAGTGAATCATGTTACCCGCCACGACCCTCACAATTGTCTTATCACCGAGGCCAAAAAATTATGGATAATAATAAATTCCCTTTCATTTCATACAAAGTTAAACAGAAAAAAATAATCCTGGTAATAACAATAATATAGGGTTATCAATAATAAGAGAAGTAACTCGTAGAATCGAATAGCCATCTGTTATTGGAAGTGTACAATAATTACTGGATATGTTGACCTACAATAGTTTCACTATACCTAAAATGAGAAACAATATCAAGTGGATATTTTTAGTTTAAATTATATAAATGACTCTTAGTTGGTTGAGTCATTCCTACCCCTGGAAGTTGTCTAGTTTTTTTCTGTTGGTCGGTGTGTAGCATCTGGCGTTCCGTTTATGAATATTAAATTGGATTTTATCTCTGGTGTTAATTTTTCTATTTTCGTTTTTTTATGAATTTCTAAACTGAAAAAAAAACGATAAAAAGTTACGAACATTGTAATTCCTGTAGTGTGACTTGTGTTCGTTCAAGTAGTGCTGGCATCAATAACAATCAAGTGTAATGAAATGCAATGTATTGAGACTTTATGTTGGCTGTATCGGATATCCTGATACGTCTTAATTCTAATAATTCTAAGAATAATTGTAAACATTGATCCCTTACCTGTGATGTGTGTGAGTGATCATGGAGGAGTTATGTCAACACTTCACAGCATGGCGGTTCATCACGGCCTGTTAAGGTGGCCCACTGACACATAAATATTTAAAGTTTAGGTAATAGTTGTATTTTTTTTAGTAGTTGATAAACATTAAAGGTAAAATTACAGTTTTCCTAATGATTGCAGTGTTCAAACAAAATTACGACTTTCAATTAATATTTTCGTATATAATATTAATAAACCACCGATACGTCTCGATAAATTAGCTTTATGTTTCAATAATAAATGAATGCTACACACACACACACACACACCTTATTCTCGCTCTATTGTTAGGTGTTTGAATTCCTTTAAATAATCAGTATAAGAGCTATTGTGCAGCAAACACATGAATAAATACTTTATATAAAGAGGTCAACAATGTGTGAATGTGAGGCTAAGAAATAAGCCCTGAAAACGTCATAACAGAAGTACCGTTTAATAAGAAGACTTTAATACTCAAGTGAACTTACATTTTATATTTAATTTTTCTCGACGTCAAACAGATGAACTAAGAGGAAAGGTCGAACATCCGCTTTGTAATATTTTCAGTGTAAATGTTGGAGATTTGATATAATTCAGTGTTGCTGAGTACGTGTGGGCCAGGCAGCCATTACGGGGGTTACTGGGCGGTGTTCTAGTTCTGTGGTCGAGTGTTTTGGTATGTTGTAGAGTGATAACTGGTGGTAGGTTAGTAGTAGAAGTAGTAGAAGTAGTAGTAGTAGTAGTAACAGACAGAAAATTTTAGTAATAAGCAACATAAACTTTAGAAGGATATAAATGATAATTAATAGCAAAAACAGTATGAAATTTAGCTGAGAGGAGAAATTTAGTACACAAAAACATGATATTTAGTAACATAACCGTGATATTTAGTAACATAACCGTGATATTTAGTAACAAAAACAATATGAAACACAAGCAGCATGAACTTGAGTAACAAAAGCGACTGTAATATTGTTGTGGTATTAATAATAAGCCAGCCAGCCAACTTGTCACTGTGTGGGAAAAATTCTCGTGGCTCCGGAAACAGGATGTCGTGACCGTGTTAGCTAGACTGTGCTGGTGGGTTTTAATAGATTTTTTCTTTCAAGACAAATGACAATCGATGATGATGACCAGTCGGGTGTGACCACGTCCAGGGGAGGTTACGCTAGGTCACCTTGAGGTCCACAGTATTGATGAGTCATATTGTTTAATGGCTAGTTTGGTATAGATTCAATAACTCATTCAGTAACATGTTCCTTCAGTACATTGCTTACTTGTCCGTCTATCCGTCCGTCTGTCTATCCGTCGTATTCCGTCGTATTCCGTTTCCCGTCCACAGTTTTTTTTTTGACCCGTGCAAGAGGAATTACTGGTGATAATAAACTCCATTGTGTATTATCATGTGTCAAAAAGGTCAAGATCACACACGAGGTACAAAGGTCAACTAGTTTATCTTTTTTAGGTTAGGTTAGGATAGGTCAGGTTCTTGGGTTTGGTTAGGTTTGGTTTGTTTAGGTTTGTTAGGTTTGGTTTGTTAGGTTTGGTTTGTTAGGTTTGGTTTGTTAGGTTTGTTTAGGTTAGGTTTGGTTTGGTTAGGTTTGGTTAGGTTAAGTTGGTTAGGTTAGGTTAGATAGGTCAGGTTTGGTTTGGTTATGTTAGCTTAGGGTTTGTTAGTTCGGTTATGTTTGATTTGGTTAGGTTAAGTTTGGTTAGGTTTGGTTTGGTTAGGTTTGGTTTGGTTTGGTTAGGTTAGGTTTGGTTAGGTTCGGTTATGTTTGGGTTTGGTTAGGTTAAGTTTGGTTAGGTTTGAGTTGGTTTGGTTATGTTAGCTTAGGTTTGGTTAGGTTAGGTTACTTCAACCCTGCAGGTGTGAAGTGTGACTAAAGAACAAACTCCAGCATTACACAGTGGAGTAAAACGTATATTCAAGGTCACGGGGTCACCTCACTTTAACAGCTACAACAACAGCTACAACAACAACAACAACAGCTATAACTTCAACAGCTACAACAACAACAACAACAACAGCTATAATTTCCTCAACAGCTACAACAACAACACAAACAAGACATGACAACAAGAACAAAATTTGCATCAACACCTCATAACAACAAGAATATATTTACTATAACATCATAACATCATAACAACATAACATAACAACATAACATAACATCATAACAACATAACATAACATAATATAACATCATAGCAACATAACATAACATAACAACATAAAATAACATAATATAACATCATAGCAACATAAACATAACATAACAACAACATAAAATAACAACATAACATCATAACAACATAAACATAAAAAATAACAACATAACATAACATAACATAACAACATAACATAACATAACAACATAACATAACAACATAACATAACATAACATAACATAAAAATAACAACACATAACATAACATAACATAACAACATAACATAACATAACATCATAACATCATAACAACATAACATAACATAACAACATAACATCATAACAACATAACATCATAACAACATAACATAACAACATAACATAACAACATAACATCTTCTCCATCTCTCTCATTATTCCTTCTCCCTCCCTTTATCTTGTCTCTCTCCAACATTGTCATTTCCCTCAGGTAATGAGTGTTGTCCTCAAGCAATTCTTAGTTCGGCATTCGTACCTGGGGGAGTGGAGGAGGTGGGGAGGGGGTAGTGTGGTTGGTGGGGACAGTAGCTGGTGGTGTTGGCGGTGATGGTGGGGAGTGGAGGAGGTGTGGGGAGAGGTAGTGTGGTTGGTGGGGACAGTAGCTGGTGGTGTTGGCGGTGATGGTGGGGAGTGGAGGAGGTGGGGGGTAGTGTGGTTGGTGGGGACAGGCTGGTGGTGTTGGGTTATTATGTTGGCGGTGATGGTGGGGGGAGTGGAGGAGGTGGGGGAGGTGTGTGGTTGGTGGGGACAGTAGCTGGTGGTGTTGGCGGTGATGATGGGGAGTGGAGGAGGTGGGGGGAAGGGGGGGTAGTGTGGTTGGTGGGGACAGGGCTGGTGGTGTTGCGGTGATGGTGGGGGAGGGAGGAGGTGGGGGGGTAGTGTGGGGACAGTAGCTGGTGGTGTTGGCGGTGATGGTGGGGGAGGAGGAGGTGGGGGGGGTGTGGTTGGTGGGGACAGTAGCTGGTGGTGTTGGCGTGATGGGGGGAGGATAGAACATAGGATCGGAAACTGCAGCGGGCCATACTGGCAGTCCATTATGTATCATCAACCAGTATGTTTGAAGCGTCAGGAGTAGGGGGACAGTGGTGGGGGAGGGACAATGGGGGGAGGGACAGGTGGGGAGGGACAATGGGGAGGGGGTGGTGGTGGGGAGGGAGGGTGAGGGAGGGACAGGGTGGGGGGAGGGACAATGGTGGGGGAGGGACAGGGGAGGGACAGTGGTGGGAGGAGGGACAATGGTGGGGAGGGACAGTGGTGGGGGGAGGGATAATGGTGGGGGAGGGACAGGGTGGGGAGGGACAATGGTGGAGGAGGGACAGTGGTGGGGAGGACATGGTGGGGGAGGGACAGTGGTGGGGAGGGACAATGGTGAGGAGGGACAGTGGTGGGGGAGGACAATGGTGAGGGGAGGGACAGTGGTGGGGGAGGGACAATGGTGAGGGAGGGACAGTGGGTGGGGAGGGACAGGTGGTGGGGGAGGGACAGTGGTGGGGAGGGACAGTGGTGGGGGAGGGACAATGGTGGGGGAGGGACAGTGTGGGGGGAGGGACAGGGGAGGAGGGACAATGGTGGGGAGGGACAGGGGGAGGGATAATGGTGGGGAGGGACAGGTGGGGAGGGACAATGGTGAGGAGGGACAGTGGTGGGGGGGAGGGACAATGGTGGGGGAGGGACAATGGTGGGGAGGGACAGTGGTGGGGGAGGGATAATGGTGGGGAGGGACAGGGTGGGGGAGGGACAGTGGTGGGAGGAAATGGTGGGGGAGGGACAGTGGTTGGGGAGGACAGTGGTGGTGGGGAGGGACAGTGGTGGGGGAGGGACAATGGTGGGGGAGGGACAGTGGGGGGAGGGACAATGGTGGGGGAGGGACAGTGGTGGAGGAGGGACAATGGTGGGGAGGGACAGTGGTGGGGAGGATAATGGTGGGGAGGGACAGTGGTGGGGGAGGGACAATGGTGGAGGAGGGACAGTGGTGGGGGAGGGACAATGGTGGGGAGGGACAATGGTGGGGGAGGGACAGTGGTGGGGGAGGGATAATGGTGGGGGAGGGACAGTGGGGGGAGGGACAGTGGTGGTGGGGAGGGACAGTGGTGGGGGAGGGACAATGGTGGGGAGGGACAGTGGTGGGGAGGGTCAATGGTGGGGGAGGGACAGTGGTGGGGAGGGACAGTGGTGGTGGGGGGAGGCAGACACTGGTTACCCTTGAACTTGAATTGTGGTCACCAGCTGGCCAGGTTGGGACGTAGGCTAATATGAACTCGTCTCCTTCAGCGATTCTTTTGTTCTCCATCCATGGCTTCGCTGCCTGGGGGGTGGAACAACAGGGGAAGGGAGGGGGGGAAGGGGTGAGAGATGTGGAGTGGACCAAGGGAGGGGAGGGGAGGGGGATATTTCGGCATTGTCATTCTTGACCTTGTAAAAAAAAACGAAGACTTGGGTTATCTTAGACATCTCGTGTATGTGTTGATCCTGCCGGTGAGTTTGTACTTAATATACAGTAGTGTTCTGAGGATTCGGCCACCCTATGGAGATTATACTGTGTTCGGGGTCCAACCTATATAACCAACTCTTATGTATAATAGACTAAGGGGAAGGAGTATAAAACTGTAGTGTGTGTGTGTGTGTGTGTGTGTGTGTGTGTGTGTGTGTTTTTTATAGACTTTTAGGGTACTTGTGATCGTTTTATGAATGTATTTAAGGCGGGTTTGGTGTTTTATTGTGATTTTTTATAAGGATGCCTTTGTAAGTTATTGTGAATTTATTGTCGGTAAGGTTTTGGTTATTTTGTGAATATCTAAGAGCACATTTGGTCATTTTGTAAATATTTAAGGATTCTTTCATTATTTACTGTAAATTTACTTGAAAAACTCCGTCTAGTCATTTCATCATTGTTCCTCCAGGTGAAGAGTACTGAAGCGTCCATTGTGGTCTTGGGTACCTGTAGGGGCCCTTAATTGAGTGATGCTTACCTGAGTTTATAGACTAAATTGGGACGATGACCTTATGAGGGGAAAAGTGTGTGTGTGTGTGTGTGTGTGTGTGTGTGTGTGTGTGTGTGACTAATCTATTAATATTCTCTTCAACTGTTTTCTAATCAGTGGGTGACCGGCACGTTTATGATGTGGTATATCTCGACTTTAGCAAAGCCTTCCACTGAGTCCTCCACGAAAGACTAATACGGAAAGTGGAGGCTCATGGAATTGGAGGAGATATTCTAAAATGGATTAGTGCGTGGTTACAGGACAGGAAACAGCGAGTAAGCATTAACGCCAATAAATCCGATTGGGGTAACGTCACTGGTGGAGTATCCCAAGGCTCAGTACTTGGACCATTATTATTTATTGTATACATAAACGACATAGATATGGGCGTAGACAGCAACATAGGTAAATTTGCTGATGACACTAAATTAGGGAGTGTAATTAAATCTGACGAGGACTTCGCAAAACTACAGGAAGATCTAAAAAAAATTTCGAATGGTCTGAAAAATGGCAGATGAAATTTAATGTGGACAAATGTAATGTACTTAGTCTAGGAGATGTAAACAGAGAAACCAGATATTAGTTGAACATCGATGTTATAGAGAAATCCGACTGTGAGAAAGATTTAGGAGTAATGATAAGTAGGAATCTTAAGCCAAGTAAACAATGTGTATTTGCTCGAAACATGGCGAATAAAATACTTGGGTTCACACAAACGAGTGTTAGTTACAAGACTAGCGAGGTTATCCTAAAACTACTGTATATCTTGCGCTTGTGAGACTTCACTTGGATTACGCAGAATTCAGAGGAGAATGACAAGACTAATCCCGAGCATTAGGAACCTTGAGTACAGAGACAGGTTAAAGCATCTTAATTTGCACTCCCTCGAGAGACGTAGAGTGAGGGGCTGCACGATCGAGGTGTATAAATGGAAGTCAGGGCTGAACAAAGGGGACATAACAAAGGTACTCAAACTATCCAACCAGGAGCGAACTCGTAACAATGGTTTTAAATTAGACAAATTTAGATTTAGGCGCGAAATAGGTAAACACTGGTTTGGAAATAGAGTAGTGGATGAATGAAACAAGTTACCAAATATCATCATTAACTCGAATACGCTGGATAGCTTCAAACATAGGTTGTATGCTTATATGAGCAATAGGGGCTGGGTGTAAATGGGACTGCCCAGTATGGGCCAATAGGCCCGCTGCAGTTTCCTCCATTCTTATGTTCTAACCTAACTTAACTTTGACAATACACCTTTAACTCCGTATTCAGGATCCAGCAGACCTTGACACCTAAATAACACGTAATTCCCCCTCGCCTCACCCATAAGCAAATGCGTGTTGACATCGGCCTTGACCAAGTGTATGTGTGTGTGTGTGTGTGTGTGTGTGTGTGCGTGTGTGTGTGTGTGTGTGTGTGTGTGTGTGTGTGTGTGTGTGTGTGTGTGAGCTCTGAAGTCACCCACAAAATATAGGATTATCTGGCAGGCTAAGAACATGTAAGGTGTTTCGGATCGCCTGAAGAATCTCCACCTCAGTTTATTTCACCTATAAAGATTAATCTAACCTAACCTAACGCTATGAGAGTGGGTAGGTAGGGTAGAGAGAGATAGGAAGAGACATGGCATAGACAAGAGATAGAGACAGAGTAGAGAGACATAGAGAGATACAGAGACAGAGATAACAGACAGAGTAGGGTAGATAAAGACAGACATATACAGATAGAGAAGACATAGTAGGTTAGGCAGTACATGCAATAGGCAGATAGGGTATTAGGGCACATGGTGGTAGAGTAGGGTAGGGTAGAGTATGGTAGGGTAGGGTAGAGTAGGGTAGAGTAGGGTAGAGTAGAGTAGAGTAGGGTAAGGTAGGGTAGGGTAGGGTAGGTTTGTGTTAGGTTAGATTAGGTTAGGTTAGTGTTAGGGTAGTGTAGGTTAGGTTAATGTTAGGTTGGGTTATGTTAGGGTAGAGTAGATTAAGTTAGTGTTAGATTAAGTTAGTGAAGAGTTAGATTAGAGTATGTTAGTAGTATTAGGTTAGATTAGTGTCAGGTTAAGTTAGATTAGGTTAGTGGTTAACCTTCAGGTGAAATAAGTTGGGGTGGCGGTTCTTCAGGTGATATGGTGTTTATTTATCATTATATTATTTATTATGAGTTATACTTGGTGATAATAATGATAGTAATCTTACCTTAGTGTTGTAATGTAGGTGATGATGATAGTTTGTTTGTAGGAGTTTAGTGTTCAGGGGTCGTGGTTGTTGTAGTTGTTTTTGTTGTAATAGTAGTTGTTAGTGTTGTTGTTGGTGTTGATTTTGTTGTTGTTGTTCTTCTTTTTCGGATGATGATGATAGCATTTCGGAAGCTAACTATGATTTTAATTTAGCCTCAGCTGGTGATGTGAGGACGCATCTTACTGTGCTGGCTGGTGCTGCTAACAGTGTGTGTGTGTGTGTGTGTGTGTGTGTGTGTGTGTGTGTAAGTAAGCGCTAGATGTTGTTGTTGTTGTTGTCGTTGTCGCAGGTGGGGGGAGACTCCACACACGCCCCGTCACGACATGTTGGCCTTGAACCTGAAAACTTGGGGCACCTCATCTCATCTCACCTTGTCTCTCGCCTTGACCATTCTGCAAGGAAGACGCCTCACATACTTGCACTGTTGTGGTGATACTGGTGGTAGGGGGAACCTGGTGTGGGTTTGGTGGTAGGGGGACCTGGTGTAGTGGTGTGGGGTTGGTGGTAGGGGGGGACATGGTATAGTGGTGTGGTTCTTGGTGGATATATGGGGTGGTGTTGTGAGGTTAGGTTAGGTTAGGTTAGGTTAGAATGAGTATTAAGTTTGTTTTCATGTGTTTTCGCTACAACCTACCCTACCCTACCCTACCCTACCCTACCCTACCCACTCCTACCCTCCCCTCCCCTCCCCTCCCCATCTCTTACCAAACCGCGACTTTTCTCTCCACTACACAATTTATGGGAAGAAAAAAGAACCAAACACTCATTCCTCCGGGTTGGTCACCTTGAACTTGATCCTTGGAGCTGTGTTGAGGAGGAGGATTAGGATGCGGAGGAGGAGTGGGGGGAGCGGAGTGGAGGGAGTTGGAGCGGAGTGGAGGGGGGAGGGAGAGGGAGAGGAGTGCAGGGAGAGGGAGAGGGGTGGAGTGGAGAGGGGGGAGGGATAGGGAGGAAGGTATAATGGCGAGAAAACTATACCGCCTTAAAGTGCCTCCTGAGAAAATAAAACTCCGCCTAGTGACATCATTTATCACACCAATATTAACTTACCCAGCAATACCTCTTCATACTATGAGCACCACTCAAATATTAAAATTACAGGTGGCTCAAAATGAAGCCCTAAGATTCGTCACAGGCGAAAGATACCCTTTCACCAGAACCACAGCCGAGATACATAGAGACCTGAGAATGAAACCCATCAACCAGCAGCTGCACACCCTGTCCAGCAGAATCTGGCAAAAGATAGAACGATCAAAGCAAGAACTCCTTCAAAGACTCCCACCAGATAACGACAACAACCATACATGGTTCCCAAAAAGTTACGAAATCTCAAAAGGTCCATTACCACCCCCGATCTACACGGCCAGGCAATAGACAACCTCCCTAGACCAGCATCCGCCAGTAGGGTCGGCGGAATATGAAATAAGGCCCTTATAACACCCATGTATGGGACAGGGTAGGCTGTCTAGTGCCTGTACCGACAGACAATAACTAACCCATGACACAACCCTAACACACTATTAGCTTAGCTAGGCGGTCAGTCCGCCCTTTCTTACCTCCTCCCAAACTTCTTCAATTTCCGAACTATAACTTCCTTCCCCCACCTCTAATCTTCTTTCACTCCTCTTTTCTCTACACAAAAAAAATGGCTTCCGTGCATATATTTGTTTATTCTGCTTGTGACTGTGTGTCTGTTTGTGTGTGTGTGTGTGTCTGTCTGTCTGTGTGTGTGTCTGTGTATGTGTGTGTGTGACAAACTAAAATATTAATACGAAAATAAATAACAATATCACATAAACCAGTTAGCAATACATTAAAACAATAAACATAAACCAATTAGTAATTTAATAAAACAATAAATATAAACCAATCAGAAATACAATAACACAATAAACATAAACCAATTAGTAATATAATAAAACAATAAACCACCACTCCACGACCCCCTGACGGAGATACGATGATCCTCCCCATACTCACCAGATATTATGTAAATAACATTGATAATGTGTTAAAGGAATATCCCTCCTTCCTTAGGCTTTAGTAAGCCCCTTTATAATAATTATATTGTATATACTTGTGACACTTGCCAGATGCTTCTGATGTCACTGTACAAGGGTACCTAGTGACAGCACTAGGATCCCGCTTCCTCTATCAAGGAATAAACAATTGAAATTGAAAAAAAATGAAACAATTAACATGAACCAATTAGTAATATATAAAACAAACAATAAACACACGCAATAAAACAAACAAAAACAAGCAATTCAGGTGTACAGATAAGACAAAATGGTTTACGTTTTGACCTGATTGGCTTACTAGCTGACCTTGACCTCTGACCTTCACCTGAGCCACGGCTCTGAGTATGTTTGCCTGTCTGAGGGATGGTGGTAGGTATAGGATGCTAGGATGACGCTATAGGATGCTAGGATGACACGATAGGATGCTGGGATGGCACGAGATGGGATGCTGGGATGAGGCGTGATAGGATGACGCGATATAAGATGCTAGGATGACACGATATGCTGCTAGGATGACACGATATGCTGCTAGGATGACACTATAGGTTTCTAGGATGACGAGATATGATGCCAAGTCATTATAATAATACTCTCATGTGTTGCCGCCACCGGTCGTTGACACTATTGAGGAAGAAATGTGACGTAGAGCGTGAAGAAGAATTTACCTCCTTGTCTGTATGTCTTTATGTTATGTGTCTCTCTGTCTGTCTGTCTGTTTTTTGTCTTGGTTCCCTTTTTTATCTATCTCTCTCTCTCTCTCTCTCTCTCTCTCTCTCTCTCTCTCTCTCTCTCTCTCTCGTAATTGTATTGCATTGATGTCATTAACTCTTTAGTTTGTGTGTGTTATTAACAATGTTATAATGTGTTTCATAAATTAACGGTGAAATTCAGTCATTATTATTAGAAAGTCAGAATTATATTTAGAATTATTCTCTACTGTCATATATGAGACGGATCACCTGAAGAAACTCCACCCCAGCTTATTTCACCTGAAGATTAACCACCCTAAAGCTAACCTAACCTAACCTAACATAAACCTACTCTAACCTAACTTAACCTACTATAAACCTACCCTAACCAAACCTAACAATATATGTGGGATGAGGTTAGGTTAGGTTAAGTTGGATTAGGTTAGGTTAGGGTGGTTAATCTTCAGGTGATCCCATAGACACAAAGAAAATTGTCAGGTAATTTAAGGCCTTTTGCTCTTTTAAGACGATGTCAAGGGTGGTACAAAAGTCGTAAGTGTGGTGCAGACTTTAAAGGAGTGGTACAAACGTCACAACTGTGGTACAAACGTCAAAGGTGTGGTACAAACGTCAAAGGTGTGGTACAAACTTCATGAGTGTGGTCCAAAAGTCATGAGTGTGGTACAAACGTCATGAGTGTGGTACAAACGTCATGAGTGTGGTACAAACGTCATGAGTGTGGTACAAACGTCATGAGTGTGGTACAAACATCATGAGTGTGGTACAAACGTCATGAGTGTGGTACAAACGTCATGAGTGTGGTACAAAAGTCATGAGTGTGGTACAAACATCATGAGTGTGGTACAAACGTCATGAGTGTGGTACAAACGTCATGAGTGTGGTACAAACGTCATGAGTGTGGTACAAGCATCATGAGTGTGGTACAAACGTCATGAGTGTGGTACAAACGTCATGAGTGTGGTACAAACGTCATGAGTGTGGTGTGGTACAAACGTGAGTGTGGTACAAACGTCATGAGTGTGGTACAAACGTCATGAGTGTGGTACAAACGTCATGAGTGTGGTACAAACGTCATGAGTGTGGTACAAACGTTTACACTGATTCAGAATGCATATAGACAATGCAGGTACTATACACAAGACCCATAGACCATAGTATACAGAGAGACGTTGTGGTAAAACGTCACTTTAATATATAGAAAATTTGAGTTTTTAAAAGTTTGATAAATAGATGAAATTACTAGAAAGATTACTGAGTGTTTTGTTTACTTGATGAGTGGTGGTGGCGAGCAGTAGTTAGGCTCCGTGGCTGGGTGTACCTCCCCTCGTGGCCATGACGGAGGAGAAGGGTCAGTGCCCGGCCATCCAGAGCACGGGACACTTCACTTCCAAGAGCCTGAGTAATCACCAATCTGATGTCCTCACCAGATTAAATTGATCTCTGTATGTCCCTGCGTTATGGAGGGAAATTAAAACTAGTTCAGGTTGAAATTCGTCTCTGGTGTTACGTGTGTTGGAGAGAAGTGAGACATTCTTATTGTTATGCCCTGGGAACGTTAGGTCCGTCCGTAGATGCAGTCGTGTCCGTACAATGACATCAGTAAATTTTCACTCGCAGAATGTTTGTACGTCGAGGTGTGAGGGGTAATGAAGTGAGGTGAGAGGTAGGTTGAAGCAGGTGTGAGGGGTAATGAAGTGAGGTGAGAGGTAGGTTGAAGCAGGTGTGAGGGGCTGCAGGTAGGTACAGTACAGTAGGTCCTCAGGGTCTGCTGCCTAACGGAGACCCAACGCCCAGCCCATATACGTTAATAGGTTATCATGTTCCGGGGTAATGGTATGTTTAGTTTAGTTTAGTTTAGTTTAGTTTAGTTTAAGTTAGGTTGGGTTATGTTAGGTTAGCCTAAAGATATCTCTGTAGACTGCACCCTATAGTAGCATCAGTTAGCCAGTGCAGTTGGGGAGTTGTCCGGTCTTCTCGGATTATTCCTTGAAACTGGGTCATATAACTTAGGGTGTGGGTGTTGCACTGGCTTAGGTGGCCCTAGGTCTGGCCATCCTCGAACACGTGGGGCAATTATTATTATTATTATTATTATTATTATTGTATGCGTTCGGAGATGAAGTGAATCCGTGTGTGCGTGTGCGTGTGTGTGTGTGTGTGTGTGTGTTATGAATATAATAAGAGATAATATAGAGAGCTATAGAAAGATAATAACTATGAGAGACGTTCACACCTCACCCATTATCCCTGCACGTGTCTGAGCCCAGGTTCAAACTCTGGCATCGCGAGGTTCACACGGGTCACCCACGGCAGGCAGGTTCTTTCACCGTGTGTTTTATGTTTTACACACACACACACACACACACACACACACACACACACACACACTCGGGTAGCCCTATAGCACCAAGAGAGAGAGAGAGAGAGAGAGGTGCTTGGGAGTGTCAGGTGAGAGGAGACGAACACAAGGCAATGGGGTTTGACCTGCTATTGTGGCCACTAAGATATCGTATACAGGTGTGCTGGTGACTGGTGAGGTTTGGTGGCCACATCTTCACCACTCCAGCACACCACAAGACACAGCTCACCTCACCAGTCACTGCACCATTAATCCCGGAAGAAAAAATTTCACGGTATGGAGACTGAGATCACCATCGTGTGCAGTAAGGTATGGAAAATAGTGCTCATACGATTTTTGGGGGAGGGTATTATTAAGGTGTCTTCTGCTTCTTCCTCTTCTTCTTCTTCTTATTATTCTTCCTTCATCCTCGTCTTCTTCTTCTTTCTTCCTTCTTCCTTCATCCTTCTTTTCTTCTTCTCCCTTCCTTCTTCCTTCATCCTTCTTCGTTTTCTTCTTTTTCTTCTTCTTCTCCCTTCTTCCTTCATCCTTCTTCTTCCTTCTTCCTTCTTCGTCTTCTTCCTTCCTTCTTCCTTCATCCTTCTTCTCCTTCCTTCTTCCTTCATCCTTCTTCTTCTTCCTTCTTCCTCTTCTCCTTCTTCTTCTTCCTTCCTTCTTCCTTCATCCTTCTTCTTCTTCTTCCTTCTTCTCCTTCTCCTTCTTCTTCTTGTTGTACCTGAAGATTAGACACCCCAGTTTATTTCACCTGATGATTAAACAACCTAATGTTACATGAGGGTTTGGTTAGGTTAGCCTTAGGTTAGGTTAGGTTAGGTTAGCCTTAGGTTAGGTTAGGTTAGGTTAGGGTTTGGTTAGGTTAGCCTTAGGTTAGGTTAGGTTAGGTTAGCCTTAGGTTAGGTTAGGTTAGGTTAGCCTTAGGTTATTTTTGGTGTGGTTTGGCCGCAGCGTCACTCACTCACCGGCCGTACCGTCACTCACCGGCCGTAACCGTCACTCACCGGTCACTCACTCACCGGCCGTAACCGTCACTCACCGGGTACCTTCACTAACCCGTCACTCACCGGCCGTACCTTCACCACCGACCGTCACCGGCCGTAACCGTCACTCACCGGCCGTACCTTCACTCACCGACCGTAGCGTCACTCACCGGCCGTACCGTCACTCACCGGCCGTAACCGTCACTCACCGGCCGTACCTTCACTCACCGACCGTAGCGTCACTCCCGGGAACACATTAACTGAGGTGATGAGGGGAAAGTGATCTATGCGAGTCAGAGTCGGCTTCACTGTCCCGTGCTGGTCTATGTATGTTATTATTATTTATATCGTCTGCAGGAGCTATGAAGCGGTCGTTGTCGTGTGTGTGTGTGTGTGTGTGTTCTACAGGAGGAGCAACCCCGAGCCTAAATTAAGTTGATGTCGTTTATTAGTGTTGTTGTTTGTTTTTGTTTTGTTTATGTTTATGTTTACTATAATAAGGAGGTTGTTTATTGGGTGATATTGATGTCTTCGTTCGTCCTGGGGAGAATTAGTCCAGTCATGTTTATTGGGTGATATTGATGTCTTCGTTCGTCCTGGGGAGAATTAAAGCGTCTAATACCTTCTGTTGTCCAGGCTGAGAAAAGATGTGTGTCACTGAGCAGATTCAGTACAGGGGGTCGTCACGGGAGGCAATTGGACGGGGTCGTCACAGGAGGGAGGTGGGGTCGTTACAGGAGGCGGGTGCAGTAGGTCGTCACAGGAGGCAGGTGCAGTAGGTTGTCACAGGAAGGAGGTAGGGGTCGTCACAGGAGGCACACAGGTGGAGGGGGTCGTCACAGGAAGCAGACAGGTGGAGGGGGTCGTCACAGGAGGCAGATGAGGGGGGGGAGTCGTCACAGGAGGCAGGTTAGGGTCGTCAGTCATAGTACCGAGGAAGACCAACGTGAACTTCCTGGAACACAAAGTTAACTGCGCAGGAAGTAAACATTAGGGCCAATAACATGCCTTGATTGACGGATGTTTATGTAGCAGGGAAATATTTGGCTCCTCACGGGAAAAAAAAACATCTCGGATATAAAAGATGATAATTTTTACTTCCTGAAAATTCCTACATTGTATTTGTCGTCATGGTGTAGTCATGATAATAATACTATTAAAAGATGAAGCTTAATGTTTTTTTGTGTGTTTAATGCATGTTTATGTAAATCTAAACATTACATTTTTCTTAGCAGTTAGGTGTCAGAACATTGTGGACATACGTGACACACACACAGACATCTAGTATACATATAATATCTCTAAGTTACTGTATACATTGTTCACGGATCATTATATGTATACATGCTATAGCTGTTTACTACTGTTACTGGCGGGTGCTGGAGGTGACTAATTATTACCTATAGTGATGGAAAGGAAGTGTTATGAAGTTATTACACTGTAGATTAGGTGTCACCACAGTTCACACACACAGAGACACACACTTTACAAGGTCTGCGGCTTCAGTAAGTGTGTTGGTGTGTTCCACGGAGCGTCATAGCTGAGAGAACAATAGAACGTCTGTGTGGGTCTTGTTGTCTGTGCCCCTCGGATCAAGGTATTTCATGTTCCTCTTTGATGGTGTGAAGTAATATGTGATTTATCTCCGAGGTGCATAACAGAATGGTGGGTTCTTGGTCGTTATCGCACGCTGTCATCAACATAGCTGTGTGTGTGTGTGTGTCTGGCTAACGTTATCGTAGCGAGGAAGCAGAAGTGTCGTTTCATCAACCAACTGTATAGCTGTGTTTACGGTATCTTAATGACGACACAGAAGTGATGTTTTAATTGAATATTTATTTGTCTTTTTTTTTCTCGTCTTTATCCTTATAAGTTTCGTTAATAAAGCATCAAAGAAGTTGTTTACATATATCGTTTCCATCTGTTTACAACACTAACCGAACCTAACCCAACCCAACCTAACCTAACCTAACCTAACCTAACCTAACCTAACCCAACCTCCCCAAATATTAAGGTGGTTAACCATTAGGGTGAAATAACCTGGGATGGAGATTCTTCAGGTGATTCCTTTAGTATTTATTTATTTATTTTACGAACTTATCGCTTATACATCCATGATACTTCTCTTATATTTTAATTTATTTTTCACTATTTTCATTCATTATTTTAGTGTTCATGTGAGGTGTAGTAAATCCCACTGAACAGAGTCAGGGTTGTACTGTACACGGGGCGGCCAGCGGTGAGCCATCTGGTGCACTGTGAGGAGGACCCGAGTGGTGCTCCAGAGGCTATAGATGGTCTCGTCTTGCCTGCTGTCTGGCCTTTGGGGACGCACCTGCTGGATTTGGTGGTGATGGTGGTGTGATGGTGATGGTGGTGGGTTGGTGATAGTGGTGTGTTGATGATGGTGGTGGAATGGTGATGGTTATAGTGGTGTGTTGATGGTGGGGGTGGTGGTTTGGTAATGGTGATTGTGATATGATGGTGATAATGATGGATGTGGTGATAATGATGGGATGGTGATGGTGGCGGAATGGTGATGCTATAGTGATGGTTTGGTGGTGATGGATGTGGTAGGATGTAAATCACTAATTGATCATACTCAAGGGATTAATACAACAATGAAACTCAAAGTCATCACGACACACACACACACACACACATTTCTGAGATACAATACACACAAGACCATCAGTTCCACTAGATCAGGGTTGTTTACCAGTGTGAAATAGTAGTATGGGTTATTATCTTTATTATCTGGCAGGACAGGGTAGAAGTGTCAGTGGTAATATACTGTTTATAATCCTTGAGGGGTGGAGAGCGACACACGTACACTCGCCTACACTTATAGCTGGTACAGTGGATTGTGTTTTTTGTGAGATGTGGCAACTCTGTGTTTGTTTACATGGTATTAAAACTCCCCGGAATGGCCCTAAGGAACCTCTCAGTGGTAGCCAGACTAAGGATGCTAGATAAGCATTCCACAGAATTGCCACATCTCACAATACGTACCAGCCACTGTACCAGGTATAAGTGCAGGCGATTGTACGTGATTCTTCCAGACAAAAGTCCCCCAAACATTTTCTCAGTGGACAAAACTCCACCAGACACTGTCAACGAACAAAATTTCACTAGATTTTTTTGTATCTGACAAAATCTTACACTTGAATAATGGAGTGGACAGACTTAGACCAGTTCACTGTATTTATTCTCTAATATCAGGTTCGGTTAGGTTGGGTGAAGTTAAACGGTCGACACAAGTCACCGTTGCAGCCACAGCACACAAACTTTACCTACCCCCTAAACCCACCCAACCCACCTCCCAACCCTCCTCCCCACCTCACTTACCCCACCTCACCTACCTTCCCATCCCTCCTACCCCACTACCTCTCCGTCTCCCACCGTTACTTCAGACGGGTAATGGTGAGAAATACTTCCCTCCTCTGAGCAATATCGGTCACACAGCTGCCTGGACTAAGTGACGAGGCCAGTATTGGGGGTCTTACACGCGAGCTGTTGGATTTACTCGCGTTATGACTTGCAGAGGGGACTTAGAGAGAGTTTCATTGTTGTTTAAAGTGAACTTGACCAGATCAACGGACAGACTGACTGACCATTCGACACCCGCGATGCTATTTTGTTTTTCACGTTTCCATCAACTCATTCGACACCCGCGATGCTGTTTTGTTTTTCACGTTTCCATCAACTCATTCGACACCCGCGATGCTATTTTGTTTTTCACGTTTCCATCAACTCATTCGACACCCGCGATGCTGTTTTGTTTTTCACGTTTCCATCAACTCATTCGACACCCGCGATGCTATTTTGTTTCTCACGTTTCCACCTTTAAATCATTTATTGAAGTGATGACGTCTATTGTTAATGTTGGCAAAGTGCAAGATGATTGGCCGGATGTCTTGGTTGAGTCGCTTCCTTGCCATATTACCACACGAAGATAGTTTTATAGGCTCGTAGTCCCTTCACTTTTATCATTCTTGTGATGATGATGATGATGACTATGATGATGATGATGATATTGATGATGTTTACGCCTTGAATACATTATCTAATTATTTGAATACTATAATCTACCGATTCCCTGGAGTACAATGCCACTGTACTCAGAGGGGTTGCCAACATATTCAGTAGTGTTGCCATTGTACTCAGGGGCGGTTGCCATTGTACTCAGGGGGAATATCATAATAATAGACGCATTTACTGTACTCAGGGACTAAATCATCGTACTCAATGGATTAAGTTGATCCATTCTAATCAGGTAATCAAATCATGGGACTCAAGGGGTTAAGATTTTGTAATCTGTGAGTCCGATGATTTAACCAATTGAGTACAATGAATTAACCCACTTATGACGATGGAGATATATAGATAAATAAATACATAGATAGATAGTCGGTAGATAGATAGTCAATAGATAGATAGATAGTCGGTAGATAGATAGATATTCGGTAGATAAATAGATAGATATATTAATTAACCGTTTCTTTGTGTTGACAGGAGCAGCAGAGGTCGTACGCTCAGGCAGTCGCGACACAAGCTAAGGTTAGGTTAGGGGTGAGGGGGGCCCTCACCCCTAACCTAACCTAACCCTACCCTACCCTACCCTACCCTACCTAACCCTACCCTACCTAACCTAACCCTAAACCTAACCTAACCCTACCCTACCCTACCTAACCTAACCCTAAACCTAACTTAACCCTACCTAACCTAACCCTAAACCTAACCTAACCACCACAAGTAGCGTTAGGGGGTGGTTAATCTTGAAGTGAGATAAGCTGTAACTAATGCTCTTCTGTGTTACTCTGTACTGTAGTGTTATTCTTGGAGGTCACACCTGGAGGTAACACTTGGAGGTCACTATTAAAGGTCACACTTGGAGGTCACTGTTAAAGGTCACACTTGGAGGTCACCGTTCATGTTAATATTGGTTAAATAATTATTATGTTATTTATACAGACGGCCAGTGAGTGATGTATACAGTGTGTTGTTTGTGATTTTTATACACACACACACACACACACAATATGTGTTTGTAACTCTACTCTCCTCTCTCTCTCTCTCTCTCTCTCTCTCTCTCTCTCTCTCTCTCTCTCTTTAATTTATTTGTAATATTCAATGAATAATATAATAGTAATAATAATAATAATAATAATAATAATAACTAATATATATAATAATAATAAACCACTATAACACGCCACTGCACCACCACCACCACCACGCACACCACCACCACCACCACCACCACCACACACACACACCACACACACCACCACCACCACCACCACCACCACCACCACCACCACACACCACCACCACCACCACCACCACCACCACCACCACGCTACCACCACCACCACCACCACCACCCACCACCCACCACCACCACGCTACACCACCACACCACCACCCCTACCACCACTACCACCACCACCTCTCACCTCTCCCCTCTCTCTACCACAGCTGCGTGCCTACAGGATATCCCAACTCTCCCAGCAACCACAACCACAACCACAACCAGTACAACCAAAGGTAAGTTGATTCTCTACAAGTACAACAGAGATCGACATTTATAACCCTCCTGTTGTGTTAATTGTTTCTTAAGAGTATAGAGTAAGATGGTGGTAAGCGTGGTGGTATTTGAAGGATTTTTTGGGGGGTCAAGGATTCACGTGAAGATTAGGCACCCTTGGTTATATTTCACCTGATGGCTAAAGTATTCAAATATCTGAGAGGGTTAGGTTAGGTTAGGGTATGGTTAGGTTAGGTTAGGGTAAGGTATGGTAGGTTAAGTTAAGTTAGGTTTTTTTACATTTTGCCAACATTTTAGTCATGGTATACTTCATAAATATTCTCTCTCTCTCTCTCTCTCTCTCTCTCTCTCTCTCTCTCTTTTCTTTTCTTTATACTTGATACCAAATTAAATTATTATATAGTAGGTGATTGGGGTCGTGTTAGGAAACTCTTGAGACGTGAGGGTTGGTTGAGTAACGTAAAAGATATTAGAGTGAGATTATTAATGGCATGGTTGAGGAATGACACGAGGGAGGCAAGACGTGAGAGAGAGTGTGTGTGGTATGACGAGAGGTGGTTAGGTTAGGTTAGCGTTGGGTTGGGTTGGGTTGGGTTGGGTTAACGTTATGTTAGGTTAGGTTAGCGTTGGGTTGGGTTGGGTTGGGTTAACGTTATGTTAGGTTAGGTTAGCGTTAGGTTGGGTTGGGTTAACGTTATGTTAGGTTAGGTTAGGTTGGGTTGGGTTGGGTTAACGTTATGTTAGGTTAGGTTAGCGTTAGGTTGGGTTGGGTTAACGTTATGTTAGGTTAGGTTAGCGTTAGATTACGTTATTTTAGCATAAGGTCAGTTTGGTTAGGCTAATGTTAGGTTTGGTTGGTTAGGTTAGGTTAAGTTAGCATTAGAAATTTTAATATACAAAATGAAATAAGCTACGGATTAATCTTTATGTTATCCGAAAAAAAGATGTATAACTCAACTCCCGAGACCACGACCCGAGGCACCGAACTGTGATGGTGTAGCGGCTCTGTGTACACCGCGGCTCCTGGCCGATAGGTTTGTTGATGTGAGATACAACAGGTGGGCGAGTCAGGCTAGGTACAGTACAACCCCTCCACAGGATGGACCATGATGTGCTTGTTATCCTTCCCGTGAGAAAGAGAGAGAGAAAGAGAGAGAGAGAGAGAGAGAGAGAGAGAGAGAGTATACTGTATATATATACGAACATATATAGATAGATAGATAGATAAATAGATAGATAGATAAATAGGTAGATAGATAAATAGGTAGATGGATGAATGGGTAGATAGATAGATAGATAAATAAATAGGTAGATAGATAGATAGATAGATAGAAAAATAGATAGATAAGAAAAGGAGGTTTGATACTAAAGGAGAATTTAACCTAAGAAGGAATGTTCATAAGGAAGGAAGGAATGAGGAGAGGGGGGGTGCGTAGGAGACTGGTGGTGGTGGTGTGAGGGAGATATAGTGATGGAGGAGATGTAAGGGAGGACATAGATGATAGGAATTAATAGTCTCCCTCACTCTATTCTCTCCCTCCCCACCACCTGCTGGCTCCTCCCTCTCTCTCCTTCCTCCCTCCTTCCCTCCCTCCTCCCTCCCTCCTCCCTCCCTCCTCCCTCCCTCCTCCCTCCCTCCCTCCCTCCCTCCCTCCCTCCCTCCTCCCTCCTTCCTTCTCTCCCTCCTTCCCTCCCCTCCCGGTCAGGTAGGTTAGGTTAAGTTGTTAGCAATGGGGTGGAGGTTAACTTAGGAGGTATTGGGTTATAAGGGGTGAGGTTAGGTTAGTAGAGGTGGTGAGACTGGGTTAGGTTGGCAGAGAGGTTAGGTTAAGTTAAGCTAGGTTAGGTTAGGTTGGCAGAGAGGTTAGGTTAACTTAAGCTAGGTTAGGTTAGGTTTGGTTTGGGTGGTTCGTGTTGTCTGCTGTCGCCTGAGAAACATAATTAAAACACCTGATCTACTATTAACAACCATGGCGTCACGCACTCCAACCATTCACAGCCTGGATGACCGACGCTCACTATCGGTACTTGTCAATAAGCCCAATCGCTTAATCCAACCAATTATACGAATTGTGCTTCATCATCCTATTTACAAAAAAACACATCATGAAGAAAAAATCGTAGGTGAACCATCATTACGTCAACAGATCCACATAAATGTTTACCCTGATAATATTTTCCCCGAGAGTTGAACTTTGCTTCAACCAAACACAAACAGACACAAACAGACACAACCAAACACCACCACACACAACCACACAACACCACACACAACCCACACAACCAAACACCACCACACACAACCACACAACCAAACACCACCACACAACCACACACCAAACACCACCACACAACCACACAACCAACCACACAAACAACCACAACCAAACACCACCACACACAACCACACAACCAAACACCACCACACAACCACACACAACCAAACACCACACACAACCCACACAGCCAAACACCACCACACACAACCACACAACCAAACACCACCACACACAACCACACACCAAACACCACCACACACAACCACAACCAAACACCACCACACACAACCACACAACCAAACACCACCACACAACCACACAACCAAACACCACCACACACAACCACACAACCACACACCACCACACACAACCACACACCACCACACACAACCACACACACCAGCGTACTGTAGACTGGGAAAAGCAAAAAGTATTTATTTACATGACAAATACAGTTTTTCTTCATACCCACATTAAGCCTGTGTATGGTACTGAGAAATAGGCTGACCTGACCTTCTGTGTTTGAGGTCAAGGTCAAGATGATTACGTCCCACTTGGATGATCGGCTGTTTTATGTTTTAACCTAACCTAACCTATGTACGATGACTTAACCCCTTGTGTTCGATGACTTAATCCCTCAAGTACGACGGCTTAACCCTTGATTACGATGACTTAGCCTTGTGTTCGATGACTTAATCCCTGAGTACGACGGCTTAACCCTTGATTACGATGACTTAGCCCTTGTATACGGTGACTTAAGCCCTTGTATACGATGACTTAAACTGATCATGTTTACATAATTAACACAGCCTGTTCAACATAGGGGCCATTAACCACACACAACTACACGATGGCTTGTTTACAGGGAAATACTTGATAAACAGGAAGTAAATATACAGTATACGCTTGTGTTTTGTTGTTCACGTCTGTGTGTGTTTGTAAGAATGAGTGTATGTACATGATTGTTTGTATGTCTGTTTGTGTTTGTGTACATGAGATGCATACACACAGTCACTAGCACACTCAGCTGGTAATGTATTTTGCCTGTACCCACACTAATGCCAACACTGTACCCTCCTGCCACTGGCCCCTGTACCCACACTAATGCCAACACTGTACCCTCTGCCACTGGCCCCTGTACCCACACTAATGCCAACACTGTGCCCTCCTGCCACTGTCCCCTGTACCCACACTAATGCCAGCACTGTACCCTCCTGCCACTGTCCCCTGTACCCACACTAATGCCAACACTGTACCCTCCTGCCACTGGCCCTGTACCCCACACTAATGCCAACACTGTACCCTCCTGCCACTGGCCCCTGTACCCACACACTAATGCCAACACTGTACCCTCCTGCCACTGTTCCCTGTACCTAATGCCAACACTGTACCTCCTGCCACTGGCCCTGTACCCTCACTAATGCCAACACTGTACCCTCCTGCCACTGTTCCTGTACCCCACACTAATGCCAACACTGTACCCTCCTGCCACTGGCCCTGTACCCACACTAATGCCAACACTGTACCCTCCTGCCACTGTTCCTGTACCCACACTAATGCCAACACTGTCCCCCTCCCCACTGGCCCCTGTACCCACACTAATGCCAACACTGTACCCTCCTGCCACGCCCCTGTACTAATGCCAACACTGTACCCACCTGCCACTGTTCCCTGTACCCACACTAATGCCAACACTGTACCCTCCGGCCACTGGCCCTGTACCCACACTAATGCCAACACTGGCACCCTCCTGCCACCCCTGTACCCCACTAATGCCAACACTGTACCCTCCTGCCACTGTCCCTGTTCCCACACTAATGCCAACACTGTACCCTCCTGCCACTGTCTCCTGTACCCACATAATGCCAACACTGTACCCTCTGCCACTGTTCCCTGTACCCACACTAATGCCAACACTGTACCTCCTGTCACGTTCCCTGTACCCACACTAATGCCAACACTGTACCCTCCTGTCACTGGCCCTGTACCCACACTAATGCCAACACTGTACCCTACTGCCACTGTTCCTGTACCCACACCTAATGCCAACACTGTACCCTCCTGCCACTGTCTCCTGTACCCCACACTAATGCCAACACTGTACACTCCTGCCACTGTCCTGTACCCACACTAATGCCAACACTGTACCCTCCTGCCACTGAAAGGGGAGGGCCAGTTGGTTAACAGGTCCATTAGGCCTGGGACCCTTAAGAGACTGATCAGGTTAGGTTAGGTTAGGTTAGGTTAGGTGGGTTAGGTTGGGTTAGGGTAGGTGGGGTTAGGTGGAGTTAGGTTAGGTTAGGTTAGGTTAGGTTAGGTTGGTTAGGTTAGGTTAGGGTAGGGTAGGTTAGGTTAGGTTAGGATCTGTTTGACCAGTCACCGTTGAGAGTTGAATCTGAGGGGAGGAGGAGCCGTCGGTCAGTCGTCTTCTTCTTCTTCTTCTTCTTCTTCTTCTTCTTTCTCCCACAACCTAGAGATAACGATAAAGATGGCGAGTGAGATGGTGCAGTATGTGGGGGTGACGGTGACGAGTTGAGTGTTGTTCACCTGTGGTCTGTATTGGCTGTGTCATCGCCCCGCCCTGCCTCGCCCCGTTTCGCCCCGCCTCGCCCTGCCTCGCCCTGCCCCGCCGCGCCCCGCCTTGTAAATATAAACCCCCGATTCAAAGAAATTCGAACATGAAGTGTTAGGTTAGGTTAGGTTAGGTTAGGTTAGGTTAGGTTAGGTTAAGTTAGGTTAGGTTAGGTTAGCTAGAATACTGACTAAATGACCTGAATCTTTAAAGTGCAGTAATATAACATCAACAAGTGTGCCTCTTATACAGTATACCTTCTCACGTCATCAAGGTAAACCAAATAGTATACACATCTTGTAAACTGTGAACCCTGACGGACGTAATGGTTCCTGTTAACAGTTAATAAGACCGTCAAAGGAAAGCCGTGAAGCCATTTTCCCTGATGATACTTACTGTGATGTTTATCTTTAGCATTGTCTTACTGTTGTGGCCATAAGAACACGGCGCTGGCACAGGACGGAGACGGGAAACAACACCTCACGGGGAACCTGATAAAGTCTTAGTTAGAGAGAGAGAGCAACCGGATTTGTGGTTGGTGGAATACGAATGAATTTATTATGAAAAAAAAAGGATGCTTGACCCAGTGGCCTTAGTGAGGGAGGGAGGGAGGGGAGGGTGTTGGTGGCTAGGGGGAGGGAGGAAGGGGTGGTCTGAGGGAGGGAGGGAGGGGAGGGTGTTGGTGGCTAGGGGGAGGGAGGAAGGGGTGGTCTGAGGGAGGGAAGAAGAGAGATAGGGGTGGCTTGAAGGAGGGAGAAATGGCCCGAAAGAAAGAAAGAAAGATGGAGAGAAGGCATGAAGGAGGGAGAGAAGGAGAGGGAGGGAGGGAGGGTTCTAAACGTAGGTAAGTGGGCCAGCCAGCCACCACAAGACTAACACCACCGACACAGTTTCCCCTCCTCTGGTGTTTACTGTCGGCGGTTCTGGCTTCCACCACCAGATGGCAGCACGAGGGTCGACGAGACTGTGGTGATCAGCTGGTGTACCAAGTTGTTGTTTAGGTTAGGTTAGGCTAAGTTAGGTTAGGTTTGGTTAGGTTAGGTTTTTATGGTCGCCTCCTGTGATTAAATTCCTGGAGGTAGATTGTGATGGTGACGAATTACTTGGAAGTCATTAAAAACGCGATATATTGCCTGTGCAGTGAGACCTCCATACAACGGACATCTATCTATATATAATCCGTTATCTGGAGGGTTACACATCTAATGGATCCCTCGATATAAGAATTAGACATTACGACACAAATTTCCGACACTGCGCATTTTAGAGTCAGTTAAAATACCATTGAGTTAGACAGACTGACACAGATTTCCGACACTGCGCATTTTAGAGTCAGTTAAAATACCATTGAGTTGGACAGACAGACACAAATTTCCGACACTGCGCATTTTAGTCAGTTAA
>NW_024742238.1:8132730-8145230 GCF_018991925.1 Homarus americanus | reverse complement strand
CCCACTACACCAGCATCCCCCCACAGTACACTACCTCCCCCACCGTCCCCCACACACACCTCCCCCACACCCCCCACCCCCACACCCACACACACCACACACACACCTCCCCCACACACACACACCCCTACCTCCCCTACACGTCCCCCACACACACACCTCCCCCCTACACTACGTCCCCCCCACCACCCCCCCCACCTCCCCCACACACACACCTCCCACCCCCCCACACCCCCCACACACACCACCCCCCACCCTCCCCCCACACACCATCCCCCCACACACACTACACCTCCCCACACACTCCCCCCACACACCTCCCCCCCACACTACCCTCCCCCCACACACACTACACCTCCCCCCCACCTCCCCCACACTCCCCCACACTACACCCCTCCCCTCCCCCCCCTACCCCCCCCACACACCTCCCCCCACCCTATCCCCCATACATACACACCTCCACCTCCCCCACAGACACCATATGCAAGACAGACAGGTCACCACGCTTCTGTGCACCTAAAAATGTTAAGAATTTTTCGTCCCCAAAATGTTACGTGATGATGATGATGATGATGTGATGATGGTGATGATGGTGATGATGGTGATGATGATGATGATGATGGTGTGATGATGATGATGATGATGATGATGATGTGATGATGGTGATGATGATGTGATGATGTGATGATGATGATGGTGGTGATGATGATGATGTGATGGTGATGATGATGGTGGTGATGATGATGATGATGGTGATGGTGATGGTGATGATGATGATGGTGATGATGATGATGATGATGGTGATGATGATGATGATGATGATGATGATGATGATGATGATGGTGATGATGGTGATGGTGATGATGATGTGATGATGATGATGATGATGATGATGATGATGATGATGATGATGATGATGATGATGATGATGGTGATGATGATGATGATGATGATGATGATGATGGCATATGGTAATGAATGTGGTAATAATGATAATAATAATAACATTGGGAGAGGAGAGAGAGGTTATAGAATTGAAGAGTTATTATTATTATTATTATCATTATTATTATTATTATTATTATTATTATTCCTACAACTTGCTAAAATACATAATAATAATAATAATAATAATAATAATAATAATAATAATAATGATAATAATAATAATAATAATAATAATAATAATAATAATAATAATAATAATGATGATAATAATAATAACTGCTTGCTCGGAAACACACTCACACATCACTCTCCTCACCCCCCCCTCCCCCCTCCTCCTCCCCCTCCTCACCACCCCCGTCAGATGTAACCGGTCCTAAACTCGTTTCTGTATCGTACCGTTATGACCCAGACTACACTGCCCTCTTGAGAGTAGGAGACTAATAATATGAAGAAGAAGGAGAAGAAGAAGAAGAAGAAGGGGAGAACGAGGAAGTAGAGGAAAAGAAGAAGAGGAAGAGGAGGTTGAGAAGAAGAAATATTGGTCCTGGAAGTTAAGGTAAAATTACAACAACATTTAATGGATCTTCTTATTTTGTTGGTGAGAATTATGGCTTGACGTGGCGTGGCTTGACGTGGCGTGGCTTGGCGTGGCGTGGCTTGGCGTGGCGTGGCTTGGCGTGGCGTAGCTTGGCTTGGCGTGGCTTGGCGTGGCTTGAGGTGACGTGGCTTGACGTGGCGTGGTGTGGTGTGTAGAGCGGTCAACACACAAGGGGGAGGAGTTCGGTACAGTTGTAGTATAATAATTGTTTGATGCAGCAGCCGGTGGTGATCACAGGGGTATGGTGGTGGTGGGTGTGGTAGTGGTGGTGGTGGGTGTGATGTGGTAGCTAGGTGTGGTGAGGGTGGTAGTGGTGGTAGGTGTGATGTATAAGGGTGAGGTGGTAGCCCCCCCCCCCCAGGAAAACTGTAGTTATTTATTTCATTCAACAAAATTTCTCTTTATTTTGTTTTTAGGTTTTGTTTATTTCTTTCGAACGCCACAGGAACCCACCTCACCCCCACCTACCATCAGACACCCTACATCCACCCACCCAACAACATAAGAACATAAGAATGGAGGAAACTGCAGCGGGCCATACTGGGCAGTCCCGTTTACACCCAACCCCTATCGCTCATATATTTATCCAACATTTGTTTGAAGCTACCCATCATATTCGAGTTAATGATGATATTTGGTAACTTGTTCCACTCTTCCACTACTCTATTTCCAAACCAATGTTTACCTATTTCGCTCCTAAATCTAAATTTGTCTAATTTAAAACCATTGTTACGAGTTCGCTCCTGGTTGGATAGGTTGAGTACCTTTGCTATGTCCCCTTTGTTTAGCCTTGACTTCCATTTATACACCTCTATCAGGTCGCCCCTCACTCTACGTCTCTCGAGGGAGTGCAAATTAAGATGCTTTAGCCTGTCTCTGTACTCAAGGTTCCTAATGTCCGGGATTAGTCTTGTCATTCCCCTCTGAATTCTTTCTAAGGATTCTATATCCATTCTGTAATACGGTGACCAGAATTGAACTGTGTAAACCAAGTGAGGTCTCACAAGCGCAAGATATAGTTTTAGGATAACCTCTCTAGTCTTGAAACTAACACTCCTTTGTATGAACCCAAGTACTTTATTCGCCTTGTTTCGAGCAAAATACACATTGTTTACTTGGCTTAAGCTTCCTACATATCATTACTCCTAAATCTTTCTCACATTCGGATTTCTCTATAACATCGTTGTTGTTTAGATCTTCCTGTAGTTTTGCGGAGTCCTCGTCAAATTTAATTACACTCCTTATTTTAGTGTCGTCAGCAAATTTGCTTATGTTGCTGTCTACGCCGATATCTATGTCGTTTATGTATATAATAAATAATAATGGTCCAAGTACTGAGCCTTGGGGTACTCCACTTGTGACTTTACTCCAATCGGATTTAGTGCCGTTAATGCTCACTCACTGTTTTCTGTCCTGTAACCACGCACTAATCTATTTTAGAATATCTCCTCCAATGCCATGAGCCTCCACTTTTCTTATTAGTCTTTCGTGGAGGACTCTATCGAAGGCTTTGCTAAAGTCGAGATATACCACATCATAATTGTGCCCCTCGTCCACCGTTTCGAAAACAGCTGAAAAGAATGTTAATAGATTAGTTAAACATGAACGCCCGCTTGTGAAGCCATGTTGGGAATCATTGATCAACTTGTGCTTCTCCGGGTGATTTCGAATAGAGTTTGAAATTAATGCTTCCAGTAATCTGCCTGCAATTGATGTTAAGCTGATTGGACGGTAGTTAGAGGATAGTGATTTAACTCCCTTCTTGAAAATCGGTGTTACATTCGCTATCCTCCAGGCTTCTGGTACTACACCCGTTTTTAAGGACATGTTAAACAACTTTGCTAAGGGCATACTAAGCTCTTCCTTACATTCCTTTAATACTCTGGCAAATATCTCATCGGGACCTGGCGACTTATTAGGCTTTAACTTGTCTATTTGCTTTTAACATCGTTACCAGTTACTAGACACTCACCCACCCTCAGACACTCTACACCCAACCAGACACCCACCCGCCCTCAGACACCCTCTATGCACCCACCCAACAAACCCACCTCAGACACCATCCACCCACCCTCAGATACCATCCACCCACCCTCAGCCCTCAGACCATCAGACACCATTTCTCACCCCACCATCAGACCATCAGACACCATCCACCCACCCTCAGACACCATCCAACCCAGACAACAACACCCTCAGACACCATCCACCACCCTCAGACACCATCCACCCATCAGACACCATCCACCCACCCTCAGACACCATCCACCCACCCTCAGACACCATCCACCCACCCTCAGGACACCATCCACCCACCCTCAGACACCATCCACCCACAGACACCATCCACCCACCCTCAGACACCATCCACCCCACCCTCAGACACCATCCACCCACCTCAGACACCATCCACCACCATCAGACACCATCCACCCACCCCAGACACTCCCTACACCCACCATCAGACAAGTCCTGGAGGTCCGGCAGGGGCGGGGTTGACTGATTACCTCCACCTTGATCGTCTCCAGAGATTGGTCGTCTTCCGTGTGTCTGGTGAAGGCCTCTCTCTCTCTCTCTCTCTCTCTCTCTCTCTCTCTCTCTCTCTCTCTCTCTCTCTCCCTTCCTCTATCCTCTTCTCCCCCCCCCCCACCCCCCCTCACCCCCCCCCCCACTAATATCAGGTATAAGTGGTGTGAGGCGACAATTAACGAGGTATTTTGTCTGGGTTTAACAATAGATGATAAACTGTAGTGTTCAACCTAAGAATCCTTGTGTGTGTTCCCAGGACCCGGTGTGTGTGTGTGTGTGTGTGATGTGTGATAGATAGATGAAGAGAGAGAGAGAGACTATAAAAACGTGTGTTTCTCTCTCTCTCTCTCTCTCTCTCTCCTCCTCCTCCTCCTCCCAACAATATAACAACAGTAGTTTGGTTCAGTGCCATTCATTTACCCTGGTAATTATTTTTTCGCTCTAAATACGGTTGTAATAGTCTCTCTCTCTCTCTCTCTCTCTCTCTCTCTCTCTCTCTCTCTCTCTCTCTCTCCCAATGCAAGTTCTGTAGGTTGACAAGTCATACAGATAGACCCCAGTCCTAATAGACCCCAGTCCAATAGACCCCAGTCCTAATAGACCCAGTCCTAGTTCCCCAGTCCCCCCCATTGATTAGGTCTAGGAATCTAATCATAATGGTTAGTTAGGTTTGGAGCCGAGTGGGGTTAAGGCCTATTAAGACTGGGGCCCATTAACTATTGACCAATGTATACATACATACATACATACATACATACATACATACACACATACTACGAAGACAACAGAGCATGAAGGGGGGGGGTGAAGGGGTTAGCACAAAATCCACTCATACGCGGGCATGACGGTCGCTGATTGGGGGATTTACCTTGTGACGTCAGCTAGTGTCCCTTGGCCTGGTTAGGTTAGGTTAGATTTGGTTTAGTTTTGTTTGGTTTGGTTAGATTTGAGTAGGTTAGGTTAGGTTATGTTATGTTAGGTTTGGTTTGGTTAGGTGAGGTTAGATTAGGTTAGGGTAAAGGTGGGAGGGACACTTTGGAAGGGACCAATCAGCGCGTGCCATGCCTGTATAGATGTGGGTTCCGCTTAGATTGTGGGAGGGTGGGGAAGAGATGGGGGCTGATGGGGAGGGGGTGGGGGTCATGGATAATGGGTGGAGGTTTTGATATGGGGTGGAGGTCGTAAGGGGTGGGGGCAGGGAAGGGGGGGTCGGGGAAGGTGAGATTGTGAGAGGGCGAGGAAGGTGGGGGGAGGTGACGGGGAAGGGGAAGAGGGGTAGGGAGGGAATGGCGATCGTTTGGGAGGATGGATGTCGAGGGAGGGGGGGGGAGGGGGGACCGTGTCATTACAAACAATGAAACAGACATCGAGGGATTTGTGCCGTTAAGGTGAAGGTAGTTGACGACGCTAACTGGTAATTTACTGTACCTTTTGCTGCTACAGTTACCACCCCGGCTCCCACACTGACAGACAGACAGACAGGTAAATAGACAGACAGTGTTAAATATGCTCCTGGGTGGGGGAGGAAGGGCGGGACACCTCACTTAACACCAACAGGTATTGTACAGTAATTGCCCTCACCACCTCCTTCACCCCCCACCCCTGAGATACAGTGTTGTGGGTCCTGCCTCAACAACAGGTTTTGGAATGGATAAAGGAAGAGAAAAAATAAGTATTATGTGTGTGTGTGTGTGTGTGTGTGTGTGTGTGTATGTGTATGTGTGTGTGTGTGTGTGTGTGTATGTGTATGTGTGTGTGTGTGTGTGTGTGTATGTGTGTGTGTGTGTGTGTGTGTAGGGCGGAGGTCTGTATTCTCTGGTGTTTCCCTGTTTAACTCAGGTGTTTTATTTCCTCCCTCTATGAAGTATGTTAAAAGCCCTTCAAAATTATTATTGACCTTTATTCGTCCTCACGTGATGGATGAATACCAGTCATGTGTTTCCTCTGCTTTAGATGATACATGTGGGTTTATGTGTGTGTGTGTGTGTGTGATAGTGGGCCGCCTGCCAGCTGTGACATACGTGTACAGGGAGGAGGAGGACGAGCGGTCAGGTGTGGCGCTCTGGTTGTGGTCGTTTAGGAAGCAGTAACTCATAGTACTGCCTAACTCTCATGTAGGTCTCCTCAGGTTTACGGTCCGCCATAGACTAACACTCTTTAATGGGCTCTCTTTATTTCCTGCTTCTGTCTGTGTTGTGGGAATACTGTTCGTCCGTCCGTCCGTCTGTCCGTAAGTTTTGATGATGGCTGCCAGTTTACGGAATATAAAAGTTCGACGTATTGTGATTTCGTGTACGTCTCTTTGTGGGGGGGGGGGGGGCTACCATCTCCCTCCTCTCCCCGACCACATAACCCAGACACATTTGTTAGTCTACTGTTTATGCCGAGGAATATATTAAATAATGCTTGGTTTATGCATTAATGTTTATATAAATATGTCTGAATGTTTATAGAATCAGTTTATATGGGGAGCCAGGAAGCCATCGTTACTTCATATTGTCTTCCTCCCCGCCATCCTTGTCATGGTTCACACACTCAGTTCTTTCTTTGGGTACAAGTTTTAGCGACAGTGGAATGCATTGTGAGTAATAATGGCCAAGAGTGTTGTAACTATAGGAGAGCTTCTATTGTTTTATTGCCTGGGTGTGTTGTAGCCTTGACCTCTGTCTTGTTTTACCCGAATATGTTTTTTTTATGATTGTATAATTGGACTACATAAAAAAATCTTTAAATATAGGCACAGTAAAACATATTATACTTTTATACTTTGTTCTCCTGCCCAGTATTTTTATAACTGTATCGAGCGTTTGTTGACACTCGCGGCGTTCGCAATACAGGAATCCGGATCCAGGTGTAAACATTAACCCGCCTTGACTCTTCGCTACTCTTGGATTGTATATGATCTCTTTGTCAACTGATTGATCTTGTATTGTTAAATCTGGAGGTGCATTGTTGGGGAGGGCCATAAAGACGTCTTCATCATCACTCTCACAGGTATTTTCGCCTCAGAAACACCCAGTCACGACTCACCTTGGCTCGGTGACGTCATAGCTAGGGAACGCTACTTAATCCATCACCGCGCGCCTTGAGGAGGAGTACTGAGGTGTTCTCCCAGGCTTAATGTGTACTGTCTGGCTCACCTCGCTTCTTTATTACTCTTCTTGTATCGTCTTTCCTTGTGTTTATACTTGCATTCATATATTGTTTCCTCTCTCTCATTTTTATTAACTGTAGCTACTTGTTACTTGTGTGTGTGTGTCCTCCAGGAAGAATCAACCAGGCTAGGAGGTTCATATTGTACCATCAACCCCCCATATAGGATTAAGTTAGTATATTACGATTTTCACTGATTTAAACAATTACTTCATGCAGCTCACTAGACCTTGCGGCGGCATATTATCTCCTGCGGCACTCCCGATCCTGCGGTGCAGATGATTATCTTCCTAGGGGGTGAGATCACTTTGTTATATCACACGTGAGAAAGGCGTGAGAAGCCTTAGGAAGAATAGGGGAGAGTTACGAGCAGGTGAAGGTGGCGTTAGGTAAGTGATGGACGCTCCTCCCGCCATTAACAGCGCCTCTAGTAGCAAGTTGGTGAAGCTGATGAAGTTTGGTGTGAGGTTACATCTATCTATAGTCTCTTGTGAGTGTCTGTGTTGGGGGAGGAAGAGGTCGCCAGCCACTGTTGTTTGTTGGTGGTGGTGGTGATGGTTGTTGTAGTAGTAAGGGTGTGAGTGACTTCGACGGGCTGGTAAATAGTGATCCATTCTTGTTTACTTGACGCCTTACATTACTAGCGTGGCACAGAGACTGACTTGGGGGTGGGGGGTACCTTGTGTCTGCCTGTGACTCATGTGTGTCTGGCTATATGTCCTACACACACACACACACACACACACACTGTGTAAAATAGCCGTTTATGTCCCATATAAGCGATCCTCAGCTAGACACAGTATTAGCACAATAATCGAGGGAACTTTGGGTTATGTTAGGTTAGGTAGTAGGCAGTAAACAGTTATCAAACAGGGAGGTACTACTGCCTGGGAAGATATTGGAAGCATAATGTGTTGTCTAATGGTAGACCCTGCTGCTATATGGCACCACGAAAATTGTGACCAAGTCCCAGGTTGCTGATCTGACTTTCTGCCTCATATACACACAATTGCAGGGTCTCAATTGTTTCTCTTACTATTGACAATACAACATACATATATTGTTTCTCACCATTGATCTTTTTTAAATGTTTGTATTTCTTTATGGTTCTTTATTATTATTATTATTATTATTATTATTATTATTATTATTATTATTATTTTTATTATTTTTATTAATGTTGTTGTTATTATTAGCTATTTTATTTTTATTTTTATTATAAATTTTATTTACTATGAACTAATTATTATTATTATTATTATTATTATTATTATTATTATTATTATTATTATTATTACTATTATTATTATTATTATTATTATTATTATTATTAATATTATTAATATTATTATTATTATTATTATTATTATTATTATTATTATCATTTTTCGGCCCCGATGTGGGTCAGTGACCTGTGACCGGGTGGGCTAATCCCTGTAGAAAAAAAAATTAGGTTAGGTTAGCATTAGGGTGGTTAATCTATAGGTGAAATAAGCTGGGGTGGGCATTCTTCAGGTGATCCTAATTTTATACTCAGCTGTAGGTTGTTGTCTGTCTGTCTGTTATACTTTAGTGTTGTTTACATTAATGAAACTCATCTAATATTAATTACTTTGTATTTGGAAATCAGATAAATATATATAAAAAATTACTGTATATGGGAGACTGTGAGTATAATAACACAAAAACAACGATATTACCTCAGTGTGTGTGTGTGTGTGTGTGTGTGTGTGTGTGTGTGTGTGGTTGTGATGTAATTACTGTGTGTATAAGAAAATCCTATTATGTACACGGTGTTGGAAGCTCTCTTGTTTATTTACGGAGTTCCCTCGAGGAGTGACTCGTTGGGAAAATGCATCAGTGTTTGCTTAGTCATTTCCTACCCGTAAATGTTCTTCGTCATGTCCGCTGTGACTTAGTATAACAGAGTGAATTTTATAGAGAACCGCGGATGGGTGTATAATGTGTTCTTTACAAACCCTTCTATAATTGTGAGTGATAGTAGAGGATACAGTTAGGTGCAGAAAATGATAAGAGATACTTAATAAAAAATTTCTTGGACACTTGGGAGTATTTGGTGTATTATTTGAGTACTTGAGTGATCATTAGGTGGGAAGAATTGGAATTTTGGGGGGTATTTTTTCCTCTTATTTTTGTCTTTATATTAAGGAGTTATATATAGTTGACCCACAAGTGTTGAGGGAATTTTGTCCTCATCTGTACATTAGGTAGTTGTGGGTCACGTCCTTTTGATACACTAACGACTGACCACCTGACCTGATGATGGCTTCTACAGGTGGCCCTAATGACCTCTGACCTCTGGGGATCTTTACTGTAGATAGATAATGAAGAGTGAATTAATAAATAAATGTATTCTTGATCATTATATAACAACTGTAGTAGAATAATATAAATAAGATAGTGATAAGTATTGATTTTTTATTAGAGTGAAAATAATACCAAAACAAAGGGTATTTTATATCATTATGTGACAGATACAATGAGGAAATTTTATTGGTGGAAAAAAAGAGATATTTTCCGTTGTGTAAAGATGGACGCCGTTATGTAACACGAGTGGAGGAGAGGGGTGGTGAGTGGGTGGAGGAGAGGGGTGGTGAGTGGGTGGAGAGGGGGTGGTGAGTGGGCGGTGACGAGTAGTGACATGTGGTGAATGTTTATCCAAGACCAAGGTCCTATCCAGTCCCTCACTCCTGCCTGCATAACAAGTGGTGTGTAGTCAAGGTCCAGGGAAAGGGGTGGGAGAGGGTGGGGAAGGGGGGAGGAGGGGGTGAAAGGGGGAAGGGGGGAGGGAGGTGGGGAAGGAGAGGTGGTGGTCAAAGAGTATTATATTGAATGGAAGAAGAGAGGGAGAGTAGAGGTGAGACCTTCCATGATGGGGTGAATGAGATAATGATGAGAACTATGATGGGTGTGTGTGTGTGTGTGTGTGTGTGTGTGTGTGTGTGTGTGTGTGTGTATGTGTAAATAATAATGATAATAATAATTAACTGTTTATTGGAAAAGTTCTGCAGCCCGAAGGCTGAAAATATACATTGGACAAAAATGACTTATTACATACAAAGACATGGGGTGGGTGGGTCGTTTAACAAAATCTTCCATTACTGAGAGAAGGAACAATAATTTAACTTACAAATTATTATAGTTTACAGTTGATGAGTGTTGTGAGTGTTGTGGTGCTACTCAATATAAAAGAGGTATTTCAAACATTGTTCTCTCATTGGGGAGTCATATTCTTGTCCCTCCTCCCTCTCCCCTTCCTCTCTCCCATCCTCCCTCTCCCTTTCCTCTTCCCTTCCACCCTTCCCTTCCTCCGTCCCCCTTCCTCCCCCCCTTCTCCCTTCCTCCCTCTCTTCCTCTCCTCCCTTTCCCTCCCTCGCTTCCCCTTCTTCCCTCTCCCCTCACTTCCTCTTTTCCTCTAATCCTCCCCTTCCATTCCCCCTTCTATTTGTTCCCCCTTCCTTGTTTCCCATTCCTCGGTTTGTCTTTCCCTTCCCCTGTTTCCTCCTCTTCATCTTCCCTGTGCTCATGTCCTTCCCCCTCTTCCTCTCCTTTCCTCCTACTCCACCTTCTCCTCCTCTTCCTCCGACCTCCTCTTCCTCCTCTCCCTTTCACTCTTCCTCCTCCCTCTTCCACTTCTCCCTCCTCCTCCTCTTCCTCCCCCCACACACCGCTAGCAGTATACAAAGGCGACATAATATTTACCGGGTCTCTGAGGGCACAAAAACTTCGTAATTACGTCTGTGTAAATTTGCATTGGATGATCCTTGACGTAGCCGAGTGTCTGTTGAGTCAGGCGATGTAGACGGTAATGTGTCACGCCGCCAGGATGTAAACAGTGGTCTCGTGACGTAATTAAAAATAGTGACGTCATCAACTGTAGAAGACATAAATTCACATCTAACAGGAGTCAGCCAGATCCGAGTGCTATTGAATCTTGTTAAAGGGGACTCGCTTAGACTCACTAACTAAGCGCGCATCGTCCTCACTACGTTAAGGTACAGTGTATTAGTTACAGGATCTATTGCTGTATTTTGACATTAACACCTCGTATTTGTTGACGATTTAGCAGGGAATCAGTTCATAGCATCGTCGACCCTCCTGCAGTCTGGGTCCAGTCCTATAAGATGGAGATGGGACTCAACTACCATAGGGAAGTGAGGTGTTGTAGAGGTCATCATCATCTTCACTACAGCGTAAAACTCCCCGAAGTTTGCTGAATGTGGTGACGTGGCAGTCGGCGTTGTCATAGATCATCACACATAGATAATACAACTATCAGATCAAGGTCTTACTGATGATAACAGATGTGGTGTTAGGTCTCTACGTCACCCTCTCTGGTATCAACAAGTGTCACAACCACAGCAAAATCTTTATGGTACAGTCGAGGAAGTATCGTTTCCGGCTGTGTGGTTGTGTTCATTCTCGAGGGTGACATCACGCCTCCTCAGCCATCCATATTGCAAGATTTTCGCTAGATTATTTTGATCTTTTAGGAGATAAAACACGTTATTATAAGATCACTTCGTTACAGAGATGGGAGCTTCGTGTGTCACTATTGTTGGCTCAGTGATCGTGGGAGATAAAAGCAAAAGTTATTGTTTATGTTGTAAAAGTGAATCCAGCCAATCATATCGTGTGAGGAGCATGACGTCACTAAACTATTACCTACCCTTGACTGCACTCGTCCTTGGCTGCTGGTCGGAGGCTGGTAAAGATGGTTGAGTGTTTTCTTCTGTATATCTTATCCTTCCTTGGGCCATTAAATAACCACTATATTTATCTACTGCAGAGCCAATTCATTGTTAACGTGTTGCTCAAGTGAAGATGATGTGTGATGGAGGGCCCTGGAGTGAGCGTGACCTTGTACTGTATCATGGTGCCCCTCACAGAGCATAGGTTAGCCCCCCTCACCCCTCCCTCCCTCCCTCCCTCCTCCCTCCCCCATCTTTGGAGAATGAAGTCTTTCCCGACACTATCCACCACATTACTTTGGTACAACACAAGATAAAAACAAATATAATTAAAACTAATCTTACTAATCTTGAGTTACCTTTTAAAGCAGAAACTGACTTTATGTATATATGGCGTCACACACACACACACACACACACACACACACACACACACACACAGACACACACACACAAGACACACACACACGTACGTCACATTACACCTCTGTTGATTACCCACCCCACAACAGTACAGTACTGTATAGTCGAAGGAGACAGACAGACAGACAAACCTACAC
>NW_024742238.1:8129080-8132630 GCF_018991925.1 Homarus americanus | reverse complement strand
AAACCTACACACAGACAGACAAACCTTACACACAGACAGACAAACCTTACACACAGACAGATAAACTTACATGCATGACAACCTTACACACAGACAGACAAACCTACACACAGACACAGACAAACCTTACACACAGACACAGACAAACCTTACACACAGACAGACAAACCTACACACAGACAGACAAACCTTACACACAGACAGACAAATCTTACACACAGACAGACAAACCTACACACAGACAGACAAACCTTACACACAGACAGACACAAACCTTACACACAGACAGACAAATTTA
Organism: Homarus americanus; assembly: GCF_018991925.1. Taxonomy (NCBI): domain Eukaryota; kingdom Metazoa; phylum Arthropoda; class Malacostraca; order Decapoda; family Nephropidae; genus Homarus; species Homarus americanus. The sequence goes on along the minus strand of NW_024742238.1, from coordinate 8,132,332 downwards.
CACACAGACAGATAAACCTTACACACAGACAGACAAACCTTACACACACAGACAAACCTTACACACAGACAGACAAACTCACACACAGACATACAGACAAACCTACACACAGACAGACAAACCCCACACAGACAGACAAACCTTACACACAGACAGACAAACCTTACACACAGACAGACAAACCTTACACACAGACAGACAAACCTACACACAGACAGACAAACCTTACACACAGACAGACAAACCTTACACACAGACAGACAAACCTTACACACAGACAGACAAACCTTACACACAGACAGACAAACCTACACACAGACAGACAAACCTTACACACAGACAGACAAACCTACACACAGACAGACAAACCTACACACAGACAGACAAACCTTTACACACAGACAGTATCGCAACCTACACACAGACAGTATAAAACCTACACACAGACAGACAAACCTACACACAGACACAGACAAACCTTACACACAGACAGACAAACCTTACACACAGACAGACAAACCTACACACAGACAGACAAACCTACACACAGACAGACAAACCTACACACAGACACAGACAAACCTTACACACAGAGATACAGACAAACCTTACACACAGACAGACAAACCTTACACACAGACAGACAAACCTTACACACACAGACAAACCTTACACACAGACAGACAAATCCTTACACACAGACAGACAAACCTACACACAGACAGACAAATCCTTACACACACAGACAGACAAACTCTTACACACAGACAGACAAACCTTACACACAGACAGACAAACCTTTACACACAGACAGACAAACCTACACACAGACAGACAAACCTACACACAGACAGACAAACCTACACACAGACAGACAAACCTTACACACAGACAGACAAACCTACACACAGACAGACAAACCTTACACACACAGACAGACAAACCTTACACACAGACAGACAAACCTACACACAGACAGACAAACCTACACACAGACAGACAAACCTTACACACAGACAGACAAACCTTACACACAGACAGACAAACCTTACACACAGACAGACAAACCTACACACAGACAGACAAACCTTACACACAGACACAGACAAACCTTACAATAGTATTTATCAAACTTTACACAGACAGACAAACCTTACACACAGACAGACAAAACCTACACAGACAGACAAACCTTACAATAATGGTGACAGACAAACCTTACACACAGACAGACAAACCTTACACACGGACAGACAAACCTTACACACACAGACAAACCTTACACACGGACAGACAAACCTTACACACAGACACAGACAAACCTACACACAGACAGACAAACCTACACACAGACAGACAAACCTTACACACAGACAGACAAACCTACACACAGACAGACAAACCTTACACACACAGACTGACAAACCTTACACACAGACTGACAAACCTTACACACAGACACAGACAAACCTTACACACAGACTGACAAACCTTAAGCACACAGACTGACAAACCTACAATAATAAGACAGTATCAAACCTTTACACAGAAGACAGACAAACCTTACACACAGACTGACAAACCCTTACACAGAAGATGACAAACCTTACACAGACAGACACAAACCTTACACACACAGACAGACAAACCTTACACACAGACAGACAAACCTACACACAGACAGAGACAAACCTTACACACAGACAGACAAACCTTACATGGGACGAGCCAAACCCTTACACACAGACTGGACAAACCTTATACACAGACAGACAAACCTTACACAGAAGACAGACAAACCTTACACACAGACTGACAAACCTTACACACAGACAGACAACCTACACAGAAGACAGACAAACCTTACACACAGACAGACAAACCTTACACACAGACTGACAAACCTACACACAGACAGACAAACCTTACACACAGACAGACAACCTTACACAGACAGACAAACCTTACACACAGACAGACAAACCTTACACACAGACAGACAAACCTACACACAGACAGACAAACCTACACACAGACAGACAAACCTACACACAGACAGACAAACCTTACACACAGACACAGACAAACCTACACACAGACAGACAAACCTACACACAGACAGACAAACCTACACACACAGACTGACAAACCTACACACACAGACAGACAAACCTTACACACAGACAGACAAACCTTACACACAGACAGACAAACCTTAAGACACAGACAGACAAACCTACACACAGACAGACGCACCACACACAGACAGACAAACCCACACAGACAGACAAACCTTACACACAGACAGACAAACCTTACACACAGACAGACAACCTTACACACAGACAGACAAACCTACACACAGACAGACAACCTTACACACAGACAGACAAACCTTACACACAGACAGACAAACCTACACACAGACAGACAAACCTACACACACAGACACAGACAAACCTACACAGACAGACAAACCTTACACACAGACAGACAAACCTACACACAGACAGACAAACCTTACACACAGACAGACAAACCTTACACACAGACAGACAAACCCCTACACAGACAGACAAACCTTACACACAGTGACAGCACAAACCTTACACACAGACAAGACAAACCTACACACAGACAGACAAACCTTACACACAGACTGACAAACCTACACACAGACAGACAACCTACACACACGGACAGACAAACCTTACACACAGACAGACAAACCTTACACACAGACAGACAAACCTACACACGGACAGACAAACCTTACACACGGACAGTATCAAAACCCACAATATGACAGACAAACCTTACACACGGACAGACAAACCTTACACACGGACAGACAAACCTTACACACAGACAGACAAACTCCCACACAGACAGACAAACCTTACACACAGACAGACAAACCTTACACACAGACAGACAAACCTACACACAGACAGACAAACCTTACACACAGACAGACAAACCTACACACAGACAGACAAACCTTACACACAGACAGACAAACCTTACACACAGACTGACAAACCTACACAGACAGACAAACCTTGGCACACAGACAGACAAACCTTACACACAGACAGACAACCTACACACAGACAGACAAACCTTACACGGACAGACAAACCTACACACAGACAGACAAACCTTACACACAGACACAGACAAACCTTACACACAGACAGACAAACCTTACACACAGACAGACAAACCTACACACACAGACTGACAAACCTT
>NW_024742238.1:7859080-8126580 GCF_018991925.1 Homarus americanus | reverse complement strand
ATAACAATAACAACAATGACACCAGCGAATACACCTGTAGGGTCTCACCTGTTGTTTATTGAACTTTCCCTGTCTGTGGTGTGTGGCTGCGTCCGTGACCTTCACTACCACGGTCAAGGCGATTCACCCGTAACCCTCAGAATCCCCACGACACCCTCCCCCCCCCTCACCACACCACATCACTCCCTTTACCCCTTCATGACCCCCCACACCACCCCCCACACCACCCCCACACCACTTCCTCACCCCTTCCATGACTCCCACACCCCCTTCATGACTCCCACACCTCGACCCCTTCCATGACCCCACTCCTCGGACCCTACATGACCCCCCCCCACACCTCCTCGACCCTCACATGACCCCCCACACCACCTCCTCGAATTCTTTAAGATCCTCTACACTCTCGACCCCTACATCACTCTCGACCTCCTTACATGACCCCCACACCAATTCTCGACCCCCACACCACTCCATCGACCTCTACACCACTCCTTCGACCCCTACATGACCCCCCACACCACTCACTCATCCCCCCCTACCTGCGAGGTGTACACTCTTAGTTACGTCATAATGTTAGTCATCTTTAAGAATATCACACCTGACTCACTCACCCACTTGGAACTTTTTGTGCGGCCAGCGACAACCGGCCTTCACTTGTGTCGCGGCCCAGGAATACACACATACCATCTTCACATCCACCGTCCACTCACCCTCCTGGCCACACGTCTTGGGAATGTCACCTCGCAATAGTCCAGCTTCCGGAGACACATTAGCTCTCGTGGTTGCATCTTCTCTGGCTGTACTCCTGAGATTGTACCCCGTTAATGAAGTATTATCCTAGGAGTGTACTCTGCCCCCAAGGACGCTGAGTGTACTCTAGCTGAGGACGGTGGTGGGGTTAGCGATGCACCATGCATGAAAACATTCTCTGTGTTTAGTTTTAGCAATGACATTTATATGATCTTTGCATTGTGAGTTGTTTATATATTACAACAACATAGTTCTACCATATAACAAAGAGGTACAGGTATGTCAACACCAGGTATTTATACGTTAATGTAACAGATAATGACCAAGCTAATTTCACAGCCTAAAACAAAATATCACATTAAAACCCTGGATTTGGTATGTTAAGTTTAGAGTAGAGTAGGTTCTGGGTCCAGTGATTGGTGCGCCCTGTAAAATACCTCCATATCGGGACTCGAACCTAAAACTAGATACAGATAATTCCCTTAGGTTAACCACTCAGCCACCAGCCGCTGCTAACATTAAACTGTGCTGTGTAACCTCCACCAGACCTGACTACTTACCACACACTGTCATGGGGACATAATAAATACACAGGTCTGGGTCGTGAGATGGATAAAACAGTAGACGACACACCGTATTAGGGGGCAGAGATACACGGGTCTGGGTCGTGAGATGGATAAAACAGTAGACGACACACCGTATTAGGGGCAGAGATACACAGGTCTGGGTCGTGAGATGGATAAAACAGTAGACGACACACCGTATTAGGGCAAGAGATACGCAGGTCTGGGTCGTGAGATGGATAAAACAGTAGACGACACACCGTATTAGGGGCAGAGATACACAGGTCTGGGTCGTGAGATGGATAAAACAGTAGACGACACACCGTATTAGGGGGCAGAGATACACAGGTCTGGGTCGTGAGATGCGTAAATAAACAGGTTACATACAGGTTAGGGGTGCTGGTGTGAGGTGTCGTGAAGCGTAGAACACATACCTACCTCCTGGCCCACCTGTCGCTGATGGACCTGGGCTATTAAAGCAGTGTTGTAGGGATGTTGTTCTCGGATTCGGATCTCGTGGTGATTATGAACCCCAGCACCAGCTTATTTCACCTCCTGATTAAACACCCTAATGGTAAATGGGAGCTTAGGTTCCCTCTCTTATTTCCGGGTTATATTAATACAAAAGTAAGATTGCTAAAAAACTGAAAAAAAAGGAAATAATTGTCCCGTTTTTTATATTTGAAGAACTTAAACAGAAAACTGGGGTTGTGGGTAACTAGGGGAGACTTAGATATATTTAGGCTTGTGGGGGGGTTAAGACTGACTACAACACGAGCCTATCCGCCTAGTACTGCTTTCAGATTGGTAATGAATTCTCTCTCTCTCTCTCTCTCTCTCTCTCTCTCTCTCTCTCTCTCTCTCAACAGATCTTCCGACAACTTCACCTACCACATAAGAACCACCACAACTACGCCTATCTACCACAGCTACACCCCTCCACACACACACACACACACACCAACCAGCAGCAGCACTAAGAAATTCCTGAGTGAGAAAACCAAGAATGTTGTTTTAGCTGTGAGATTATGTAGCTGGAAAGGTGTGGTTAGGAAGGGTGTGGCTATGGGGTCATGTGGCTAGAAGGGTGTGGCTAGAAGGGTGTGGCTACAGGGGTGTGGCTACAGGGGTGTGGCCGGCAGGTGTTGAAAACAATACCTCGGTGACGTATGTTTCTGGGCGCTTGTGTTACTTGGTACTTATTGTGCTTAGTAAATTAGTTCATTGGTTACAGAGAGAGTTAGTACATTATGGAGCTAAAGGTAAGTTAGTACATTATAGAGCTAAAGGTAAGTTAGTACACTAGTTATAAAGCTAAAACCAGTGTATAATTTCTCCAAACAAAAGCTAAATTAAGTTCAGAATTACCAGAAGTAAAAAAACATCATTAACGTGTAATAATTTATAGACACATAAAGCAAAAACATTTTCAGCCAAAAACACGTAACAAAAAACCCTCAAAGTATCAAACAATAAAATAATTACTAAACCAAAACTTGAACAATAATAGGCAAGTCACCCCTCTCTTTTTTTCTTGCTGTCGTGACATTTATAATTTTTTAAGGACTTTAATTTATGATTCTTAACTTATAATTCAAGATTCTTATTTTTTTCTCCTCTTATTTATTTAATGTTTATTTTAAAATGTTCTTATAAGATTTACTTTAAACTCACATATATATTTACTTACTTAATGGTTCACGTGATGGTATAGGCTCCCTGGTATTTCATTTTGGTAGTGAGTGGATCTGTCATTTAGTTATATTCAGGGTCCTTTCTGAGGGGTATAGTACAGGATGTTATCTTGATACGCCCAGTGTTTCTTTAGTTGTTTCTCGTAGGTTAGTTATAGATTGTAGCCTCTCTCTCTCTCTCTCTCTCTCTCTCTCTGTCTCTCTCTCTCTCTCTCTCTCAACATGGCGGCCGAGCATCACGGATAGATGCGGTGATGCAGGCGATTGAACAGACAATAGTCGCCTGACCTTATCCACTGTTGCCAAATGACCCGAATTACCCAACCATCGTTAAGATCTCCATTAACAAGCAAAAACAAATAAAAACAAAACAAACACGAAAAAACACAGGTAAACCGATATATAAATTACAGGTGTTAACAGGTAAAGAAGTGACTGTAATATTTCACTGGTTACCTTGATACACTTAACTCGTGATCCATAACAAACACTGTACTACTTGTGGGGTTTGTTAGTGTATTTAACTACGTGATAAACCTCTTGTTCTATGTTATTATTATTATTATTATTATTATTATTATTATTATTGTTTCAGTTATTATGTTTTTGTCACACACACACACACACACACACACACACACACCTTACGTCAGGCCTCCAACAACCATGACAGCTGATACACACGAATCGTTTATTTAAGGCGATAATGTACTGTGTCAACACCCTCGTATAGTCAACATAATGTTTACGCCATATAGGTGTTGAGAGAGAAAGTTTGACAGGTGTGTGTGTGTGTGTGTTTGACAGGTCTGTGTGTGTGTGTGTGTTTGGCAGGTCTGTGTGTGTGACAGGTTTGTTAAGTGCGTTTGTTGAGTATGTTTGTTGAGTGCGTTTGTTAAGTGCGTTTGTTAAGTGCGTTTGTTAAGTGTGTTTGTTAAGTGCGTTTTGTTAAGTGTGTTTGTGAGGGCGTAGGGGGGAATTACAGATATTAATACGGACATCATTTATAAAAATAGTTAAGAGAAATCATAGTAAGTTTCTTAGTAGATGTGAAATAAATAGTAGCAGTAGGAAGAGGAGGAGTAGTAGTAGTAGTAGTAGTAGTAGTAATAATCACATAAAAAAATAAAACACTAATATTTTCTAACGAAGGACAGTAACACCTAAACCAAGCACAAAACCCAATCAATTAATCGACACCCCTTCTTTTTTTTTACCAGGATGGATATAATATCAATCAACCATCAATATTTTTTTTTCCCAGGTTACACATAGTCATGAATAGGTGTCACCCATTGCTTCTATCTGACGTGCACTTGATACTTAGCCTCGGGTGTCTGGACAAACTTGTAGACACTTTTATGTAACTTTTTGTGTTAAGTATTGATGGTGTTGATGATTGTTGTGGTTGTTATTGTGGTGGCGATGGTAATGGTGGTTTTTCATTGTTGTGAGTGTGATGGTGTAGGAGCGTGTGTGTGTGTTCATGTACGTCTGTATGTATATATTTAATGCTTATGATTGTTTTTATATTAATTTTTAACCGTGCTTCTCGTTTCACACACACACACACACACACACACACACACACACACACACACACACACGCGCGCGCACACACACACACACACTAACTCATTCTATATTTCCTCCAGCAAAACAAACCACAAGAAACACCTATTAATAACTCCTTCAGTAAACAGTGTAATAAATCGACAGGTTTTTCCTCTCAACACCAACCCGAGACACGCAAGTCATTGTCTTAGCTCAATTTATCATTATTTTTATTTCTTAGTTATTCTCTGTTAGTTTTTCATCTTTCTTTCTTTTTCTTAGTTATTGTTCTTCTTGTTCGTGGGATGAGTCTTGTTTGTTCTCTTGTTTGTTTGTTTTGTTCTTTTCTTGTGACTGAATAATAATAATAATAATAATAATAATAATAATAATAATAATAATAACAATAACAACAATACTACTACTACTACTACTACTACTACTACTACTACTACTACTACTACTAATAATAATAATAATAATAATAATAATAATAATAATAATAATAATAATAATAATAATAATAATAACAGGATTTCTAGGTCATTGACTTTGGGAAATAAAGCAAATCTATATATTTTTTTTCTGGAGAATTAATTTGCTGTTGAGATTAAACGCCTCAGGCATATTGTTGGAATGTTGATGGGATACTCGCGAGTGAAAGTGTATCAGACGGTCTCAGCTACGTGTGTTGTTATTGGTGGAGGAGAATCGCTTGGCGTTCGTCAATTGTTTTCATGTTGTTGTGGTAAGTATGGCTGTGTTAGGCCGGGTCGCTTGTGTTAGTAAACCGTTTTATGTCGAGTCAGGTCAGATTTATAGGTGGGATTTGTCAAGTTTGCATCACGTCTGGTTGTTTCACAGTAAAGGAATTATTATATGTAGAGAATGCTGGAAGATTTAAGTGTTTTGAATGTGTAACTACTTCTTCAAGGGCTCTGTAAACACAAACATCAAGGAACTTTATGAACACCAGGTACAGGACTTTGTACGCACCACTCTACCACCACCACTTTTCTTTCCACCTGGACAAAACCGTGCGTAAACCCCTCCTCACCTCCCACCTACCCCTCCTCACCTCCCCCCCTACCCCTCCTCACCTCCCCCTACCCCTCCTCACCCCCCAACCCCTCCTCACCCCCAACCCCTCCTCACCCCCCCCTCCCCTCCTCACATACCCCCTACCCCTCCTCACCTCCCCCCTACCCCTCCTCCTCCCCTACCCCTCCTCCCCAACCCCTCCCTCCCCACCCCCCTACCCTCCCCCCCCTACCCTCCTCACCTCCCCCTTTCCTCACCCCTACCCTCCTCACCTCCCCCTACCCCTCCTCACCTCCCTACCCCCCCCCATCCCTCCCTCACTGATGATATCAATGTTTTTATCACATCAAGAAAAAACAACACTTATTACAATACACACTCTTGAACACCCTTATCATGTTATTCCACCACTCTCTATTGTTGTGCAAACGTTGATGTTAGCTTCTTAAGTATTTGGTAGGCGTCACACATCCCCCATGTAGACGTGTTTGGTGACTGGGGGTGTGTGTGTGTGTGTGTGTGTGTGTGTGTGTGTGCTGTGTGTGTGTGTGTGTGTGTGTGTGTGTGTCTTTCTCACTCACTATAGGAAGAACCAGGGAGGCGAGGAAGAAGTTCTGGCGTTAATACTTTTAAATTTTGGTTTGGATTAGTTCACAGGGGAGGTTGTAAGGGGGAAGGGTGGTGGTGAGGGGGGTGCAAGGGGGGGTGATGGTGGAGGTGAATGATGGTGGAGGTGAATGAAGGAGGTGGGGAGTGGTGGTGAGTTGGCGGTAGTGTGTGGAGGGGGGGGGGCAGGTGGTTGTATCCGGGCCCACATTCCCACGGCCTTGCCCCCCCCTCCCTCTTCCTCCCTCCCCCTCCTCCTCCTCGTCTTCCTCCTCGTATACTTCATCGTCTTCTTCATCTACTTTTTGTCCTTCTTTATCTTCGTCTTCCATCTCTTAGTGTCAATTTGGTATCTTATCCTGCTTTTATCTCCTCTTCCTCCTCCTCCTCCCCTCTTCCTTCTTCTCTCCTTCTTCTCTTCCTCTTCTTCTTTCCTCTTCCTCTTCCTTCTTTCCTTCTTCCTTCCTTTCTTCCTTCCTTCTTCCTTCCCTCTTCTTCCTCCCTCTCTTCCTTCTCCTCATCCTCCTCCCTTACATCCTTCTTATCTCTCTCTCATCTTGGTAGACACTCGACACTCATTTCCGGAGCATTTTTAAGACACTTTTTAAGACACACTTTTCCAGTGATCAAAGGTCTATGGAATACACTTGTGCTTGTAACTGAGACAGAGAGAGGAATGTAAGGCTCACCTGAAGATTAACCACCCCAATGCTAACCTAACCTAACCTAATGCCAACCTAATCTAACCTAACCCCGACCTAACCTAACATAACATAACCAATGCCAACCTAACCCAACCTAACGCTAACCTAACCTAACGCCAACCTAACCTAACCTAACCAAGACTTACATCCTCGAGGTGTTGTACAAGGCAGGTGGGGGGAGTCTCGCCTGTTTCTTCCTGGCAAATATTAGTCACTGATTGTTTTAGCTGTGTTGGTCAGGTCCTGTGAATACTGTACTGACTGACTGACTGAATGACTGACTAATTTTCTGACTGTCAAACTGATTTTCTGACGGCTTGAATAGCTGACTGATTTTCTTAATGACTGACTGATTGACTGAATGAGTGACTAATTTACTGACTCAATTTGATTTTCTGATTGACTGTGTGACTGAATGACTAACTGATTTACTGACTGATTGATAAAAGTGTTTGACCAGTCAACTCTTAGTCTTAGTCGGTGATGCAAAAGTTGCCTTGGTATTGTGGTGTAACAGCGATTAAGTGGCAGTGCTTGGAATGGCAGGAGGGCATCATGGTGTTGTGTAAGGATGGCTCTCAGCGGTGGGGGGTGCTACCTAGGAGGGGGCGGTGTTACTAAGGATGGAGGGGTGAGTGTTACTAAGGAGGAGGGGCGGTGTTACTAAGAGAGAGGCGGTGTTACTAAGAGAGAGAGGGGGACGGTGTTACTAAGGAGGGAAGTGGGGATTAAGGAGGGAGGACGTGTTACTAAGGAGGGAGGGCGGTGTTACTAAGGAGAGAGGGCGCGGTGTTACTAAGGAGGAGGGGAGGGCACAAGGAGGAGGGCGTGTTAAGGAGAGAGGGGCGGTGTTACTAAGGAGGGAGGGGCGGTGGTGTTACTTAAGGAGGGGAAGGACATGTTACTAAGAGGGGAGGGGGGCTGTTACTAAGGAGGGAAGGACGGTGTTACTAAGGAGGGAGGGCGGTGTTACTAAGGAGAGGCGGTGTTACTAAGGAGGAGGGGCGGAGCTACTAAGGAGGAGGGGCGGTGTTACTAAGGAGGAGGGGGCGGGTTACTAAAGAGAGGGAGGTGTGTTACTAAGAGGAGGGGGCGGTGTTACTAAGGAGAGAGGGGACGGTGTTACTAAGGAGGAGGGGAAGTTACTAAGGAGGGAGGGGGGGACGGTGTTACTAAGGAGGAGGGGGCGGTGTTACTAGGAGGAAGGACTAAAGAGGGGGCGGTGTTACTAAGGAGGGAGGGGCGGGTTACTAAGGAGGGAGGGGGCGGTGTTACTAAGGAGGGAGGGGGCACAAGGAGGGAGGGGCAGGTACTAAGGAGAGAGGGGGTGATAGCACGGGGAGGAGGGCGGTGTTACTAGGAGGGAGGGGCGGTGTTACTACAGGAGAGGGCAGTAGCACATGAGGAGGGGGCGGTGTTACTAGGAGAGAGGGGGACGGTGTTACCATGAGGAGGGGGACGGTGTTACTAAGAAGGAGGGCAACTAAGGAGGAGGGGTTGTGTTACAAGGGGGAGGGCGGAGTATTAGGAAGGAGAGGGGGCAGTGTTACAAGGAAGGAGAGGGGCGGTGTAGCACAGGAGGGGAGGGTGGTGTTACCAAGAGGGGGAGGAGAAGGTATGAAAGGAGGGAGGGGGGGTGTCACCATGAGAGAGGCAGATGTTACTAAGAAGGAGAGGGCAAGACAGGAGGGTGGTGTTACCAGAGGAGGAGCGGGGTTATTAAGGAAGGAGAGGGAGGGTTACACGGAGAGAGGGCGGTGTTACTAAGGAAGGAGAGGGCGGTGTTACAAGGAAGGAGAGGGAAGGGGAAGACATGGAGGAGGGCTAAGGAGGTAGGAAGGAGAAGGAAGGAAGGAGAGGGGGGTAAGCATTAAGGAAGGAGAGGGCGGTGGTTAAGGAGGAGGGGTGGACTAAGGAGGGGAGGGGGCGGTGCATAAGGAAGGAGAGGGGAGCAGTTATGAGGAGAGGGGTGGTGTTACCAAGGAGGGGAGGGAGGGGGTTACCTACTCACTGCAGGGAGGTGAGGGAAGATAGTTCCCTGGAGGTTAAGGTTACCAGGTAATGAGTGAACTGGGGAGGGGGTGGTGGGTGGAGGGAGGAGGGTGGTGGGAGGGAGAGGAGGGTGGGAGGGGAGGGAGGTGGTGGGTGTGAGGGAGGAGTGGGGTGTGGGGAGGAGGTGGTGGTGAGGAGGATGGGGGAAGGGGTGGTGGTGTGGGGGAGGATGGGGGGGGGGGTGGTGGTGTGAGGGAGGAGGTGGTGGTGGGAGGGAGGAGGTGTGGTGGAGGAGGAGGTGGTGGTGGTGTGAGGGAGGATGGGGAAGGGGTGGTGGTGTGAGGAGGATGGGGGAGGTGGTGGTGTGAGGGGGGGCAGTATTAAGTGATATAGTAGTGGGAGGGAGAGAAGAGGACTAGAGTTGAGGTATGGCGGATGTGGCTGGGTAAGGGGACTGTGAAGTACTGGAGTGGGTAGAAGAAGGTGCAGGCTGGGTGGGCAATGAGTCGGGGATGAATCAAGGGGGGGTTGAGATAACATTTATGGTGGGCTAAGGTGGGTTTATAGGGTTAAGGTGGGTTTATAGTGGGTTAAGGTGGGTTTATAGTGGCTTAAGGTGGGTTTATAGTATTAAGGTGAGTTTATAGTGGGTTAAGGTGGGTTTATAGTGGGTTAAGGTTGGGTTTATAGGGGTTAAGGTGGGTTTATAGTGGGTTAAGGTGGGTAAGTGGTTAAGTGGGGTTTAGTTAAGATGAGTTTATAGTGGCTTAGGTGAGTTTATAGTGTTAAGGTGGGTTTATAGGTTAAGTGGGTTTATAGTGGCTTAGGTGGGTTTATAGGCTAAGGTGAGTTTATAGTAATGTGGGTTTATAGTGGGTTGGGTTTATAGTGGCTTAAGGTGGTTTATAGTGGGTTAAGGGGTTTATGTGTTAAGGTGGGTTTATAGTGGCCATGAGTTTATAGTGGGTTAAGGTGGGTTTATAGTGGGTTAAGGTGGGTTTATAGTGGCTTACGTGGTTTATAGTGGCTAGGTGAGAGGAAAGTATAAGGGTTAAGTTAAGGTGGGCTTACAGTGGTTAAGGGTTATAGTGGCTGGATGGGTTTATAGGGTTGTGGGTTTATAGTGGGTAAGGTGGAGTGGCTAAGGTGGGTTTAAGTGGGTAAGGTGAGTTTATAGGGTTAAGGTTTTATAGTGGCCTAAGGTGGTTTATAGTGGCTAGGTGGGTTTATAGTGGCTTAAGTGGGTTTATAGTGGGTTAAGGTGGGTATAGTGGGTTAAGGTGGGTTTATGGAGGAGGAGGTGGAGGGTGTCAGATAGGTAGGATAACTGACACAGATGGAGGAGGAAGAAGGAGGAAATAAAGAAACACCAGGATAATTATAGAGAAAGAGGAAGAAGGAGAAGAGAGAACGATGATAAATGGTGACGCAAAACGAGAGAAACTGGATATAATAAACAAACAACATAACCTCTAACAACAAAAAAAATAAACAATAATAATAATAAAAACAACAACAATAATAAAAAATAATAATAAACAATAACAATAATGGTAATAATAATAATAATAATAAAATAACAACAACAATAACAACAATAATAATAATAAATAAACAACAAAAACAATAATAATAATAACAACGATAACAGTAGTAACAACAACATTAATAAGAACAAAAAACAACACTCAAGTTCATCGCCTCTATAAAATTCATTAGAGTTTAAAAATGGAAACACTGAGAAATAGAAGGATCCATCCCAGGTGGTTATAACGGTGTGTGTGGGGACCTGACCCACACACACACACACACACCACACACACACACACACACACACACACACACACACACACACACACAGGTTATATAGTCCCAATCCCCTACTACCAAAGGGGAGGGAGGAGGGGGAGAGAGACGATGGGGGAGAGAAAGGGAGGGAGGAGGGAGGGGGGGATAAGTATGAAGGAGGGAGAGAGAGAGGGAGTGAGTGAAGATGTAGGTATAGGATTGGAGTGAGTGACTGAGGGAGTGAAGAAGGAGTGAGTGACGGAGGTAGGAGTGAGTGACGGAGGTAGGAGTGAGGAAGGAGTGAGTGACGGAGGTAGGAGTGAGTGACGGAGGTAGTAGTGAGGTAAAACAAGGTCAATAATAACCACCACGTCACGGGCTTCTTACCAGGGAGAGGAGAGGGGGGAAGGACACCTCACTATAACGGCATATCATTACTGCTATAAGACTGAACCATATGGCTTGATATAACGCCACCACACACACACACACGAGTATAACGCACCACAACAAGTAATATCTAATCACAGGAATATACTTACGGGATAGTATCGTGATATAATAATTAATAGGCCTGTAGAGTATAACGGTGTATATAATAGGGGGGGGAGGGGTCGTCACGGTGAGTATAACGGTATATGACGAGGGTTCAGGGTATATGCTGTGTGATATGACGTTTGAGTGGTGGTGGGTCATGTGATACCTTCTTCTTCTTCTTCTTCTTTTACAGACGGACAGACATACACAGAAAACAGATATACACAAGCAAATAGACAGACATAGTAAAAGAGAGAGAGAGAGAGAGAGAGATGTGCACCAGTATCTGATTCTTCTTAATGGTAAAATAATTGTGTGTGTGTGTCGCCAGGCCAAGGTGGTGGTACTCCTTATCATGATGTCCTCCTTGTGTGTGTGTGTGTGTGTGTGTGTGTGTGATCCGTCGGGATGGTACAGTAGTGTGGTGTGAGGTTCGGACAGTAATGTGCAGCCTCACGTCACCACCTGAGGTACAGCGGCCACCACCATCATTCCTGCCAAGGTTGAAGAAACTATTTTGTAATTTTTGTTATTATTTCCTCGGCCGACTTTAGAGTATTCAAGATTTTTTCTCAACCGCAGTTTGGGAAATGTTCGGCCAGAGATCACGGTATAGCCTCCAAGACGTGCCAGGAATGTGTTCTAACGTAGGCGTTTTAAGGGAGATATTCTTGGGAAAATCATTTGTAAACCAGCTTTATGTGATTCGGTGTTTGTCACCACATTGTTACATAAGACAGTCTCGCCAGATAATGCCGCACCAAGCTGACCACAAGTTTGAAAATCATTGAATATTGTCACGTAGACATCACTCGTCATGTACAGTACGTACCTGTAGTGCTGTTGTGGTAATAGTGGCGGGACTCCTAGCAAGACTCAGCTGCTAGTAACTGTGTTGACGCCCAGCACTGTGTGTTACTGCTGCTGTGTGCTGGGGCTGCTTCCCTCACAGAGCTGCAATGAATATTCAGTTGTGTTGGGTATTTGTAACGTTTCGCTATAGGCTTTCGATCTGCACCTTTTACTTATACTATAAAAGAGGCTTAAACTTACCTGGTTACAGAGGTCACAGTACATGTAGGAGCTCATCCAAGACTCTTGATGCAGTCCTGATTAACACCTTGAGTTGGAAACAGATCTAGACACACACACACAAATATATAAATCGGGTTAATATCCTCCATGAAGGTCAATAAATGGGTCAACGATCAGGGCCAACGTCCAAAGAGATCGAGAGTTCCTTCGTGAAGGATCACTGCATCAACGTCATGCCTCTCACAGAACAGATGACAGTTCCTCTCTTGAAATACACCCACAGCCTCACAACATATAGGACTCCAGTTCAGATAAGTTTTAACCATTTACTTTGGCTCTTCTTGGATATCGACTTATTGTTTCCCATTTTTGTTTACCTTCACAACCAATATGAAGTTATATGACGATTTTTATCTATCCATTTAATATTGTTAATTAATTATACCTAGACTTTCGACCTGTCATCGGGGCCAAATTAAAGGCAGGACAAACAGGGCAACTGTCCAGGGCCCCCACCATGTTGGCAACTAGAAATATTAGATGAAAAAGACAACCTGGCAGTGCGCCATCTATGGACCCAACAACGTATTAAGTCTCGGATTCAGAGGTTTAAGAGTCTCAGGGTTCGTGGATGGGACTTGACTGACAGGACTTTTTTCCGTGACTGTACACTCGGTCATTCGATCCAAAAAGTATCCTAAATGATTTTGTGACAATATGACACAACGGACGAAGAATTTTGACAACCTTCCTGAGACAACAAGAGTTCGCGGTGTTCATTTTGCAATTCATGGTACCCCTCCTTAAAGATACTTATTGGAGCGAGTTTACTGTACTAGAAGCGGGGCGCCCCTTCAATGACCTCTTGTTCTGGGCCACAAGTTGGGTTGGTGGCAGTCATCAGTGTAAGCAACTCGGGTAAAGAGAAAGACGACGATAGGAAACTGGAATACATAACGAGTGTTAATATGGTGTTACAGTGTGTAATTTTTTGACCGGATCTTCACTGGCATGTTTATTATAATGTAGTAAATGTAAATATGGTGTGAGGAGGTAAACATTAGTGTGTACTGTTCGAAAATACCGATATTAATGGTTATTTTCCAAGGTATCATTTTTCCTATACATTCTTGGCGTAAAAACAAGTACGAAAGTATTGGGAATTATTAATAGAAACCTAAATAAGAATATAGTGACTTTTTTCTTACTCTTATTTAATATGGTTTAAGTAATGTAGTAAATAATTTTTTGTTAATAAATTTCTCGCGAAAATAGTATTGAATGGAACAGGATATCATATTAATTTAGTTTACGTTGGTGATATTTTACATTTTCTTTTATACACCATGGAGATACGTTTTCTGTAGTGATCACTTTCCGTCTCCTCGCTCGTTCTCTGTGAAGACCATCGACTATCTTACACGGGACTAATATATAAACACTGTCTCTGAGTAATTTGTAAGTGAAAGAAGAACACAGAAAAAAAACCCTGATTTAATGCCCTTTGAACACAACATAACCATTAGCGTTTTGCATTCACCACATTCTTAACCGGAAGCGTGGAGGAGGCGAGGCGAGGGTTTGCTCCAGGACAACACTGACGAACTTGTTTTTTGATGTTGAGTCAGTTTATTGTCCTACCGGTCCTTGACCCTCCGCGCCCCCCGGGAGACTTGTGAGCCTCCCTGGCGTCACCGGTTGCCACACACACACACGTTGGCTTTGTTTGGCTATACGTTTGAATCGACTGTGTACTATTGTTTTACATGCACTATCAATCTATCTAACCAATACGTATTGAAATGATTGTGACACATAAAAATAATTAAAAACTCTTAGTACTTTTCACTGCCATTTACGAGAGCAATATCTGTGTGTGGTATTTGTTACACAGAAAAGGTTTGTATAAAATTACAAATCCCCTGAAGATTAGACACTCCAGCTTATTTAAGTTAATTTAGCATTGGGTGGTTAATTTTAAGGTGAATTAAGCTGGGGTGTGTAATCTTCAGGTGATTCAATATTACTGAAATATCTTGTTAAGTAAAAGGTGAGGTTACTTTTTTTATTGTAATATTTATATCTAGTGTTAAGAAGTTATTACCTAAACAAAATAACCCACTGTATATGTGGTTTTGTTTCTGTCTGTTTGTGTATTTGTCTGTGTCTGTCTTTTTGTGTATCTGTATATCTGTCTCTTAAGTTTTTCTTTCTCTGTCTGTCTGTTTCTCTATCATTGTGTGCTTGCCTCCCTATCTGTCTATCGCTTGTCTATCTATCTATCTATCTATCCATCTATCTATCTATTTAACTGTCTGTCTATCTATCTAACTGTATGTGTGTCTGTCTGTCTGTGTGTGTCTGTCTGTCTGTGTGTGTCTGTCTGTCTGTGTGTGTCTGTCTGTCTGTCTGTCAAGCAATGGTCAGTCACCCGTCGTGTCGTGTCTCATACAATATTCACATCAGCCAACACTCATCAGCGTGTACAGTACTTCATATTCTATGCCCACACACACACACACACACACACACACACACACACACACACACACACACACACACACACACTACCTGTCCTCTGTTCACTGCGGTACCTGATAGCATAGTAACGGTAATGGTTATATAACATCTAGATAACGGTAACGGCTATAAAATAAAGTCAATCTAATGGCTATATATACTCTTAAGTAACGGTAATGGCTGTAAAACATGTTAATAACGGTTACAGCTACATATAACATCAAGAACGGTAACGGCTAGAGGCTGTAAATAAGTAACGGTAAGGGTTATATAGCATTATCTCTCTCTCTCTCTCTCTCTCTTTCTCTCTCTCTCTCTCTCTCTCTCGTGTGCTGAGGCGACAGTCGAAGCAGTTCAGTTCCTTGGGAGATGCTTACACTGCAGACTTAGCAAATATACGCCACAGTAAACAGTATTCAAATGGTATTCGTGTGAGTCCTGTTGGTTAGTTAGCCGTAGTTAGTTAGTTGTGGTTAGTTAGTCGTAGTTAGTCGTACCAACCCGGTCCATATCGGGCCGTTGTGCTTATGTGAGTCCGGGTTGGTACTAATCGGGTGGTAGTTCTTCACACGACCGGATACCAGCATTAGGTCCAGCTGGGTAAGACTACTACTACTACTACTACTACTACTACTACTACTACTACTACTATGGGAGCTGTCTGATAGTCTGGCCTCCTGTCATGCCTCGGGGAATAGGTACTGTATGTCGGGGTCCCTTCACATTTTGTAGTGTGTGGGTATTTTATATTTACCTTTTGTGGGTGTGTGTGGGAGGGATGTGGGTGAAGGGGGGTGTTGGGTGGGTGGGTGTGTGCGGGGGGGATGTGGGTGAAGGGGGGTGTTGTGTGTGTAGGTGTGTGTGTGTACTTACGGACATGTTGATTTAGGATCTGACTCCAATAAATACATCTTCGAGTCAATGGCGTTATGAATCATCAATAAGAAATTTTTCCCATTATAATTACAGTAAATCATCGAGTGTTTGTCTTATGGCCATTTTTATACACTTTGGCAAGTTTCTTTGTCCGTATCGCGAATTTTGTTCGTATTTAGAATCGAACTTTGACCCTGTTTAAACCCCGCATTTCCCAGCTTAACGATAAAACATTGACCTCGTTCTTTTGGGGAAATGTCCGTGTGGGGTGGGGTATGGCGTATCGAGGCAACTACCGGTAGCCCCGCCCCTCCCTCAGGCTGACCTTCTGCATGAGGCCTTAAGATTCTTCGGCTGCACGGACTATTATCTTCCATGGGGACGCTGTCATTCTTGGCGGTAATGACGACAGGCACCGGTAGTAGTAATTGATGTATTTAGTAACAGCAGCGTCTCTCAAGGGAACACGGTCACTTACTGCCATCACTCAGGCACACCATCACTGAGAGAGAGAGAGAGAGAGAGAGAGAGAGAGAGAGAGAGAGAGAGAGAGAGAGAGAGAGAGAGACCATCACAACCATTGATAAAAGTTGTGACGGCAGATGCTTTACACTCTAACACGGACGGGGGTAAGGGGGTAGGGGGAGGGAACTACGTCATTACAACCCTCAATTACAATACAGAAACAATAAGACAGTGTTAAATTGTGTTAAAGTCCTCTTCGGGTAATGGCGACGGTTATCTTAGCAGCCAGAATGTCGTGTCGTTAATCACTCTCAACAAAAATGCGGAAGGAAGTGTTGTTATCTGGTGTACTTAATGTAATTTGGGTTGGGTCATTGCATCGTATAGTCATTAGCCACAACACTAACAAGGCTTAGAAAATAGCAGAGTCCGCTATATTGACGTGAAGGAATTATTTGATAACTTGGCTTAACAACTGAGAAGATAGTTATAGGTCTAGTACACTTAAGCAATGGAATTTGTGTTAATTACCCTCCCTCCCTCCCCTTCCCAACTTGATTCACCTGAGGATTAATTACCATAACTCGAACAAAACTGAATCAAACCTAACCTAACTTAAACGAATCCAGCCTAACTTAACCTAACCTAACCTAACCTAACCTAACCTAACCTAACCTAACCTAACCTAACCTAACCTATCCTAACAATGCACAGATCATACAGGTAAACAAACAACTTTACTGTGTTTTGCTAAGCTTACGACTGTCACCTGCCTTACTGGTACCTTGTCATGGTATCCTAATGATTGGTCTGTTAAATCACGCATGTACAGGTGTTCCGGGAGGTGATTTGTTATATTCCACGCGTATCCGGGCATGACTGACGTTTATTGGTTCATTATCTGTCGTGGGTTAAGCTGGTATATTATTTCTCATGTATTAACTTCAGTGCGTCAGTCTAGCCTTAATTAACCTAACCTAACCTAACCTAACCTAACCTAAACTGAACCTAACCTAACCTAAACTGAACCTAACCTAACCTAAACTGAACCTAACCTAACCTAAACATAGACTTAAATTAACCTAAAATACCTGGATAGTTATTGTATGTGTGTGTGTGTGTGTGTGTGTGTGTGTGTGTGTGTATGTGCCACCTGCCACTCTGAGGACACTTACCTTGTCACGTGGAGGTGGAGTTATTGACTGAAGGGGCGACTGAAGGAGTGGGTGAAGGTTTAACTTTTTATTGAGGGTTGTCTGGTGAGGTTTTTAGCATCTGTGGTGGTGGTAGTAGTAGTTATTGTTGTAGTAGTTGTAGAATCAGCGGTGGTAATAGTATTAATAGTAGAAATAATATTAGTAATTTTGGCAGAATCAGCGGTGGTAATAGTAATAGTAGAAATAGTATTAGTAGAATCAGCGGTGGTAATAGTAGCCCCTCCTCTCAGGAGATAAATACTGGGTTAGTGTCATGTATAAACAGAGAAGATGTTCCCATTTGTGTTCATCAGAGAGCAGACCTTGAGGGAGGGTCACTGTCCCTGTGTACAGCCGGCGAGGCAGACATACCAATATTACTACTACCACCACTACTACTACCACTACTACTACCACTACTAGTACTACCACCACTACTACTACCACTACTAGTACGCCATTTTATTACCTTAAAATTAAATATCCTAATACATAAGTAGCTATCCTAACTGTGTTGAGTTAGTTGAGCCACAGATCTATGCGGCATTCAGTGACTGTTGCCTCATAGTCAATATCTGCAGCTGTTGTCGGCTTTGGGGCCGATGCTCAGGTTCCCTTGAGGCAGAGCAAAGCCGACCGAAGGAGAGAGAAGGACAGTCGACATCTCATCCAGGCTGCAACATAACTTCTAGTACCACCACCACTACTGCTGCCACTACTACTACCACCACCATTACTACCATCAGTACTATCATTACTACCACCACCACCATTACTACCATCACTAATACCACTACCACCAATACCACCACTACTACTACCACTACCACTACTACCACCACTTTCTACAACTACCACTACACGCAAACTCCAGTTGTCGTCCTCCTAAACACGCGTATCGTTCTTTTAGTAATAGAAGTCACGTAAATATCACTGCTGGCGAGTGTTGTAGAGTTGTTTAACATGATAATAGTAATGAATCACCTGAAAACTCTCCACCCTATCGCTATTTCGTGGATGAGGTTAGGTTAAGTTAGGGTAATTAATCTGTAGGTGAAATAAGCTGGGGTGGAGATTCTTCAGGTGATCCGTAGTAATAATAATAGTGATAATTCTACTGGGAATAATAATAATTAATGAATTTATTTCAGAAGATGTCAAAGAAAAAAGTATTAGTTCAGTGTATTAAGTTTTGGTTCGTGATATTTTTGCGGGCGGTCAGAATGTATTAGTCGGGGGAAGAGGAGCGGAGGCTGTGTCGGCAGGGGTCAAGAACCTTGTGTTGAAGGCCAACCAGTGGGCGAGGAGTAAGTGACCTGTGGAGGGTGGGTGTGGGTTACCTCAGCACTCCCATCACCACTCTACTTGCCTACACACCGCCATGCACCACACAGCATGTCTTCCCTCCCTCTACACCTCCATCTCTTGTTGTGAGACAGTGAGGGGAGAATAGCAATGGGCTGTGGGTCAAGTTAATTACAGTCCTAATGAGCCCCTGCATAGCTTTAACCTGACCATTGGGAATATGACCCATTAGTTTCGTCGACTGGCTGGGAGTTTGTATACATTGGTCGTTGTCTACTAACCGACCCAGTGCGTATCTTCTCGACAAAGAATCAGGGTTGACAGTCTTAGTAAAACCGGATGTGTGTTGTAGGGGTCACGCGTCAAGGTCAGGTGAGCAGGTGCAGCCGACACATGCCAGGGTTAGTTTAATCTAGTTCTACTTCTCACGCTGTGTCCTCCTGGTCCAGCCCGGGTTATCCAAAAGGGGAGGGAATGATGCTGCTCTCAGTAAGTACTCCAGTGGATTGCTTGTTTCTTTACACCAACACTCTCCACTTGCCAGGTGGAGTTTGTCGAGACGTTATGTTAGAAAGTAAACTAAAAAAATAATTGTTCATGGATATTTTGTTTTATTGTAAGATAAGTAGTTGTTAATTACTTCACTAACAGTAACTTGGATTAATAGCGAGTGAGGGAACTACAAGTGATGTTAATACGTGTAATGTATAACTAGAAAGTAATTTGGTTTAAGCAGCTAAACTATCTAAAACTTTAATCCTTCGGACATAATTTTTATGTTGCTATAAGTGACACAGTCAACTAAGTACTGCACTAGATGCGACTCACACAGCCAACAGCTGCCCTAGATTCCCTCACGTCCAACACTTTAACACAAAAACAATAAACAGGAAATATTTTCAACATGTGCCGCGCAGTACAAGAAGGACTCGAATAAAAACTATACTGTATATATTGGTAAATTTTAAATTGTCTCAGTAATCTTAAAAGACGTAATAACTTTCTCGACTAATACATTTCATTTGAGAGTACAGTAGTCATAATAAATAGTTGTAGTTATCCTGAAAGAAAAAATATACCCGGAAGAGCAACAAGATCAATTTTAGTGTTGTGTTCCTGTGTTGATGACGTAACCGAACCTGGTCCAGGAGGGAGGGAGAGGTGACGGAGTGTTTTACCCCTGGTCACTGACCTTCCATGTCCAACAGTTTAACTTTTCTTCACCCAAAATACATTTATTTCTTGCTGCCTGGTATATCACACGTCACCCACCGGGCACCTGATGTAACGCACTTCCTTCAGTAATACGCAAAAACAACAACACTTGCATTCCTGAAGTTTTGGCGTTTGGGCAGGAAATACTCTTATTTTGCCTCAGTGTTTTGCGAAGTCGGGTACCCTTGAGCGTGCTACCTCTTAATCCTTGACATATCACTTACAGCCACTATAAATGGGTTTCAGAATGATGGAACAAAATAAGGTCAAAGAATCTCTCCAAAGTAATATTTCTATTGTTTACTATTGACCCAAACTTCTATATCGAGGTAAAATAATGATTGACCAAGAATTTGTCATCAACTGCTTTTATGACGAGTGCTTGTACACGGCGAGGGGCAATAGTCCTTACTTATGGGAATCATTCACACGATCTCCACGACAATCTGTAAGGCAGCGTGTATACATTTTTTGAGACACCCTGTATGAAGCCAGTGTTTGTTTGTTTGTAAGTGACGTAAAAATAAGAATGTCCGGAGTGGCAGTAGGGGAGAGAGGGGGAGAAGGGACGTAGGCGGGGATCGTGACTCGTGGTTTAATGCTGTTATAAATGAACACAACTTTTTTCACTCTCCAGGTTAAGAAATATTGTTGTGGCGGTAATTATTGTCTTGGCTCGTTGAAGATAATTTTCGAAAAGGTAAATCTTTAAATGGTGAAAGTCAGAGTAGTAAAGATGCTGGAATTTTTACACATCTTTAAATATTCATAAATATAACCAGTGACTTGCTTATTCTCGACACCTCACCATCACACAACCACTCGGTCAGTCTCACCTCGTCACTGAACCGCAGTAAAGTCCTCAGTCACCCTCAAGAGGAGACGTTTGATCATAACCTTTTTAAAGTGGGTATTATGTAGCCAGCGTGTGGCTTCCGCGTTCTGCCGCGAATAATGACACACAGTTAGTCTATTACGCGATATCTCCCGCTAGTGTGAGGTGCGTCCCTTGGCGGGGAGGGAGGTGGGAATGTCTGTCGTTGGGGAGAGACGTACTGTAGGGAGCGGCAATTCGCGCGCCTGCCTGCTCACGCCTGACCAACACTGTTGAGCCCAGTCCGGCTCCTCCTCTCCCTCCTACTTCAACCGCCTCCCTCACCCCTTCCCTCCTTCTCTCCCTCCTCACCGCTGTAAGTATTCTGCTCTGACGTTCACGTACTGTAATTACGTATTGAACACTTTATCTTACTTTCTCACGTATTTTTATTACATTTATATCAATTTCTTTATTTATACTACCCGTTATATTAATTTTTGGTCTTTAATTTACTTTGTTCTAGTTCAGTGTTTTGCTTTGTTTCGCGTTATGTTGACATTTTAATTTGTTTCATGTTGCTTAATTTTGTCTTTATTTCACGTTAATCTTTTTTTCGCATTATTTTTCCTTTAGAATTTCCCAGCTGTTTTTTTTATTTTACTGTACAAAGCTACACTCTTTGTACATCATTATCTGTATATTTTATAAAGGTTATCTAATATAACATTATTTCTAAGCCTAGAATGTTATGTTTCGATATGCTTTTGTTTTTATATTCTTGTATTTGAGGATTTTGATTTAAATCAGTTATTTTTTTCTCCCCAGGTGAGGCTGTTCAGGAACTTCAGGAAGATGAGGTAGGTGGAAGGTTCTAAAGTTACTGCCGAACCCTCGAATCCGAACCCCCGAAACCCTTAATTTATGTAGATAACCGAATCATGTATAAAAACAATAAAACGGCAATTATCCTATTCATAATATGTACATTATTTATCATGACTTAACGTGATCTAAATAATGTCAGTATAATAAAACATCAGAAACTATTATTTTATTTTGTTTATTAATCCTTTTTTTTCCGTAAGGGGTTCGGTAATGGCTGTCACACGATCCCTCCGAGGTAGACTGACCTTCGTGCCCGTGTCAACATTCCCGCGCGAGCAGTGTTTTGTTCTCAACTGGTGGTTCAATTGTATCACCACACTCATGCCGTCTATTTTGTGGTTATCACTTTCGTAACACATTATCCTTCACCCATTACGTTTTCCCATTTGTTTTTTTTTTCGGCGTATGTCCCTGCCAGGCGTCCGGGACTACCGTAACTGATCCTCGGGCTTGTGTTTTTAGTATTAGATTCTGTCCTCGGGTAAGGTTAACCGTTATAGAGGGGTAAAGTCTCAAGCATTCAGCATGGAATAAAAAATAGCATCGACTTTACCCTCTCCGCGTCGTGTTAGAAGCTGAGCAAGCAGTCATTCAGCACACTTCCTCCTCCACTAAATCCCATATCTAACTTGTTATTTTACACGAAACAATCAAAAACAAAATACTCCCAATTCAAATAAACAATAATGTAATATATTGTATACAGACCAGTCTTATTTTGTCGTTATTCGTGATTTGGTGGGAGAAGGTAGAGGGCCGTTTGTGTACCGTGTAAAGATGGGAGGACGCTACTCGCTAGGCTACAAACACGGCAACTGTACAAACACGCTTTAAACCTTTAAGCCAAACCTGAATGTTATCGTACTCAAGGGGTTAAAGATTTATTTTAGAAGAAGGGGAATGAAGAAAGCCTATATCTATCTCGCAATCTATCTACCGTAACCTAGCGATAGATTGCGAGGTAGATATAGGCTTATAGATTTTGTTGTTGTTGTTTTTGTTTATTGGGCACTCCCCTACATCATTGTGTAAGGTGAAGCGCAGAAGCGTTTACAGCGCCCAACAGGGAAGCATGCTAAGTTCATGCTTGCCTTTATGTCTCATGAGTTAAGGGCGTAGAAGCCTGAAGAGTCAATGGTTTATGTCCTCAAGTTATTGGAAGCTCCAACAACTTGTCCCTGAATACGAATTCGCAACTTTCGACTTACACCAGGTACCTACTGTGCTGCTAGGTGAACAGGGACTAATGGGGGCTAGGAAGTAAGTCCAAACAACTTCCACCGGCCCGGGAATCGAACCCGGGACATCTCGCTTGCGAGGCAAGAACGGTACCGCTTCTACCACCGATCCCCGGCTTATAGATTGGGATACAAATATATAAATTGATATACAGATTGATTGATATAGATTGAGAAAGGTAGATATATAGTTAGGCAATTATGTAGACAATGATATATATAGTTATATAGACACATAGTTAGGGAGATAGAAATACAGGTAGAGACGCCGATATAGATAGATAAATAGTTTATATTATGGCCCTGACAACAGTAATTCGTCCTTGTGTACTGACCAAATACTGTTAGATAAACCGAGGTGTATTATTAAGGTTCAGAGATAAGCTCTTGGCACGTCCTTCTATCTTGGGGGACACATCGAGGCTAATGTTTGATAGCGGGACCCTGGAACGTGTGGTGAAACATGGCTCCGACCTCCGGCGACATCATTAATACCTTCAACTTCAATCTCTAATATTCTTTTTTTCGTCTGATATTTACAAAAACTCTATCCCTATCTTCATTCCTTCACTATCGAGATAGCGGCCATGGCTACGTGACCGCCTTGCTGCCCTTTCGGTGACTGCTATATGACAAGGTCTCTTTCCCCGGTGTCAGGTGCTCGCAGAAACATTGTCCCACAGTGCGTCACGATGCTTCCGCTGGCTGAGGTTTTACGGTATACTGATGAAGCTTTTGTTTAGCTTCTGAGCTTCTGATATTGAGTTTTTGTTTATGAACATTTATTCGTTTACTCTTCAGAAAAAGGACACCTTGTAGGATATTTTGGGGTTTTAAATAGACTGCAATCGAGTGATGTGTCGACTCACGCCAGATGATACTTTTTTTTTCTCTAAAATTATGACCTCTGCTTGTAACCTTCTGACCCACAGAACAGTAGTGTTGGTGTTGTAATGATGATAACACACAACACGTGAGATAACTATAACTGTTTTCCCTCCCGAGTTATGATATCGAGGTGTATGATTACCCATAACGCTAATGACCAACCTACCGGCAGCATCTTATCAACTTGGCTGATTATAACGTAATAATAACATTATAACAACCCTGATAACGGTGTTGGTAATGTCGGTCTTAAGCTTCACTTTATCATGATATCAATCAGATGAAGTGAATTTGTGTAATGGGTGATACTGTATTTGGCGAGTAAAGATATAGTGTTGAAGGAACTTGCCGCTAGGGGGAGTCCATTACCCGGGTGACGGTGGACCCCGCCTCATGAAGCAGGAGACACGGTGATGGTTGTAGTAGTAGTGGTGATGATGGTGCCGGCTGTTAGTTGTGGTTGTGATGGCATTTATGTATGTGGTGGTGGTGGTGGTTGTGGTGAGGGTGGTGGTTGTTGTGATGAGAGTAATGTTGATTGTTTATGTGATAGTGTTAGTTGCTTTAGTGTTGGTAGCGATGGTGTTATTGGTGAGTGTGGTGGTGATGGCGCTAATGGTGGTTGTGGTGGTAGTGATGGCGTTAGAGGTGATGGTAGTGGTCGCTCCAGGTCGTGCTCTCACCAACACTACGCAAGTCCTGGGGTCTGTCAGAGGAGCTCTCCATTATACACTGTAGTGGAGGCTCTTCCTGGTACTTGCTATAGGACGTCTTTCCCTTTGATGGTAGAGACATTCCACCCGGGACCTGGCAGACGAACTCCTGCTTGTACTGTACGTGTTAAGTGAGGTCTTCTGTCTTTAGAGGCTGTCGCCCTAGAACCTGTTGAGAGAGGTTTTAAAGCTGCCGACAGGGAAGGTTTTTGCAACACCGTCATGATATGTGTTGCAGCAGTTGGCGGAAATCTTCTCCTGTTGTGCTGGCCAGTAAAGGTTTCTGGTGCCTGACAGGCTGTTGTGGTTGTAATATTAGCTGGCAGTAGAGTAGTTTAATCATTATGTGCATTCGACTGAGGATCTGCTTCTGTTCTATATCTGCAAGAGACTGGTGAACTTTGACTTTCTTAGTGAGCCTCACATGACGCACCTGCTGTATACCGAGAACAGTGTGAGGGCTACTCGAACAAATTATTAGAGGCAGTCAACGGTGGACTGTCTCGGGTAAAACTAGAAAAAAGGAACATTTCCTGAGGTTGGAAAGTGACGCGTGACCGTGTCCCAGGCGGGGCCCTCAGCACCACACTGGGTTTATTGTCTGAAAAAAATTTAATAATTTGTCGTTTGTAAAATTGGCTCTAAGACAAAGTCCCGTCGAGTGTATGTAGTTGTTTATATATATATATATATATATATATATATATATATATATATATATATATATATATATATATATATATATATATATATATATGGTGCATATATAGAAAACTCATAATATAAACCAGCATGTGGTGTGTATAGTGTTAGTGAACCTACCAGACGTGGGCAAAACAATCAATGACCACACACACCTCCACCTAGCTGCTCCTCCACAACTGTTAGCTACGCCATCACGGGTTCTCTATCATAAACTACGCCCTGGAGAGTTCCCACCATCACCTGCGTGGTTGGCCTGGCGGAGCCATGACGAGGGGCAAAAGCAGGAGCCACTGACACACACCGTTGTGTTAACCATCCCCACACACCGACGCCACATCTCAGCTTCCCACACTCACACCTCGTCGCCCTCACCTCCTTCATATACCTAATACAACCACGGGTAGATGATTAGAGGCACACGGCAGGTTATCCAACTGGTCAGGCAGCCCAACAAGAGTAGCTCTGCGGCAGTTAGTAAACCACCATAGTACAGTGCACTAAACACGCATAACACGTAAACTAAACCTTCTGTTGCCAGGTGAAGGTAACAAATTCCTTACTTTACAAACTAGTAAGAGGAAATTAGCTTAGCAGTTAATGGTTGATATAGAATATGATGATAAGTCATCCAACAGGCCAATGAAAATATATACAGGTAGGTATGATGACAGTTAAGGCAGGTATGATGACATTTAAGGCAGGTATGATGACAGTTAAGGCGGATATAATGACAGTTAAGGCAGGTATAATGAGTCGGTCACCTGTAGACTATGAATCACCTGTGCTGTGTTACACCTTTAATTAAGCAGGAGAGAGGCTGTAGAATGTTGGTTGGTTAGGTTAGGTTAAAGGCTTCTTTTTAGACCAGGTGAATGGGACAGGTGTTTATAGAGACGAGGACAGGTGCTTACAGAAGCGAGGACAGGTGTTTATGAAGGCGAGGACAGGTGTTTACAGAGACGAGGACAGTTGTTTACAGAGGCGAAGACAGGTGTTCACTTATTTACATATATTTCAATAATTTCTTTAAGTCGTTATTATTTTTTCTTATTTCTTATAATGAAACTTTTTAACGTGTGATGGAAAGGTAATTATGTAAACAAATATGTCAGTTTATGTTGTTGTTTCCGAGCTCTCAACTGGCTCAGCCATGTTAATATTATGATTTTTATCGACTCTATATCTGTGTTCTGGCTAAATAAACTGTTTCCCTACACCCCCTGTGGTAACCCGTGTCTCCAAAGGGCAACGTCGCAGTAGTAGTATCACTTTTAATTTTATGAATGAATGGGTATTGGTTGTGTAACGAAGGACGTGATTGGTGGAGCCATGGGTTTGCTATAGTTCATAAAGGTTACACGTTTGGAGATACGGGTTACCACAGGGGGCGTAGGAACACATTTCCGGAACTGTACCTGTGGTTTAATCAACAACGTAATGGATGGAGTGAGTAACAGATGGTGTGTGTGTGTGTGTGTGTGTGTGTGTGTGTGTGTGTGTGTGTGTGCGTGTGTGTGTGTGTGTGTGTGTGTGCTACTATAGTCACCTAACGAATGATAAACGTAACACTGGCGGGCAACTGAAAAGGTATAAGGATAGACTTAAGACACCTGAAAAAGTGCCAAATCGGCCCCCTCACCTGGGAGACGATTACTCCACAGTGTAACGCTTGGGGGAACACCGCACGAGAAGGTGTCAATACCTTCGAGTTAGCCCGACTGCATACCGAGGCAGACAAGCTTCAACGCCGGAAAGATGTGCTGCCGCCCCTCCCGCACTAGATGTAGCCCTCCACATATGCAACATCTGTGGACGACCCTGCCGGTCCCATATCAGCCTCTCGAGTCATCTCAAAACTCACCAACGAAGGTGACATCCTTAATAACTCATATCATTGTATCATAGCTGGATGATCGTCATACTCGATTCAGAGTGACAGCAAAGTAGTAGTAGTGTGTGTAGTGTTAAGTAACTGTGGTGTTCATTTCCTCTTGATGACTTGCCCACATGTAGGGAGCGGTGACAAGCAAACAGCAGGTGTGTGATGGGGGAGCGACAGGTGTTGAGGGTGTAGACTACTGAGGCGCAGGGGACGTTATGGTAGTGTCACAGGTCCTGGATAACGTGTATTGACAGGTGTGTGGGTCTTACCACCTCCACACTGAGAATCACCGCCACGTGTCTCGCAAGATACTGGTGTTGTTCTCACAGAGTTTGGTGAAATTTCTTGACATAGATTCGCAAAACTCTCAACGAATGTGCCACCATCACTTACCTGGTGGAGGATGACCTGCTGGAGGGCCTAGTGGTGGAGGGCCTGGTGGTGGAGGGCCTGGTGGTGGAGGAGGACCTGGTGGTGTAGGAGGACCTGGTGGTGGAGGAGGACCTGGTATTGGAGGAGGACTTGGTGGTGGAGGAGGACCTGATGGTAGTGGAGGACCTGATGGTAGAGGAAGACCTGATGGTGGAGGAGGACCTGATGGTGGAGGAGGACCTGGTGGTGGAGGAGGACCTGGTGGTGGAGGAGGACCTGGTGGTGAGGAGGACCTGGTGGTGGAGGAGGGTGGTGGAGGAGGACTTGGTGGTGGAGGAGGACCTGATGGTAGTGGAGGACCTGATGGTAGAGGAAGACCTGATGGTGGAGGAGGACCTGATGGTGGTGGAGGACCTGGTGGTGGAGGAGGACCTGGTGGAGGAGGACCTGGTGGTGGAGGACCTGATGGTGAAGGAGGACCTGATGGTGGTGGAGGACCTAATGGTGGAGGAGGACCGGTGGACCTGATGGTGGAGGAGGACCTGGTGGTGGAGGAGGACCCGATGGTAGAGGAGGACCTGATGCTGGAGGAGGACCTGATGGTGGACCTGGTGGTGGAGGACCTGGTGGTGCAGGAGGACCTGGTGGAGGAGGACCAGATGGTAGAGGAGGACCTAATGGTGGTGGGAGGACCTGGTGGTGGAGGAGGACCTGGTGGTGGAGGAGAACCTGGAGGTGCAGGAGGCCTAAAGGTGGTGGAGGAGGACTGGACCTGTATAAAACATAGCTCCTCACTATACACTTGACCCTTGGCTGTAGATGGTAATTTGACGTTAACTTTATAAAATTAGAAGGAAATTAAAGGTATAGGCCTTAAATGTTGCTGTGTGTGTGTGTGTGTGTGTGCGTGCGTGTGTGTGTGTGTGTGTGTGTGTGTGTGTGTGTGTGTGTGTGTAAGGTGTACAGAAGTAATGGTTGGTGGTGGTGTTTTGAAGTAGTGGGTGGTGGTGGTGGTGGTGGTGGTGGTGGAAGGCATGTATTTGTGGTGATGGGGAGAACTGTTATGGGTTTTTACTCGTGCAATTTAATATTTTACTCTTCACTTCACTTCACCTCACCACCTATCCCACGCTGTATAACCCCAGTCAGTGTATAGACCTGGGGACCTCTTCACTCCCGGGTCATCGCCATAACAGCACCAGCAGGCAGATAGAGAGGCATCAGGCACGGCGTCACCTTCGTCGTGCATGAGTTGGGCTGACCAGATCCCGTGCATGACCAGCCATCGCATCTCAGTTACACCATTACCACCATAATCCTCGAATGATGGCGTGGTGGTAGATGTGTCAGGTAGAGGCGCGTTAGTACCGTTCTCTCACACACAGTTCTTCATCGTTAACGCTTCCGGTCATTAGTGATTGAATACGTTGCCAACTTAGTGAATTATTTCCCAAGTATGGTGATAGGTGTGTGTGTGTGTGTGTGTGTGTGTGTGTGTGTGTGTGTTGAGTCTTATACGGCTGACCTGTTGACAGTGATGGTGAATTCGTCCCCTCGTCCACCAAATTAGTCACAGATTTAGAGGCTTTTGGATTAGATGAAATATCAGACAACCGACCACAGCTATGGAACGTGATTGTGGCGTAGTAGAGCTATTGTAAACATTTAACTGAGTTACTTTCGTGTCAAAAACGTATGATTATATTTTATTTAACGCCTTGTCTCAAAATCTCTCGTGCGTAACAGTGACTAGACCTGAAAATAATTCTTACTTTTTGTTACCACGATGTTACTTATTATTTCACACTTGAGATAAATTAAATACAGACACAAGTAGTTCCACGTAGTTCTTTAGTATTTGCTGAATCATGATTGTGTTTGTCGCTGTATGTGTTCGTGAAGTGTTTTTGTTTTTATTTGTTTTGTCTTTTTGTTCAGAACTACGTGTTTGGTACATATGATCGGCCTCTTTGTTTTTATCCTGTGGTGCGTGATACATCCCATGGTCGGTCTTGCTTACTTGGACACCTCGACTTTAGTGGACACCCTAGTACTGTAACTGGCAGGGGCACAGGTTCGTGGACACCCTTCAGACACGGAGCTCCTGGACAGACACAAGTCGCTGAGGGTGAGTAAAGGTTTGCTCAGACGTTTCCGTTTTGTGTGGAAAGAAATATGAAGTTCTATTGTGATGTTAACGAGAATAAAAGTCGATTGTTATTTGTTTGTTTTGTGTTTATGTGAGGACGGACGGACTAAAGTACTGTATAGATGGGTGGTCGGATGCACAGAGGCAGACGGATGCACGGAGAGGCAGACGGATGCACGGAGAGGCAGACGGATGCACGGAGAGGCAGACGGATGCACGGAGAGGCAGACGGATGCACGGAGAGGCAGACGGATGCATGGAGAGGCAGACGGATGCACGGAGAGGCAGACGGATGCACGGAGAGGCAGACGGATGAACGGAGAGGCAGACGGATGCACGGAGAGGCAGACGGATGCACGGAGAGGCAGACGGATGCACGGAGAGGCAGACGGATGCACGGAGAGGCAGACGGATGCACGGAGAGGCAGACGGATGCACGGAGAGGCAGACGGATGTACGGAGAGGCAGACGGATGCACGGAGAGGCAGACGGATGCAGACGGATGCACGGAGAGGCAGACGGATGCACGGAGAGGCAGACGGATGCACGGAGAGGCAGACGGATGCACGGAGAGGCAGACGGATGCACGGAGAGGCAGACGGATGATGCACGGAGAGGCAGACGGATGCACGGAGAGGCAGACGGATGCACGGAGAAGCAGACGGATGCACGGAGAGGCAGACGGATGCACGGAGAGGCAGACGGATGGAGAGGCAAACGGATGCTCGGGGAGGCAGACGGAGTCATAAACAGTATTAAATTCCCCTCCCTACATGACGGGGGATAAAAATATATAAGCAAAAAATAGAGCATCAAACTTTATATAACAATAGAGATTTCGTCAACAGTTTCATGGGTCACGACCTTAACAACTCACAAAAGTCTAGTACGTTAGTTAAGTTTTCGAAATACCGTATACGTGTCAGAGCCATTATGGTCAATCACGTACTGTGACTTCACGGCCACTCACGGTGCAGTAACGGACCACCAAACCACAACACTGATAAAACAACAAGGCATTTCTGCACACCTCATTCACTAAAAGAAAAAAAAGACGAAAAGAAATACAATTGCTTTAATTATTTGTCAATGAAAAGACGCAGTGTCAATTGGTAACTGAGAGGAGCTGAGGAAGTGACTAGGCTGCATTGTCCTTCTTACCTCGCCGCTGGCTCCCTCACCTACTATTTTGTTATTATTATTCCCTCTTAGGTTATTCGTTCACTTTATCCACAATATTCTCGTTAACGTTACTCTTATCATTCGTCATTACAATAACAGCTCGGCAGTTACCTCTGATTTCTAATTATTGTCTTCAAAGTGGAATGTCTCTTGTTTTTTATCTGTTGAATATTAACCAGTCAGCCAGATTGGCCTGTAAGACTTTTTGCCGGCTTGGTTTATTATGACATGTTAATTTATATTTTAATCTGGCCTCCAAGATAATTACAGGTGAGCTGCCCTACGTCGAGTACGAGTTGAATTATGAGGTCAGGTATTTTAAGTTTAGCAACATTATCCAGAAATACAATGTAACATCAACATAACATCGAAATAGCCGAGTCAGGCACGGTGGTGGTGTGAGAGACGCGTTGAGAATGTTGGGAACTTGGGAGGCGGGTTAGCGGCCACGCCTCAACAGTCAGTCATCCTCGCTTGTGCACCTCTGCCAAAATACTCAACGTTGCTTGAGTCCGTCATTATGGCTGGTTGGGATTCTCCAGTCTGTTATCTCAGTCGTCGTCAGCAACAGAGGTCATTGTATCATTATTAGGCAAAGAAAACCCTGACTCGGAACACTGTAAGATAAACAAGTGGAATGTGTTTTATCTCCACATTGGCCAGGATTTCCACCCTTGAGGCGAGAGATGGCACCGTGTTAGAATTATTTTGCACAGGGATAAGTATATTTTTAATTTGTATCGTAACTTTTTATCATACATTGAAACCCTTTAAACCTTTTCTTTTGTGTTAAAATCGGAGTAATTTTGAACTCCTGTTGATTGAGGATTAGCATTTTTGGGGGAAATTGGTGATGGAATTTGGTGACGAGGGATTTTCAACTGTCTTCACGTAGGTGTGATTTTCCCGCCAGCCAGATGTGAACGTCTTTCTATTGTTAAGTCTTTGCTTATTTAAATAGTTTCATAGTTTTAATTTGGTCACTATTTCGAATCTCCTTTTGTCTCTAATTAAGTGCTTTCTCTTTCTCTTATCGTCCAGGTTCATTCTATTGTCACATTCAACCAAGTCTTCGCTTTGTCGGCCTTCGCGTCTCTCGCCCATACCGTGTTGACAACAGTGTGCCTTTCACCACCTCTCTCCTGCCTGCCTGCTTCCCCCCTTCCTTCCCTCCCTCCCTCCCTCCCATCCCTGCCTCCCTTCTTGCTCTTTTCCTTGCCTCCTTCCCCGCCCTCCCTTCTTTACCTCCTTCTTTCCCTGCCTCCCTTCTTCCACTGCTTCCTCCCTTCCTTCCTTACCCACCTCCCCCATATCCCTCCCTCCCTTTTCTACCCCTCCCTCCCCTACCCCCTCCCTCCTATCCCTTCCTCCCTCTTATCTCTCCCTTCCCTACCTCCACCCTCCCTCCTCAGTATTGTTATCTCCCTGTATCCACAACCCCTTTCCCTTTCTCTCCCCTTTCCCTGGTGTCCGCCTGTAGACACGCCCACGACGACGCCAAGATCATATCCTATATCACAAGAGCCTTAGGACTAACAACGCTTCAGACAAGACTCACTAGGGCAGATCTCATTTAAATTCAAAAAATCCTCAACGGGGATGAAAAACGTGAACCCGAGCCACTGCTTTGTGATGTCATACACCACCAACACGAAAAGACAAGCTCGCCTCCTTCCCTCGGCATAGCCATTAGGTAGATGGGGTAAAACGGGACTCCATTATGTATAGTAACTGACCATAACACAAGCGACATTTATAAGTAGTAATAAAAGACCTCAAGTTAACCTCAGTGTTTTGTTTTAATGAATGAAGAAAGTTATTAAAGGGCTTACCAGGCACTTGATCATTAGTCAGGTGATTAACTAGATATATGAGTCTCTGAGTTAATGAATAAGGAAAGGTGATACAGGATTCTCCCCTGGGTGCGGCCATTACTCGGTGTCGCCCTCTGGTGGCCAATTAAGATGATCACTGTGGGCTGCCTGACGAGGGGTAAGCCTAAGGAACTTTACCCTTAAGACACCCGGTATTGTGTATCATAAATTCTCATCTTGAACATTTAATACCGGGGCTGGTGGTGGTGGTGGTGGTGGTGGTGTTGTTGGCAGCCGGGTGGTGGTGGTGGTGCTGGACGTGTTGTTGGTAGCCGGGTGGTGGTGGTGCTGGACGTGTTGTTGTTGGCAGCCGGAGAGGTGGTGGTGGTGCTGGACGTGTTGTTGGTAGCCGGGTGGTGGTGGTGCTGGACGTGTTGTTAGTAGCCGGGTGGTGGTGGTGGTGGTGGTGCTGGACGTGTTGGCAGCCGGAGGTGGTGGTGCTGGACGTGTTGTTGGTAGCCGGGTGGTGGTGGTGGTGGTGCTGGACGTGAGTTTAACAATGGATGACACGAAATTAATATGATATATGAATCTTTTTGTCTATTTTAGTTATGTTAAAAAAAATTACATTTGTGTAGTGTTAGTAAGAAAAATAAAGTCTAGTGCGTGTGTTTGAGCTTGGTGATGTGAGTGTAGCCCCATCAGCTGCTTCCGGAGGGTAATACACTGCTGGGGTCCGATGAGTCACTGTTTTTGCGGGAAGAACCTCTGGTGTCTCTCGTCTCCTCCTACTGTTGCTGCTCATGTCTGTTGTGCGCTGTGCATATAACTGTTACAAGTCATGCTTTTATCCGTTGTGGGTCGTGCTTTTATCAGTTATGGGTCGTGCTTTTATCAGTTATGGGTCGTGCTTTTATCAGTTATATGTCGTGCTTTTTACAGCTATGGGTCATGTTTTTATCAGTGATAGGTCGTGCTTTAGCTGTTGTGAGTTTTTATATTTTTAGCTACTGTTAGTCGTGTGGGTCGTACTCTTCTTGCTGTCTTGCTGTAGTGTATCGTACCTTTAGCTTACACTGGTCGTGTCTTTAACCTAGACGAGTCGTACTTTTAGGTTTTAGGTGAATCGTGTCATAATAAAGGTCTTATTTTAGCAAAATTGAATCGTGCATTTGTTTTTTTTACTTATATTACTATAACAAATATATAGTCCAGCTAATGTTAACATTTATTGTTTTTTCTAATACGTGAAATATATTTTGGAACATGTACTGCCTCTGCCTTCAGTCTCAATACACGTTTAAACTAATTAGCATGAAGATATAGATGCAAAATATATTTTTTATGGGTTCCAAAATTCTTAGGCAAGGACGATCAGCGTCTCTCGTTATCATTAATAGTTTTGTACGGGCTAAGTGAATATTGTACCAATATGTAATAATCTCTCTTCGGAGTATTAAACTGTGTCGGTATAGATCGAGTGGTATTAATAAACTGTGCTGTACAAAAACCCGGCGGCTCGGTGCAGGATAGAGTATATGAGTGTATTTTTTTACCTTTATTACCGATGTTTTGCAGTTTTTGTCGTGTAAGAGTTCATGTATGTGTTCCTCCTTATGGTCACTCAGTCACAGCATCTTTGTATCCAGTAAATGTGTGTGTGTGTGTGTGTGTGTGTGTGTGTGTGTGTGTGTGTGTGTGTGTGTGTGTGTGTGTGTGTGTGTGTGTGTGTGTGATGTCCCCTCCCTCCCACAGTAGAGCCCAAGGAGTAGTCTGGCATGGTGTGTGTGTATGAGGGGTCAGTCGTGTTGAGTCTGTGGTCGGGGGAGGACGTCGCCGTCTCTGCTCCGCCATGCCTGGCCCGGGCTGCACTTGTCCACCCCAGCTTCTTGTTATCTCAAACTGTGGATGATCTACTCTAATATACCATCCTATGACTTACAAGTAATCAATGGAACCTCCAAGATTTATATTACATCAAGACGTAATGTTAACCTCTCCCTCAGACTATTAGTAATACAGAAATAAAAGATATTACGGTGGCCGCTGAGCTTGATAGAAGCTGCCGTCTGCAAGGTTAGTTATTTGCAGCGAGCGACGTCCAACCCGCCAGGCCAGTCTTTTTGTTGTCCATGTGTGTGTCCAAAATGTAATAGGAACGTTTTACAACACCTCTCCCGAGAGGAGTTGTGACTGTAGTGCTGGTTAAACATTGAGGTACATAAATAATATTAGGTACTGAACAGAACGCTTACAAACAATTACAATAGACTGGTGTACTTCTGGAAGGTGATTCTGAAATGGAAAATTAAAGGAACTCGAATGAAGAAAAAGAAAGACATTTTCCAAGAGACTTCAACGCTGCAGAAGGAACTGATCCTCCGTCAGGATGATGGAGAAAATGAAAAAGTTTTTTGTTCGCTCATACGACCTCAACGACGCCCCTTCCTGGAGTGGTGAGTCTGGTGGCACAGACCCGGAGACTCCCAGGCCTCCCCGACGGCCGGAGACTCGCCTTGGAGACCGTGCGGGAAGCCAGACTGAAGACGACAGCCTGAGTGTGACCTCCAGGAAGAGCACCAGAACCTCTAAGGAAAAGAAGGATACTAGAGACCGGAAGATCTCCTCCTCGGTGAGCACGTGTTGTGTTGTATGGTGAAGGTCGTCTCCTACTCTTATTTTTATGGGCTGTTTTTTTTTGGTGGCCTTAACTGACCACAACACACCTGGGGGACTTCTCTCACCCTGACGCTCTACATGTGCACTCAAGTTTGTAGACATGATTCTTGTACAATTTAACATTCACAATTAAACAACATGTCAGATGAAGTGAAAGGTGTTTTGGTAATGTTTATTCACATTATCCATTTACTTATTGAAGAATTTGAAGAAGAAGAGAGAACAAACATCATTTTCTTTTATCGTGTTGCTTATTAAACAGAATCTGAAGGGATTGGAATTATTCTGAATCACAATTATTGTCCATTAAAAATTGTCAATAGTCTGGCGTCAAATGTTCTCGCCCACTGAGATTGAGTTAAGGTGATGTGGTAGGTTCTCCATAGGTCGATCAAATGGCAGGTGTAATTAACATATCAGGTGTTCTTACGAGACAGGTGTAATTAACATATCAGGTGTTCTTACTGGACAGGTGTAATTAGCTAAGGTGTTTCTTTGGTTGCTGGACAGGTGGAATCAATATATCAGGTGTTCTTACTGGACAGGTGTAATTAACATATCAGGTGTTTCCTTGTTTACTGGACAGGTGTAGTTAATATGTCAGGTGTTCTTAGTGGACAGGTGTAATTAACATATCAGGTGTTTCCTTGTTTACTGGACAGGTGTAATTAACATATCAGGTGTTTCCTTGTTTACTGGACAGGTGTAATTAACAGGTGTTTCCTGGGTTACTGGACAGGTGTAATTAACATATCAGGTGTTTCCTTGTTTACTGGCCAGGTGTAATTAACATATCAGGTGTTTCCTTGTTTACTGGACCTGTGTAATTAACATATCAGGTGTTTCCTTGGTTATTGGACAGGTGTAATATCTTAGCTGTTGAGGTCGATTACAATGCCAGTGCTCCAAACATTCCCGTTGTAATAGATGTAATGCAAACTTGTCTATTCCTCATATACAATTACTACTGTACTTAATGCTCATTAGAACAGTGTTTGTGTTCAGTGTACACCGTAAAACACACACACACACACACACACACACACAGAGTCAGTCTTCCTTAGCTCATTAGAACGACGCGCAAATTTTCCAATGTAAACACCAAAGTTTCTACCGTTTATTTTCCCACTCTCAGGATTTTAAATATTATTTTTTCCCAACACCGACTTAACAGTGACCAAACAGATTACAAAATTCAATAATCCTTTTCTATCCTGTTGTTTCCTCGTCTCTATAGGTCAAACTTTTAATGTTATGAGTTGGAATGGTCGGTTGACTCCCCGTTCTTGTCACAGCAGGTCAGGAGCGCGGGAGAGTAATGTTGTTTTGGATGTGTTGTTTCTTGGATACAAAAAATTTTCACTGTCATCTCCCGAATTCATGTGAAATTTTAGACAGTTGAAAGGATCTCGTTAAATGTTAGCTGATAACATTACTTCAGTGGTATTTTATTCTTACAGTAAGATACGCTATTAACGTCTCTATTGAATCTCTTAAATCATTCCTTCACGATTAAGATAAACACCGGGGCAAAAATATTACGTCCGGTAAAGAGATTATTCGTTTTTTTTTTTTTTTTTACGGGGAATAGTCCACTCGGGCACAGGTCGTCGACCCACAACGGGGCCTAGGGGGGCGAAAAGTGAAACGAAATAAAAAAAAAATTAAGAAAAAGATTATATTAATCTACACCACGAAGGTGCCGGAAAACCAGCTTTCTGAAGTGAAACCTCTATTTAACGGATTATATGGAGAGGAATGTCCGTTATATCAGGGTCTGTTAGATGTGAGACCTTCAAATAACGAATTATATATAGAGATGAAAGTCTGTCATATCGAGTGTCCGTTAGGTGTGGAAATTCCCTCCTCTCCCCATCTAGCGGATTATATGAAGAGAGAAGTCCGTTAAATGGAGAGTGAAGAGAAAATTCCGCTATATGGAGAGAGAAAAATCCGTTATTTGGAGAAAAAAAATCCGTTATATGGAGACTTTACACTATATTCTTGTCTCCATGGGTTACCTGCACCAGTAATGCCAACGGTGATAATAAACCCCTACTTACCTGTACACTGGGGAAAGGTAGAATTATCGATCAATTATTTTAATCAAGTGCCTCACCTTGACATTAACCAGGTACACTATTACGGGGTCTCGTGCCACACCACTACCTTGGTTTACTTGTCCAGTTTAAAGGGGTTTCTATGGTAAATTTTTTTTAAGGATTTATAAGGATGTCAGTGTAGGGTTGACGTCAGGGTAGGATTTAATGTCAAGGTAGGATTTATGATGTCAAGCGAGGATTTGATGTCAGGGTAGGATTTATTTTGATGTCAGGGCAGGATTTATTAACCCCGGTTTAGGATGCATGATGTCAGGGCAGGATTTATTAACCCCGGCTTAGGATGTATGATGTCAGGGCAGGATTTATTAACCCCGGTTTAGGATGTATGTCAGGGCAGGATTTATTAACCCCGGTTTAGGATGTATGATGTTAGGGAAGGATTTATTAACCCCAGCTTAGGATGTATGTCAGGGCAGGATTTATTAATGGATAGAGCTAAAGGAGGATAAGCTTTGTATACATGATAGAAGCTGTGAGGGGGAGCGGGCCAGTCATGGTGTTGCCGCGGGCCGGTACAAGAATGCTGAGGCTCTGTACTATAATTATTGTCCAGGCGGCTGCTGGCAATGACCCCCTTATTCTCTCTCTCTCTCTCTCTCTCTCTCTCTCTCTCTCTCTTCCATGCATTACGAGTTTAAATTTCGTTGCTATTATTATTATTATTATTATTATTATTATTATTATTATTATTATTATTATTATTATTATTTTCATCTCTAAATACAGTCCGCTGTGTTGCCAGTTCCAGTCTGGTCTTAATGGTTTACAACATTTCCGGGCGACAGTGCTCACGTGTGCCAATCACGAGCCCTTGTGGTGGTTGATCCGTACTGTTAGGGACAGTGTGCACACGCCACACGGTATACTGTACTAACCATTCGGTATGTAAGGTGACTGCTTTGCCGACACTACAGTACATATCACTGCATTCTCTTCCCCAGCTTGTAAAATTACGATAATTATACAGTAAGACTCCCTTAAATAATAATAATAATAATGGTAATTCCTACTACTATGCGATCACTTGTCTGGTTACATTTAAGGGCATAAAATGTGTGTAATGGCATGGTAGAAGGAATTATTATTATTAATATTTTGTTAGCGTTAGAATGTTACCGAATACACCCCTGAACCGTCCCAACCTAAGTGACTAGGTCGACCACGTCACAGGGAAGCCGACCATACATAAGCAGATTAAACCTGGCTCCATATATTTACATCTTATGTTTCCGGAAGCTTAGGCTGAAGGGCTATGGGTCCTGCAGGATATCGCGTCTCCTTCACACCTGGGTACAGTACACACCTTCCTCTCTCTCTCTCACTGGGAACGCGGGGAGACAGGTGCCGATATGTGTTTTAATGGAACCACTACAGGCAGGTAATTGTACATGTGTTTTGATATTAAGTTTGCTGATGTGCCTCGTTTTGTTTATGTTTATTGTTTGGTAAAAAAACAACTGGCCTTGTTGGCGAAGTTGGTGTTGGCCCTTGCCGCCACCCTGCTGGCCAGCCAAGGGTACTGCCGTCTATACATCTTTGGTGACTATTTTCCACCACACTTATTGCGGATTTCAAGGATAAAACGATCTAGGAAATGCATTTGATATTTTTCTTTTCGTACAGGATAAGGTGTGGTCACATGTTGTGACAGATATAAATGTAAAATATTGTTCAAAACAGAGGGGCTCAACCCTAACCTCTGTCATGGTTGGATTTTTCCTCAGTCACTCTTGCCGTCTGGTGGGTGGCGAGTTCCCCAGGAGGTTATTGAATCACTCGGTGCTGAATGCGGACCTGATGTATTGATAAAATATTCCTGTGTGTTGCATGATAAGTAGATGAGTCTTTGGTGACCAGATAAGGAGTGAGACAGAGGTGTTAGACACATGTGTTATTCAGGGACTTAAAGGTGAGGCTGAGAACACCTGTATTAACCTCTGGTGATAAATGACTTAACACAAGTCTACTTACAGCATATTCACTTTGTGCTGTTATCGAAACATTTACTCCTGGATATATATATATATATATATATATATATATATATATATATATATATATATATATATATATATATATATATATATATATATATATATATATATATATATATATACACAAGAGGAAGTGAAGTGTAACGTTTGGTCCAGAGATA
This sequence comes from Homarus americanus, assembly GCF_018991925.1. Classification (NCBI taxonomy): domain Eukaryota; kingdom Metazoa; phylum Arthropoda; class Malacostraca; order Decapoda; family Nephropidae; genus Homarus; species Homarus americanus. The sequence goes on along the minus strand of NW_024742238.1, from coordinate 8,087,137 downwards.
AATAAAACAACACAACGCGTCTCTGGTCAAGTGAAGTTGATGTGTATGGTTATATGATAACAGTGAGGGTGTGTGATGGAGGGTGCCAAGGTGGCCCTGGTGCCAACATCACCACCTGGGTCTTGACTGGAGTGGACGCCAGCTCACTGAAGGCGGTGTACATCACTGAATAACACCTCGTTAACAGTAGAGTCGCTGTCACGTCCTGTTACTAAGTGGTAGTCGCCTTTATGTAAGGTGTGCTGTAACTTGTTCCTGGCGCGAGCAAGTCTGAGGGCACTCTCGCTGGGGACTTTGTGAAGGCCTCTTAAATACCACTCAGAGTAGCCCGGCATGTTGTTTAGCACTGTATTACCCCCTGAGCTGGCGGGCGGGCGGGCAAGAGAAGGGTTGAAGAAAGGGTGGGAGACGTGGGTGAGGGAAGAAAACGAACAATGTTGGCCTGGTGGTCAGAGAAGGGGCACTGTTGTGTAACGTGAGTGACGAGGGAAGCACAAGTCCCCCCTGTACCTCGGTCACGTTTTTGTTCACCAGTTGACATATGTAGATAACCTGCTCTCACTCCCCGGTATGTGGAGCATTGATTTCTTAACAACTACTGATGATTGCTTAATTGTTTAGACAAAAATATTTAAAGGATATATATACCTATTGGTTGTAAATTAAACGCTGCTCTAGTATTTAGGCCATTATAAACAGTTGTGAGGAGAATGCAGTTATATTAGTGAAGGAGGTTGTGTCCGTGACGCAATCAGCTGTTTGATCAGTTCGTGGTAAAGGTTCTCTCGCTTCACAAATATTCTTCTTTGTTTAATACAATATTTTGTATTAAATCTTGACTTTTTCATACTCTTCTAGTAATATATTCAAGACGTTTTGTAACAGTTTATGATAAATGTACGAGTGTTTTTCTTGGTGCACTTGATGTATTTGAGAGGCAGGTGAGGAATTCTCGTATGTCCTTATTGATAGTGGCGGGAACACTGGCAGCTTCACGATTTCTCAATGTGGGAGGTGGGTGGGGGAGCCCCTCGTGAGGGGGCGGTGGGGGGGGGCGCTCAGAGGCCCTGTCCGCAGTACGTTAAAAAAAATTAAGAAAAAATCCTGAAAAATAATAAAGAAACTTATATTAGTGGAGTGTGTGTATGGATACCGTGCCATCCTCTACACCACCAATGGCTGTGAAAACAGATTATGAATAATTATGACAACCGACAGTTTTCAAAATAGCGCAATAAAGCAGATTTAAAGAAATACCTCACTATTTTCAGAACAGATTCCTTTTCTATCACAAGATGTCAGGAATAAAGTAATGTAAGGCCAGCGAGGGTCCTCTCACACATGGGGTCACGGGGCTACGGTGCCACTGCTTCCCGCTCTTTGTATCTGCCAAGTGGTTTAAACTTTGATCTCCGACAGTTTATCAGTGTTACAGTATTTCCTTACGAAAGGTTCATGATCGTGGTCGTTTTGTTAAATATGTTAATAAAATTATAAATAAAATTAGATAAAATTATAAGAAAGTACCGCAAGTTGTACTGAAGAGTGAAAGTTGGTTCCAGGAGCCTGACAGTACGGGACGGATACAACTCACCGTACACTAAGGTGTCTTTCTGTACAGGGAGGCGCCCATTGTATTATGCGATAAATAACGAGAGTAAGTTTGATCATGGCTGCCTGATTTAATATGTTGGGTTTAAAGATTTTTTTTAGCCCATTAACTATTGTCGACAAGTATTGAATAAAGATTATCCTTGAAGAACCATGAACTGGTGTTCCTCGTACAGTGGTAATGTAGATCTCAGTTGTGAACCACCACAGCCGTTACCCTTGGTTCAGTATTTTGATCGATAAGTCAATAGTAACCTTGATGTGATTGATGATGGATAGTTGACAAGATTTAAGTCAGCAAGGACAAAGGTTAGTAGTGTCAATGTAACGCCGTATGTTTATAGGCGAGTTTCTCTCCACGGTAAAATATTTTATATTTGTGGCATATTTAGGTCTCCGTTTTTCTGTGTTGTCAAGGCCAGTGTTTCAATATTTTCTCGTATTGTTGTGGTAGAGAATTGAGTAAAAGTTTAGGTAGTGATGTATGAACGAGTAGTTACAGTAAATATGAATGCATGATTTGGTGCGGCTTAGCGTTGGGCAGCAAGCATTCCTGGGAAGGCCCAGCGCGTCTTGTGCATCAACTGGCATGGCGTATACAGTAAACACAGGAAATTGTCCTTTTAAACTGAGTATAATATTTTTGTTGTTGTATTTAAGCAGTTATATTGATATGAAACCTCCTGTATTTATGCTGTGTTGGAACAGTATTACATTCAGCGAAGGTGTTTGGGGTTACAATTGCTGTAGCTTTACAGACACTCATTGATAACTGAAATATTTATACCAGTACTATGAGCAGTTATGGGACAGTGTTTCATACAAGAGTCTTATTTAAGGGTGATCTACAGGGATCCGGGATATAACATTATTATTTAGAATATATGAATGAGACGTGACGCAATGTGATGACTTTCCCTCGGGTTGTTTGTGTTTGTTCCGCCACCAGAACAGGGGACTCATCCCTGCAGGAGTGTTGTAACTCACATAAACAGCGTTACTCTTCCTTAACTTTATTTGTACTGTATAATCACACATTTTCTGCCTTTTCACGAGTCATGATTATCCCGATGTTTGTTTGTTTTCTGGACTTTTTCTCTGCCAGGTTACGATTTTTTTTTTCGCCGCGGGGTAACACTGGACACTCATACATTCGCTGACGATCTCCATTACTCGTATTTTTTTGTTTTCCCCAGTCCCGCACAAGCTCTGAGCAGCCTATGACCAATTCACTGGTCAGCCTTGCTCTCTCTATTCAGTTTTCACAAAGCCGTTGATGAATTTAACATAAAAGAAAAACTGTGTTAGGTCCAGGACTACCTCTTGATACAGTACAGTACTTCAGCACGAGTTTGAAACCATATATCCCCCTTAGGTTGACACACGTTTACAATTCATCACACACACACACACACACACACACACACACACACACACACACAGTTTGAAGATTCTCACAGCCATCCTCAATAGATAACCGAACATGAAACGCAACTTATGACATTAACCAGAACAAAACAAATACATATTAACTCAATTTAATGACAGAGTGAATGAAGACTGACAAGTGTTTTTTTTTTCTTCATCATTTGAAAGGTTAATGTCACAGTTTAGAAAAAGAGCGCCACGAGACACGACTTACGAGACTTGAGTTTGTATTAGGCTTGAATGTAGTCGTGTTTGTCGCTGTTTAGTTGTGTGTTAAAATTGTGTACACGATATTTGGGTGAGTTGTGCACATGATATAGGGAAAGTTGTGCACACGATATTTGAAGAGTTGTGCACATGCAAGGGAAAGTTGTGTACACGATACCTGACGAGTTGTGCACACGATATCTGAAGAGTTGAGTTGTGCACACGATATAGGGAGAGCTGTGTATATGCTATAGGGAAAGTTGTGCACACGATATCTGAAGAGTTGAGTTATGCACACGATATAGGGAGAGCTGTGTATATGCTATAGGGAAAGTTGTGCACACGATATCTTAAGAATAGAAATGTGCACACGATCTTGAAGAGTAGAGATGTGCACATGATATAGGTTGAGTTGTACACACGATACTGGATGGGGAAAGTTGTGCACACGATATCTGAAGAGTAAAGTTGTTCATATGATATCGGGAGAGTTGTGCACATTTTATGGGGAAATTTGTGCACATACTATCTGAAGAAGTGATAAAGACATGAAAGGTGTCCCAAAGTTGCCGTGTGTGGACCTGGTGAGTAAGTTTAAAATATTTGTCTTCTTCTCATTTTGGATATGTAATGAACCCATAACATTGTCTTCTTGAGTCGACCATCACGGCGGCAAGTGAACCATAAACCCTCAAGAGTACTTAGGGGTTGAATCATCGTACTCAGGGGTTTAAACGTTAAATTATCGTACTCGAGGGGTTGTCGTCTCAGGTGGTTGTCATGGAACTCGGAAGGTTAAATCATTGTACTTATGGGGTCGTCATCGTATTCCATGGGTTAAATCATCGTACTCAAGGGGGTTAAATCATCGTACTCGAGGTTAAATCATCGTACCCAGGAAGTTAAATCATCGTACTCAAGAGGTTAAATCATCGTTCTCAAGAAGTTAAATCATCGTACTCAAAGGGTTAATTAACTCTCCTGGACATCGTTTACCCCCATTACCGACTTCTATAACGCAGGAACCATCTCAGTGACGTAAGACAAATGCATCACCCAGGGGCTACGGACTTGTTTACTTTCTGGCTTTTGGGTTGGTGCTAAAATGGCGTGACGTCAGCATAGTTGGATTCACAAGGTTGGTAACACTATGTGAGACTCGTGGTGACTGTTTGGTGATGGTGGTGGTCACTCGGTCATCAGCCAGCTAAGGTTTTTGGCCAGCTGATGGGAGGACCTAAGAACGCCAAAGAAATATGTTGTCATAAACCTGGTGTAGATTATCAATGATTCTGTACAGTTTCCTGACATCACTCTTTATAAGTCGTTAAGTGTGTTTGTGACGCAGGAGATTAATGTAGTGATGATATAAATACACTACAGTATGTTGTTGATGAGTGTGTCGTGAGTATTGTGTGTTAATGATGAGAGGATGGTGAGTTATCCACCTCCTCGACGGCGTGAGGAGACTTAACAGTTTAGAACCAGGCCAAGGGGAGAGGCTCAGCGGCCCACGACAGACGGGAGGAGGCGCTGAATAACATACACGCCTTAGATATGTCAGTACCACCTGCAAGAATTCATAACAGGTAATTGATCGTATTAAAAAAACTACACTACGTCATTACCATCAAGGTGTATATCGTCACGTTGGACCACACACACACACACACACACACACACACACACACACACACACTCACTCACTCACTCACTCACACAGATGCCTGAGGATTATCTTGTGTGTCGTATAATAGTGAGTGACCGAGTAAAAACAGGTAAGTCAATCAGCGTTGTAATCCGTGCCATTGTCTAGTGATATTTCTTTAATCCGCCTGTGTGTTGAGGATGACCGGGAGTCGCCGTCTCTTGTGTGTTGGTTCTGTATCTATTTATCAGTGTGTGTGTGTGTGTGTGTGTGTGTGTGTGGTCCAACGTGACTATATACACCTTGATGGTAATGACGTAGTGTATTTTTTTTAATACGATCAATTACCTGTTATGAATTCTTGCAGGTGGTACTGACATATCTAAGACGTGTATGTGTACGTAACTTTGAAACCATTTATGATTTTGTAGGGGTTTTATATGCATGAGTGAGTGAGTGTGTATGTAACATGCCCGTGTGTGTACGAGTATGTATGAGGGTAAGCCATGTATGTATGAGTGTAAACAAGTGTTTATCTGTGTACTCAATGTGTAATGAAGAAAGTTTTATCTGCCTTGGGAAGTGTAGACATCAGTAGGTGGCCCCTGGTCCACACCTTCCCCCTGAGGGCGTCACCTTGCTGGCCGGGCTGCTATAGTGAAGGCTGGAGACTCCCCCTGGGCCAAGTGGTTGTGGTGCTCGATGTCCGTCTTCTCTTCTTCTGCTGCACCAGGGTCTTCCTTCACTGTGGCTGCCCTCTGGCGTGTGGTTACTGTCTCACTCAGCCACAGTGCATTAGTTACTGTGTGAGTGCAGCTCCGCGGGGTCTTGCTCCTGCCATTATGCGGCTAAGGAGAATATTTGTCACTGACATCTATACTATATTCCTCCTTTAACAGCTTCCTGTGTGCTTGAAGTCTCGGCGCCTCACCTGCCTGTTACCAGTGCATGGTGAGGCGGTCTGGTGTCACCTTGTATTGTACTGATATTTTACAAGAAGGTAATTTAGAGTCGTGAATTCTAAGATGCATGGCCATGTTAATGACCCCGGGGCGCCGCTCACAACACGTACAGCCGACAAACGCGTTCTGGAAGGTGTGGGGCGGAACCTGGGGGACTGTCTTGGGGGGGGGGGTCGTAACTAGAGAAGCTGTGGTTGAGGAGATACAGCTAAAGTGACTCGCTGTCCACTCTCTCGGTCACCATGATGTCCTCACCACCACCATAACACCTCTACCATAACGCCTCCACCATCGCCACTATAACGCCTCTATCATCATCACTATTACGTCCTAACCACCATATAATGCCCATACCTCCCATACGATACTTTAAAGGCACACACACACACACACACACACACACACACACACACACACACACACACACACACACACACACACACACACACACACACACACCTCCCCATTCTTCGCCCAACTCCAATAATAAATTTATGCCTTATCTGTCCAGCATCGACAGAATCCATAATACTGGAATATTGTGTGTGTTTGTGTGTGTGTGTGTGTATGTGTGTGTTGCGTGTGTGTGTGTGTGTGTGTGTGTGTGTGTGTGTGTGTGTGTGTGTGTGTATGTAATCTGTCCAGTGTGCAGCAGCAGAGATGAGTTGTTGGTGTCTTTCCATTTATTCCTGAGAAGTTTAAAAAGTTTTATTATTTTTTAGCAGCTGTAGGAACATTAGTACTTATAAACACTATTATTGTCTAAAGTACCTGAGTTGTTCCATAAATTAATGTCATATACGAACTGCCTTTAGTACAATACTTTCTTATTCCTGTAGACAATTTAATTAGGGTTGACATTAATTAGCTTTTATGTGTGTGCTTGCTTCTCACACAACAACATATCAAACTGCCTTCCATAACCGTAGAAACAAAGATGGTGAGAAAACTACATAGAGACTACCGTAACTACTGTAGGAAGGTGTAGGGGGGGGGGCGTGCGTTCCTCTTACCCTGGGCGTAGGTATAGGTGGTGTAGCGGGAGAGGAGAAGAGGGGGGGTGGTGGGTGACTTAGTTGTTATTCGTATCTCGTGGTTGTAGATGAGGGAGTGTGTATCGGCTGTACCATTGACCTTCTGGCTATCACTGTCGAGGTGTTAAGACGACTCCTCCCCTCCCCCCTATACTCACAGCTGTAGCATAGTAACGTACATGTGTGTGTGTGTGTGTGTGTGTCTAGTGCCTGCATCTGTACAATCTATATATACATTTCTTGACACACACACACATTTATAATTCACTTTTTACCGCCACAACTCTCTTCATCATTCATTGTAAAAGTTGAACATAAACCTTCACTAGAAACTCAAGGCTACAAGATGAAAGTTTTAAAATAAGATCCTTTCAAAATATTCCATCAGAAACTCAAAGATTTATTAAATATATATAAATAAATGTTTTCTTGGTGTGTCAATCTGTATGTAGGCTCTTAGTTTTTGTTTTGCTTTCCTTTAGATTATGATAAATTCACTCCTTTATCCCCTTAAATACGATCACTTTTAGTAACCTTCGGAGACATGGTTATCGTACCCAAGTAAGCAAGTTATCGTATGAGAAGGGTTGAGATATCGTATTCGTGGGGCTATGGTATCGTACTCTTAGGGTTGTCATTGTATTGAAAGGGTTTTAAGGTATCGTATTCAAGGGGGTTAAGTCATTGTACTCATGGGGTTAAATTATCGTACTCTAAGGGTTGTCATCGTACTCATGGGCGTTGGGCATCGTATTCAAGGGGTTAAGTCATCGTATGCATGGGGTTAAGACATCATATTCAAAGGGTTGTCATCGTACTCAAGGGGTTAACTAGAATGTGGAGACTTTTTTCCAAGTACGGCAGAGTCACAGTGTAGTTGCTGTGTTAATTTGGATGTAATTTTTGAGGTGTGGTTTAAGTGAAGTATTTAGACGCATCCATTAGGTTAGGTGAGGTGAGGTTGCGTTAGCTTAGTTTAGGTTAGATTACGTTAGTTTAATTTAGGTTAGATTACGTTAGGTTAGTTTAGATTACGTTAGCTTAGGTTCGATTACGTTAGCTTAGGTTAGATTACGCTAGTTTAGTTTAATTACCTTAATTTAGGTTAGATTACGTTAGCTTAGGTTCGATTACGTTAGCTTAGGTTAGATTACGTTAGGTTAGATTACGTTAGGTTAGATTACGTTAGATTAGCTTACGTTAGGTTAGATTACGTTAGATTAGGTTAGATTACACTAGCTTAGTTTAATTACGTTAGTTTAGGTTAGATTACGTTAGGTTAGATTACGTTAGATTAGCTTACGTTAGGTTAGATTACGTTAGATTAGCTTACGTTAGGTTAGATTACGTTAGATTAGCTTACGTTAGGTTAGATACACACACACACACGTCAGAAAATCCTCGTTCAAGGGCAGCACACACATCAAACGGTCTAACTGAGGTGACACTCCACCCTGTCCCGCCAGAAAAAAAACAACATATCTATATTTTCAAGTTGACGTCACTCTATATATGACAAGTAAGTCAAGGGGATGTCAAGGTTGATGTTTTGATATATATTTGACTTTTATCTTATGATTTCTAGACAATAGTTTTTATCTTGATCAGTTTCCATGACATACTTGAAAATATTTGTCTGTCGGTGGTTGGGTGAAATATGGTGATGGTATTCTTGTGTGAAAGTTTGTCTTTTATTTTGTGAAGTTTTGTGTTCCTTTTATTTTTATTATTTGTTGTTGATATTATTATTAGTAGTAGTATTTTTGTTAATATTGTTATTGTTTTTAGTATTTTTTTTTATTGTTATTAATGTCATTATTTATTTATTAATATTAATCTTAGTACTAGTTGTAGTATTTTATTATTGTTATTGTTATTATTATGATGTGGCTCATGAGTACATAGGAGCAATCATATACCGGTAAAGTTCCTTGCTTACCACTTGCTCTCACTACCTGTGTTGCTCACCCCGTGTTTTCACTACCTGTGCTGCTCACCCCGTGTTTTCACTACCTGTGTTGCTCACCCCGTGTTTCCACTACCTGTGCTGCTCACCCCCATGTTTCCACTACCTGTGCTGCTCACCCCGTGTATTCACTACCTGTGCTGCTCACCCCGTGTATCCACTACCTGTGCTGCTCACCCCGTGTATCCACTACCTGTGCTGCTCACCTCGTGTATCCACTAGCTATTTCCAGGCAGTCACTCCTTCATAAATAAATGTCTCAGCCAAACTATTTCCAGGTTATACTGAAATGTCAAGGATGACCTCGACGCATCCTGCTGTCGACTCCTCACACGAAGAAAAACAATACAAATTTTAACTTGTCGGAACTTTCAAAAATATATTACGAAAACTGTACTTAACAGTTACACTGGAAGCCCGTATAGCATTGTCACCCATAAGTGAATGTTTGGGGCAGCAAAGAATAATAACGTTATGGTAAATACTTAGTTCTAATAAAAATAAACAACTCTCTGGATTGTATTGTCTGTTATATTTATTTTATATTTTTATATTAAAGGAAAAAGTTAAAAGTATCGTTTAGACTGAGCAGTACAGTAGTGTTGTTATCGAGGCGAGTGTGGTTATTCTGGCGCCAAGTGTCCCGTTGAGCTGCAGCAGTGGTCGTCATCCGGTGCATCGCGTTGTTAGTGTTCTATCACCACAACACCCGGGGGAATCAAAGCCTACAAGGCCATTTTGTCTAACTGTATCTTGGTAGAAGTTAGCCCTTAGCGGTGATATTAACACCATTTTATACAAATATACACAACGATCAGTCGCCAAAAACTGAGACCAAATCTGTGAAAAAATTATCTAATTTTTCGAAAGACGTATTAACAAGATGATAGCCTTTAACGTTGATATTAAGAACAACCCAGGAAAGGAATAAAGGTTAAATGATCACTAAGAATCTCTGTTTAATTTCGCTGTTATCACTCACCAGTTATGTTACTGAGTACATGTATTCCCGTGCTTCAGTTAATGGAATCTTAGCCCACGTACACTATGTAGGTCAGCACAGTAGATAATTAACTATTACAAATGGCGGAAATAAGTTCTTCCTTCAACCAAATAAAGTTTCTACAATACATTATAAGTTGTATTATTTACATGTTATGTTAACTACATGACAAAATGTGTGTTTTGTAAAGTACTTCTTATTAAGCGGCGTGAACAGTGAGTGAAAGAGAGAGGGAGACCTGGGGCAAAAAAAAAAAGATAAGAGAGAGTATACTTTTCCTCTTGAGTGTAGCCCCGGCGTAACTTGTGTGTTAAAGAGTGGTGTTGTCGAGTGTATCCTGGAGATAATCACTCACACCGACCACACAGTCGTCCGCTATTACTAAGCTCACGGACACTCCTGTTACGTTTTGTGTTTCTCTTTTGTCTCTAACTACAATTTCATCAATAGGAATTTTACCCACAAATTTATACGTGTGTTTATTATGGATTATGCAGAAGTGATATTATTCCCACTTTGTATTATAGTTACTCAAAATAATTCGCAATATGTTTTCATTAAGTAGTACTATATTTGGCGATTGAAAGCAAGAGTAATTACTAGCGCTGGGCGGGCTACTTACCTGACCTTACACTGGTAGCAGGTTTTTTTGCCCTCTAAATTCTGGTATGCTTGAGGTGTGTATACGATGTTGATATTTTACAGCAGAGCTTTATAATGATATATTCCATACGTTTTTATGATATAACAACGAGATGCAAAGCTGAATAAGTAATAATCATATAATAACAATGGCTATACTGAAATGTTACGTGTATTAGTAATTCCTTGCACACACACACACACACCTTCACTAGCAACATGAAGAGGTGACCGTGAATAGTTGAAGTTTTCCAGTTAGTACTAAGTAGTCGCCGAGGGGTGTACACAAGAGGGTGCCAAGGTGAAGCTGGTACCACCCTCCCTCCCTACAGCGCCGACGTCACTGCCTCCCAGAACGTGTTGCCTGGGGAGAGAAAGAGTTTGTTTTAACCTTTCGAGAATATAATACTGAGTAGCGTACGATTACTTATACAAAAATCCGATTCATATTTTTTTTGTTCGTGAGCTTAATATATATTTTCTTATGCCTCGTCATTTAAATTTAACGAACTTACATTATATTATACATGTCCGTCTGTTTGTATGTAATTGTACTGGTATCTGGTGTTCATTCAAGTTACGCAAATCTCCACTACAATGCGCTTGGTGTTTGTATATGAATAAAAACTGGTTACTCTTCACTACTACAGATCGCTTATGTGAATCTTAAGTTTAATACTGAGTTATGGTCCGCTTACGGATTTAGAGAGTTGGGTGGAGCAAGTTGTATAGTCTTAACTGATGACTGGCTATCTTAACTAGTTTTCCTATGATAAATTTGATTATATATCTTTATGTTAGCGCTCAAAAATACCTCCTTCACACCCCCCCTTCCATACACCCCCTTCCATACACCCCCTTCCTCACACCCCCTTCCACACACCCCCCTTCCACACACTCCCTCCCCTGTATTTTTTATGTGAATTCTTGTTTGGTTTGACTATTTTTAGCAGCCTGTAACTGACCTTTTCCATGACTTATTTCCAGCACCTGTAACTGACCTCTTCCATGACTTATTTCCAGCACCTGTAACTGACCTCTTCCATGACTTATTTCCAGCACCTGTAACTGACCTCTTCCATGACTTATTTCCAGCACCTGTAACTGACCTCTTCCATGACTTATTTCCAGCACTTGTAACTGACCTCTTCCACGACGATTCCAGCTTATATAATAGATAAATTTCTTGACTATTTATATTAAAAGTTTCAGGAATAAATTACAAATAACAGTTAATAAATACCGATAATTACAAGACCCACAATAACACTTAACAGCTGGCTATATTACCCAATAACTATACTACCAGCTGGCTGGCTATATTACCCAATAACTATACTACCAGCTGGCTATATTACCCAATAACTATACTACCAGCCGGCTATATTACTCATTAAGTCTGCTACCAGCTGGCTATATTACCCAATAACTATACTACCAGCTGGCTATATTACCCAATAACTATACTACCAGCTGGCTATATTACCCAATAACTATACTACCAGCTGGCTATATTACTCATTAAGTCTGCTACCAGCTGGCTATATTACTCATATACCAGTACCAGCTACTACCAGCTGGCTATATTACCCAATAACTATACTACCAACTGGCTATATTACCCAATAATTATACTACCAGCTGGCTATATTACCCAATAACTATACTACCAGCTGGCTATATTACTCATTAAGTCTGCTACCAGCTGGCTATATTACCCAATAAATATACTACCAGCTGGCTATATTACTCAATAACTATACTACCAGCTGGCTATATTACTCATTAAGTCTGCTATCAGCTGGCTATATTACTCCACAAATATACTACCAGCTGGCTATATTACTCATTAAGTCTGCTATCAGCTGGCTATATTACTCCATAGTACTCCCGTGTTGGGTGTTGGCAGGGCGTAAACCTTGTACAACTGCTCGTCAAGGTTACCCATTCACAGCCACTCACACGTAAAGCACATTAACACATTTGTTTTGGCTGATTTTTTTTTTATTAGGAATGTTATTGTGTTGAGAAAAAAGTGCTGAGAAAAGTTATGGTTTGGAGGAAAAAAAAGATTAATCTCACCTCACCTCACCTAACCAAGCCGTACCATATCTTACCTTACCTTACCTTACCTTATTTTATCTTATCTTATCTTATCTTTCAAGTGTTCATGGGTTCGAATTTAGGGTGTCATGTGCTTGGTTTTATGTATTACTGGGTTCGGTATTAGGGCATCGTGGTTTCGTTAATAGGGATTCATGGGTTCGGTATTAGTGGTTCACAGATTCGGTATTAGAGAGATTCATGGGTTCAGTAGCAGCTTTCATACCTAACCGGATTTTTCCCTCCTAACCCCCAATAAGGACCCGACCAGACAGACACACATACACATCAGTAAATCCTAAACCACAGCCTTCAGTTATAATTATAGTCCTGATGCCTCCATATATGGGTGTGGCTTACTACACCTTGGCGGAGTTATGGGTCGAGGTATATGTGGTTAGCGGCAGCCCGTTTAAGGAAGGTGTGTGTGTGTGTGTGTTATATATTATAGAAAACAGTAATTCAAATGCTGATGAGTTTTATGGTATGTTCGCTGTCGTGTTGGAGGAGGGGGGAGGGGTGGAGGGAGGGAGGGTGTGAGGGGTGTGCAGGGAAGGGGTTGAGTGTAAGGGTGGGCTAGGAAGGGCAGATGGTTATGGTAGTGTAAGGTTTGGACACGTAGAGAGAGAGTGTCAGGGTCGTCTACTGAAGGAGGAGAAGAAGGAGGAAGAGAACCTATTTAATGATCAACTATTATACAGATTCTCGCATAGATGGCGCCAATTCTTGTATTAAAACAACATTCTCCTCACCTGTAGATATACACTTTATCCCACAAGTCAGGACAATGCTGTTATAATTCACACGATCATCAACAACAACAACAAAATCTCTTATGATAGTTTGTATGCATTTTTTTTCTCGAGACATAGTATATAGTAAGGTCATTGACATTAGGATCTTATTACCGCACAGGTCTGATTCATAGCCCCCCGGCTTCCCAGTAACTTGAATCGTGTTCTGAGTATATGAGTCTTACGTCAAGTCAATATTTATTTCGTTATCATATGGTCTTTGAGGGGTTACAGGTTTTTAAATTTTATTATTTCGTAGTGGTGGTCGTGGTCGTAGTAGTAGTAGTAGTAGTAGTAGTAGTAGTAGTAGTAGTAGTAGTAGTAGTAGTAGTGGTGGTGAAGAGCTACATGTCGAACAACTTACATCTGACGGCTTCTGTAGGTCAGGGTCAGTGTTGATGGTCTGTAGTATGCAAATGAAGGGGCTACTGGCTTTGAATATTACTGCAGATATTTTTCATCATTATAAGGCAATTAAATGGAACAAATACATAATGTTTTAACTCACTTCAAAGAAATAAATCCAGGTGTATTATTTTTGTTTATTTTGTGTAGTTTATGACGTCAGTGGAAACTATCGTCCGCTCCCAATGAGATTTAATAAACTGGAGGCAGGATGACGTCATTAAATCTCCTCGGTCGGCCCCCTGGTGGTGATTATTGAAAACATGTAAACAAACCATCAGCTGTGTTGGGTGACGTCATCGCTCACGTGTGTATCGTAAGCTATAAACAAGAGTGGAGTGAGGTATAATATAGTGTTTAGTAACCCATAAGGCGAGGTCCGTCACGCTCTGGCTCTCCTCTCCTCCTATGTTGTGGTGATCACGTGGTAGTTTCCCCTCGGTACCATAGAGCTAAATAATAAACACTAATTTTTGTTTGTTATTTATCATCCAAGACTCGAGCCAGGCACTAACTCACACTGGGTCAAGACTTTTCCAAAATTGTGACCGTGACCTTTTGACTTTACTGACCGGTGCTTTTGTCTGTCAGTAGCTTGTGTGTGTGTGTGTATAAATGGGTGTTATGTGTGTGGTGGTGGTGTTAGAGGCACGCACTGTTGATAATAACCATCCATTGTTCGTGAGGACCTTGGTGTCCGCCCTAACTGTTTCCTTCCCGGGGAAATAAACCTCATGTTGGTCAACCTAAGAGATCTTTATTTTTTTCTGCTTTCTCGGTAACAATGTGAGAACGATATATCACATTCACGTCACTTAATCTCTGTTTTATTTTATATATATTTTATCAAGCAACTTAATCATAAATAAAATAATACAAAACACGTAATTCAAGATATATAAAAATTAGTCAAGGAATGATGATCTTTTTTGTGATTTTGGTTCATTTTATTGATACATGTTACATGGTCAAGCGAGCAACTACAATAACACATTCAAGAGTGTGGTGACGAAGGCTTTGTTACTTCAGCTTTCTCAGTTGACCGTGAACCAGTACTACCTTGTGTTGTAAGGCAGTACACCCACCACCATAATCAGCCTCACCTACCACCACCCTCATCCACCACTACCATCCTCACCCACTACCACTACCATCCTCACCCACTACCACCACCATCCTCACCCACTACCACCACCACCATCCTCACCCACTACCACCACCACCATCCTCACCCACTAGTACCACCTCCCTCTCCCACAACCATTACCACCACCACCCTCACTCACTACCACCACCAACCTCACTCACTACCACCACCAACCTCACTCGCCACCATTACTACCACCATCAGCAGTGCGTAGACAAGCTGACGGAAGAGCTATAGGACCCGAGTGGCGTTGGGCCTCTTGTCGTTTAGTACACATCTGAGTGTCGCCAATAAACTGATTTTTGACGCCCCAGTAATTCAATAATTTCATGGTTGATATAATTATCTACTGTTTTAACTATGAGAGAGATGTGTTTGAGCTTTGTATCTTTTATTATTTATGTTATTTGAAAAGAAACTTGACCGTTATGATAGACTGACGGTTCAATATTTGGATGAGCATTAGTACGTGTTATCATTACAGTGGCCGTGAAACTTGTAATACGTTTATGGCCCCGAACCATGTTTTTTTTTCCTGGAGTAACCGTGTTGTGAAACTTGGCCGTGTGTCAGTTACCACTCACATGAAACTTTTTCACCCTCAAAATATGAAATGTTTCTCGATATTTACATTCATGATTTTTTTTTCTCCATAATATTGAATTTTTTTTTAACGTCTGGGTAAAAGAAATACTTAAATTTTAATCGATAAGGTGGGGGAATTTTTACCGTCATCAACATCAGCCTCTCAGTCTACAGCTCGTTGAAAATATTTCCTATTATATAAACTTAATTAAATACTGCTCACGAAAACGCAGTCTCTTTTATATAACCTAGATATAATAGTTCTGATGGCTGATGAATTATATTGTTTGCTCTCTAACGCGGCCACGAGGAACAGAGCTTATTGATAGTACGTATATAATGTTTCAGCCACACTATCTATCTATCCATCTCTATCTATTTATCTTGTCCATTTCTGTGTTCTGTCTGTCTCAGTCTGTACTAAT
This sequence comes from Homarus americanus, assembly GCF_018991925.1. Lineage (NCBI taxonomy): Eukaryota > Metazoa > Arthropoda > Malacostraca > Decapoda > Nephropidae > Homarus > Homarus americanus. The sequence goes on along the minus strand of NW_024742238.1, from coordinate 8,071,177 downwards.
CTGTTTCTACCAGTTTCCTTCCTCTTCTCATTTCCCATACTTTCCTCTCCCAACCATCATCACGTGCACTCTTCTTTGTGTGCGCGCGTGTGTGAGTGTGCGCTCTGAGTGTTGCCGTGGTGAGTTTTTACATATGTTCCACGACCTCGTCCTCCTGCACCTTCTCCCCCCGACACAGACACACACACAGACACACACACACGTACACATACACACACATACACACACAGACACACATCATTCATAAAAAAACAAGTTACATCGTGGTCAATTAGTTATCTAGACCAATTTGTTGAAGTTCACTGTAGTCGCCCGCCTTCCCAATGTCATGTACCAGAAGGTCAATAGTTGGGGAGTTTTACTGATACGGAAACACCTGAGTTTTTGTGCGAGTTAACAACTGGGGTTTTTTTTTTTTTTTTTTTTTGTTTATTTAGCGACAAATTTTTTTTTTTTTTTTATTTTAGTGTGTAATAGACTGAATGGACTGTTCTATATTGCGTCTCTCTCTCTCTCTCTCTCTCTCTCTCTCTCTCTCTCTCTCTCTGATTCTGGTTATTCCCCCACCAAAAAATTGATCCGTAAGTCGTGCTTGTCTGGTGAGGATAATCATGTTGAACCAAGCTCTCTATGCGTGTGTCTTCATATTAGCTGTATACCCGCACTGGGTTCACTCATTGAATCAATATAAAGTTGTGTAAACGATTTAACTTAGTAAAACATCTATGTAACCTGTAGTAAACATTCATGTAACCTGTGGTAAACATCTATGCAACCTGTAGTAAACATCTATAACCTGTGGTAAACATCGATAACTCTGTAAACATCTATGTAACCTGCAGGAAACATCTGCGTAACCTGTAGTAAAACATCGATGTAACCTGCAGTAAACACTATGCAACCTGTAGTAAACATCTATGTAACCTGTAGCAAACATCGATGTAACCTGTAGTAAACATCTATGTAACCTGTAGTAAACATCTATGTAACCTGTAGTAAACATCTATGTATTCTGTCTATGTATTTATTTATTCATATCAAACATTATCAAAACATCACTTGCTGTAGACGTGTTGTATTCAAGTTCCTTTCGTGTTCACTCATGCTAATAACATCTCAATAACATGCTAATAACATCTCATTAACATACCAATATCTCAATAACATACCAATAACATCTCAATAACATACCAACAACACCCCAATAACATACCAATATCTCAATAACATACCAATAACATCTCAATAACATACCAATAACACCTCAATAACATACCAATAACATCTCAATAACATACCAATAACACCCCAATAACATACCAATATCTCAATAACATACCAATAACACCTCAATAACATACCAATAACACCTCAATAACATACCAATAACACCTCAATAACATACCAATATCTCAATAACATACCAATAACACCTCAATAACATACCAATAACACCTCAATAACCTAACCCCAGCAACATGACAGTGACGTACGTAAGTGAGTGAGCAGTCTGGTGGTGTTATGATGGGCGGGACACACTGGTAGACCTTACTCACTTGTGGTCGTCTTTACCACAGGGAAAGTGACGCTGTGTTGAGACTGGTCACCATGAAGGGCGTGTAGGATGGGGGGGTGTGGGGTGGTGTATGTGGGAGTGTGGGGTGGTGTATGTGGGGGGGGTGTGTGTGTGTGGGGTGTGGGGTGGTGTATGTGGGGGGTGTGGGGTGTGGTGTGGGGTGTGGGGTGGTGTATGTGGGGGTGTGGGGTGGTGTATGTGGGGGTTTGGGGTGGTGTATTGGGGGGTGTGGGGTGGTGTATGTGGGGGTGTGGGGTGGTGTATGTGGGGGTGTGGGGTGGTGTGTTGGAGAAGTGTGAATTGAATTGTTTTTATTTTTGTTTGCTTAGTGGCTAGTTTATTGTGCACCCCATACTAATCCTGTGAGCGGTAGCACAAAAGGATTACAGAGTAGAGGTCACAGAGGGTCAGAATAATTAATCCCCGTTGTCAGGATATTATGGCATTGAATGTTACACTGTATTTTAAATAAATTCTTTGTTTAGTTCAATACATAAAGGGTAACTTATTCACAACTGCGTGAGTACAGGAGTGTGAGGCAGTGTGTCTGGCCTCACACTTTATATTTGGTTTTGTTCACACCTGCTTGAGGAACATACTGCCAGAGGTACTTATATCCTAACCTTAATCTAGCGGTTACAACATCTTGTAATCTAGTGATCTTGTTACTTGCTCCATATACATGTTTCACTTGATACATCTCATCATGGTAAACTGGATCGATTAGTGCCTGTTTGTGTAAGGGTGTAGTGTGTGTGTGTGTGGGTTGTAGGGGATATGAGGTGTGGGGTGTATGAAGGTGTGGGATGGTGTGTGTGAGGGGGGTGGGATGGTGATGTGTGATGTATAAGAGGGCCACCAATAATTTCCTAACTACACAATTATTACCTGGTGGAGGTATAGCCCGCTTCCCTGCCTTCCTCACCAGCTAAGGACACGTCACCACCACCACCATCAACACCGCCCCCACCACCACCACCACCGCCTCCAGGAGAAAATGAAGCTACTGACGAAGGATAAATTGAAGGAAGTGTGGAGGAGGAGACTAAGGAAGGAATAGAGAGAGGGAAGAGGATGAGTGGGGGAGTGAGGACTGAAGTGTTAGAGGAGAGGAGGTGGATAGGTGGGAGAAGTTGATGTGTGGTGGAGGAGGTGGATGAGTGGGATGAAGACTGAAGTGTGGTGGAGAGAGTGGATGAGTGGGGGAGTGAGGACTGATTGTGTGGTAAAGAAAATATCACTACCCCAGGCATCTAGTTCGGTCACACGCTGATGTTGTGCCGGGATGAGGGACCGAGGATCAACGTCCCCACAGGTCGTTCCTGGAGATCGCTCTCTGCCTCAGGGGAATATTTTCCTTAACCAGAAATTCTGCAGCGGGGAAAACATAATCACAGCGTCGCATTTTTGTCTGTGATATTTGTGATTGTTCTCTCTCTCTCTCTCTCTCTCTCTCTCTCTCTGTAATATAGGTAACCGAGGTGAGCTTTGGCGTGTAAGTACGTAATTATGTGTGTTGTTAGGGACAGGTTTTGGTTATAGCGCGGTAGGTGAGTTTTACTGTGTTCTGGCTTGAGTACTGAGTGACCACGGGTGTAACAAGAAGGAAGAAGAGGCTGTGGTTGACTTTAAGTAGTTCCTCCTCGTCCGTCACCCCCCACATCCTCCTCGTTGTCTACACCTGCAGTAACATTCCCAACACTTCCTCACGTCTCGTCTTCCATAAACTGACTGTTGTGGAGATGGGAAATATTTTGTATCATAATAGCGTGTACTTGTTCTCCCGGCTTGGTATAGCACTGACTTATAACAGGAAATACTGTGCTGGAAATAATCATCTGATGGCTTTGTTGGCTCTCCTTTGTCCAATTGCCTTGCGTTTACCATTGTATACCCGTACAGTCCACTGAAGATGGTATACCTGTGTTGGCTCTAAGTTGAACTGTATACCTGCATTGTCTGTTTACATGTTGAAGATATTGTAAACTAGCCTGACGATTTTACTATACCTATCTACCTAGTGTGTGTGTGTGTGTGTGTGTGTGTGTGTGTGTGTGTGTGTGTGTGTGTGTGTGTGTGTGTGCGCGTCCTTCACCTATTTACAGCATTATAGTGTAATAAGTGAAAGCAGATAGATACTAATTAAAGGTAATATATCCCGTTGAACTCGATATAATACGCTTGATGAAACCAACATGTCTCCTGCATGGCCGACCCTCCGCTGATGTGACAAGTGTGTGATGATTGTCTTAGAGAGTTTTTTTTATGTAATATATATAAAAGAGGTTATGTTTTACCCGAGAATTAGACTGTAAAGGTGGATATCATTCATTTGTCAGTTTAGCCAAGCGTATTGTGTGGCTGGCTGATGTAAGTGAGGGCCTTTAATATTTACTGTGATAGATTTTATTTTGTGTGTGTGTGTGTGTGTGTGTGTGTGTGTGTGTGTGTGTGTGTGTGTGTGTGTGTTAATGTCTGTGTGTTCTGTTGTGTGTGTTGTATATGTGTTTTAGTGTGTGTGTATGTTCTGATTGTGCGGTGTGTATGTATTCATTGTGTGTGCGTGTGTGTGTGTGTGTTGTGTGTGTATGAGTTTTGATTGTGTGTGTGTTGTGTTGTATATGTGTTTTAATGTGTGTGTATATTCTGAAGTGTATTCTGAGTGTGTGTATATGTGTGTGTGTGTGCGTGTGTGTGTGTGTGTTATAGTGTGTGTATGTGTTCTAATGTGATCTTCTCTCCTCCTGCAGGATGGCGGGGATGGGGTGTCGTTCATGCGGGCGACAGGCAGCACCAGCGGCGGCTCTCATCCTGAATTTACCCCCTACGGCTACGTCTCCAGGCCCGGGTCAACCCCTCTCAGGTACATCCAATCCTCTCACCCGTCAGCCCTCTCTTACACCACTCCTCTCTCACCGTCAGCCCTCTCTCTTACACTCCTCCCTCTCACCGTCAGCCCTCTTACACTCCCTCCCTCTCACCGTCAGCCCTCTCTTACACCCCTCCCTCTCACCGTCAACCTCTCTTACCTCCTCCTCACCGTCAGCCCTCTTACCTCCCTCCCTCTCACCGTCAGCCCTCTTACACTCCCTCCCTCTCACTGTCAGCCCTCTCTCTTACACCCCCTCCTCTCACCGTCAGCCCCTCTAACTCCTCCTCTCACCGTTAGCCATCCTCTCACCCCCTCCCCTCTCACCGTCAGCCCTCTCTCTTTCACTCCTTCCCTCTCACCACTGGCCACGTATTACCAGCCTCATACTCTTATTAGGTCAGCATTATTCTCCTATATCCTTACTCTCATCCTCCTCCCCCACCATCCTCCCCCACCATCATCCTCCCCACCACCCTCGTCTCCAACTATTCAGGGCATCTCAGTCTCCTCCTCCACGTTGGTGCTCCTCTGTGGTGTAAGTATAGGTTAAGACTCTGACCTTTCACCAACGACCGGTGCTGCTGCTGGTGGTGTGGTGCTTTAAACCTCAACATCGAATCTAAACAAAAGCATTAGTCCGTGGTCTATTGGTCTACTTTTATCAATCTATTGTTGCCGGAAGTTAGAAACAAAAGCACTAGGATATTACCCATTTTCTTTAACTGTTTTTTTTATATCAGTCGAGTTTGTCGCTTGTGTTCATTGACCAGGCAGGGTAAGACACGTACACTGACCAGGCAGGGTAAGACACGTACACTGACCAGGCAGGGTAAGACACGTACACTGACCAGGCAGGGTAAGACACGTACACTGACCAGGCAGGGTAGACACGTACACTGACCAGGCGAGACACTGACCAGGTAGGGTAGACACGTACACTGACCAGGCAGGGTAAGACGTACACTGACCAGGCAGGGTAAGACACGTACACTGACCAGGCAGGGTAAGACACGTACACTGACCAGGCAGGGTAAGACACGTACACTGACCAGGCAGGGTAAGACACGTACACTGACCAGGCAGGGTAAGACACGTACACTGACCAGGCAGGGTAAGATAAATACTGTACATTACCCCCTTTGTGTCGATAGCTAACAGATAACAATAATACGCCTAGCTGAGACAGTGTGTGTGTGTGTGTGTGTGGAAGGATCACGTGAGAAAGTGTACAGTGATAGACAAGATATAAGACAAGTCAGTAAACACCAGTTGCGGCCTTCAGCGTCTCAGAAAGCATCAACATCACCAAGTATAAAAAAAATAGTGAATGAGTCTGCAGTTATTAATTTTACTTTCATTCTCAATCTAGAATTTTGAACATATGCACACGTATATTGAACATGACGTATGATTAACCAGTTTTATGTATGTTAATATTACATAAACATTGATGACGATAAAATATGGTTAAATACCTAAAAAAATATATATATTTAAGAAGGTCAAATAAAATGAGGAGTAGAATGTATATAATGATGATTTCCTATACTGTACCGTCTTTCATGCCAGTTTTTACTATGCGACACCAAGTTAACTAAGACCATCAAATACGCGACTAAATTGCTCACCGTTAACTATCATCGCCTGTACATGTGTCCTTAATTAACGTCTCTAAAGCTGGCTACAGGTTTTAATTTATATGTTTCCTAGATGTTAACTAGCTTACTGCCTGGAGCCCTGGACAAGGAAGTTAGTACACATTAGTTTTGCCTCTCACTGTCTGCCTTGCTGTTTCTCACTTGTCACTGCGTTTATTGATAATACACTTCAAGGGAAATGTTAAGTTGAGTAGGTTAAGTTAGGTTAGAAAGTGTTGATCCTTCCATCCCAGATTCTGGATCATTTCGGTTTGATAACTTGTTAATTTTATTGGTAGAAATACAGGATTCTCTTGTAGTTTTAAGGTCGCTATAAAAAGTGGTTTCTTAACCTATGAAAAACTCACAAAAAGCAGGCATATAACTGGTATAAAACTCCATATATTTTTTTTATGTATTTTCTAACAGTGTGTCCCATTATGTTACCGAGAGCTTCTATAATAATGTTTTATCAGTTTCGATTTCGTTACCTACAACTTTATATCGGACACTTTTTTGGTTGTTTCTCGGGCCCTACAGCTTTCTGGACCCCATCTGTAGGTCATATCACACACCCGCCAGTCTATACTCTGGGCATTAACTGGACTGGATCATATACCTACCATCCCTGGGGTTAATCTGGTCTAGATGTTGTACTGTATACACTCCCCCAGGCCACAACTGTACATCCATCCTCTGTTGTCTCACCTACAAAAAGTTTATTTTAAAGTTCCTGACTATTATTTATTGACTAATTCTTATTGAATTATTATTTCTTAGCTTCAAATTTCTGGCTTTGTGGATGTAAGTAAATTCGTTGCCACCCCCCTTTTCATGAGACGTTAATAACCTCACCTAACCTAACATAATCTAACGTGACTCAATCCATCCTAACCCAACCTAACTTATCCCAATCTAACCTTAAGTTCAGTTGATCCCCCCCAAGTGTACCTGAACTTTACGGCACCCCTCGGGTAGCAAATGAACTTTAGGCACCTTAGGGGATCAAATGAACTTTAGGCACCCCCCAGAGGATCACTTGGACATGCTTGGCCGTGGTGTTCATCCTCACCTTGGTCTGAAACTGGGGGTTGTAGCCTAGTGTACCTTAACGGTTTACCTAATTTAACTTTACCTCCCTTGTTTTTTGTCTGGAGTTCTTTTCTATGTATTTTAGTTCTTCTTTTCTTTTTAGCTTCCTGTTGTCCTTTCCTGTCCATCTACTTCTATTTAACCCCTTGTGCACGGGGCTCTCACTGTCCTTGATAAAATCGTCTGGCGTTAACCAAATAAAATATCAAAAGTGGCGTCCCTGTAGTGAAGGGTTTAAGATAGACAGGGATCAAAGTGTTTATCCTGTGGGACATTCTTTCTCTCTTACATGGCTGCTGAAGTGACGTTTATACTCTCTCTTGTCTGATAATATGACGCTGAATTCTCCCCTCTCTCTGAGTCAAGATACACAGGAAGCAAAACGTGTATCCGATGACCAAAATACAGTGATCTGGACGAGGCGTGAGGTAGCCCCGCTAGGCTGTGTTGCCACGTTGGCCCACACCACTACCATAACGGTAGCCTCACACAAACTGCATTATGCGGATGAAAAGTGGAAACTGCTTGGAAAACATGCCAATTACTGTCATAATTGATTTGAGCACAGAATTGTCTTTAGCACTGGCAAAGAGCATTTTCTTCATTCGGGTTTGGATTTTTTTGAAGTGTAGCTTAACCATTATGCCCTCAGGCTATACTAAACTGGTAAGAAACACAGGGGTAATAATAATAATAAGATTTTTAATGATATAAATAGTAATAGGAACACTGATAATTATAAATTAGGATAACTTCTCCAATGTCTGGTAACGAGTCCTTATGACGGTCATGAATATACAGTGTTGCCAGTACAAACGTGAGCTATAGCTTCACTGCAGCTGTCATTGTTTATAGGTGGGTGCGGCGCTGAGCATGGGTGTGAGTCTGGTGCAACGCCAGTGTTTTGATTCTGAGGTTAACAAATACTTGATTGACTGGAATTAACTCATCATATCAAAACTTTCCATATTTAGATAACTTCACTCTGAAGCACCCAAACTTACCTGTTTTAAGTTGGTTTTAACTTCAATAATCGTCACCTTGCATACGTGTATCGTTTTCTGAGCAAAAAAAAAAAAAAAAAATATTCAAGCACGATGCCCTCACCGGAACTGCCATCTCCGCGCTTCGCCTCGGACCGAGAACATTCTTGACCAGCATACTTTATGACTGCATACTTTATGACTGAGAATTTCAAATCGTTTATAAATATATCAGATAATTTATAATTTGTCTCGAACTAATACAGCATTCCTTACAAGGAAAACATAATGTGTAGTGCAACAGCCTCTCCCGAAGAACTTGGGTAATGGAGAAAAAAAAACCTGTGCGAGGCTAGGGTGTGCAGGTGGATTGCCTGGGGTGACGCAGGCAGCCGACCGCGGATGTACTGGCTGTGTGACGGAGAGTTTTAATGTCAGTAAAGTAGAGTTAGGAGAAGTAATAACACCGGGAATGAGGAAATTAGAATCAGAAATGGAATATAATTGCACGTCTAATATGTTCTTATAATGTTGAGAAGGACACTGTGACAAAATATGGAGAGTAAAATGTGAAAATAGGTGATTTTAGTTTAATGTCAAGCTTGATCAATGATGGTAATTATGTGTGTGTGTAATAATAATAAGTAGCGGCTTATTGAAAAAGTTCAGCAGCCAAAAGGCTGAAAAAATACACATTGGACAGAAATGACTTATTACATTAAAATACACGAGGTGGGTGGATCGTTTAAAAAAATCCTTCATTACCAAAAGGAGAAGGAACATGAATTGAAAATACAAATTATAGTTTGCAGTTGGTGGCAAGGGCTGGTCTCTTTTCCTAGTCTAAGCCACGTGATGTCCATAGGTGTGTGTGTGAAGCTTTTTGGAAAGTATGTTGAAATGTATGAATGTGGAAGCTGTATAAGAAAGTTTTAGAGGTGGAGGTTGAATGATGAGGTATATTGATGTGGAAGGTCGTAGGAGGAAGTGCAGAAAGTTTGTGGTGTGTTCACTCGGTAAGAAGTCGTAAACCAGACATTAAATCACAGGTCTAAAAAAAATAAGATTATTTGAAGTTCAGGCAGCATCTTAATTTACTCAATTCGTTTATAATTTCTATATTTTTATGTGCAATTTACTATATAGATGCATAAGTTACTAAAGCCATTGTGCATAACATATTGTAATCATGAGCACACATTACCCACCTTGTTCCTCCTGCAGCTATAGTCTGTGGGGGTCTAACGCCTCCACCACCAGCTCGGAGGAGTCCTACCGGCGTCATTTTAGCCGAAGTTTATGCCGGGTGGTGTTCGGGTGTGCTGTGCTCCTGGTGATTCTGGCCGTCCTCGGCATCGTCGGCATAGCTGTATATCTTGGAGGTAACCCTGAGGGCGGCGTCACACTAGCACTCTCTTTCCGTCAACTTTCCCGTTTTGTCGTTTCCGATATGCTGTTATTAAATGTTAAAACTTGTTGTACCTGTGTTAGTGGAATTAAGTATTCTCTATTTTCTTGATTTTATATTTAATATTTCCACCTTTTTTTTACAGTTCTAACAAACGAGGATGAGGGTATCAAGTGTGAGTATGAACAATTATTTCAACTATTCTAATGTTTGATAATTTAATTTCTGAGAACAGCACTACCACCAGAAGGAGTTGTTCTATTTCGTTATTTTTTCCACATGTTCTTTTCATTATAGTAAGTGCAGGTATTTTATAAGAGGGAGTAACTTTTTATTTTAATTATAAGTAGCTTTTTATTGGTAATTATATAGGACTATCCTGCGAGCGAAATTTATTGAAAAAATTATAAAGACACCGGATTTTTACCTTTATATTATAGTGGACACTGTTGTAGTTTGTGGAAATATGTTAAAAATTTGATATTTTAAAAATAAACGCGACTTAACATTTGTGGGTGTGAAAAACAGACCCAACCAAACAAACCTACATGACCTTACCTAACTTCCTTACCGGAACCCCCGGTATACTAAACAGAAAGAACCTTTTTATTTTTCTGCCACGATCATAAATCAACTGTAGTGGGTAAGGCATGACGGATGAGAGAAATAGCTGGGGTAAAACACAGTGAAAACAGATTATATGACACTAAAATGATGTCTACATGCTTTGTACATGAAGAAATTAATTATTTACTGTAAATACTGTACTCCTGTAAAATTTGTGCTGAGTCACTGCGTGATGTCATTCTTTGCAACTGACAAAAAAGTCAATATAAGTACTTTCTGTTTAATGTGATGGTATATCCTTCCCGTTAGGAAGTTGGGAAAGGTTAGGTAACATTCTTTGGTTGGTTATGTCAGGTTCTATTAGATCTGTGATTTGTTGTATCATTTTTATTACTTACTATCATCCAAAGAACATCTGTGGGAAAAATTAATAAGCTCAAACAACTCCTTCTGGTGGTAGTGTTGTTTTCAGACATTACCATAATTTATTCCACTTATAACTTTAACTTTCTATACATTTAAAGATGCGGCCAGTGATTTTTGTAGACTGGTAAGTTGCATTAAGTATTTTTCCTTGCTTTTGTGTGACAGATGAGGTGCGGTATGGTGGGAAGCTGAGGGTAACTCGGGGAGACTCATGGATACAAGACCTGGCTGTGCTCGACTCTCCTGCCTTTAAAGCTAAGGCAACCAAGTACGAGAAAATGGTAAGATAATCACCAGTTTAGCTTTGTCTATAATATGTGTAATAATTTGACAAGTACATCTATACATTTTTATCAATACTGTACAGTGCTAGATTAAATTGCCTCCTCTTATCCTACTACACATTGTATGGTACATGTATCCTAAATGAACTGCTCAGGTATATAATGAGAATTGTTTTGTTTTTAGTCAAGTATTCGATCTAATCCTGTTGGGAAGCACCGGTTACTGGTTCTTGATTTGGCACCATAAGCTCATATATACAGTACTTGTATCATAAAGTTGTGTGACAAAGATGTGGATCATTGACTAGATTGACTACTCTTATTGTTTGGTAATACTGTATAATTAAAGTCTTCTATTTCAGCTGGAGAGGTTATGAGAACAGCTTCCTGAAGGGGTCGCTGAGGAAAGCCAAAGTAGTACGCTTCATGAAGAACCCCGTTGACAACCCTAACGGCCTCACCATGCACTTCAGACTCGCCTTAGACCGACGGAAGATGCCCAGGTGGGATCTATATAAACAATGTTACCTGTATATATCAGTCACATAGTTATGTTGAATTTATTTCATATTATTTATCATTTCTGTAACCTTTAAGTTGATTTAAGAGATAAGTCTTTCATAACATGTTTAAAAATAACAGAAGACAACGTCATGTGATTATTGTTACAACCCTGTGTGTACCTGTACTGTTTGTTTCCTCTTGGGTGCACAGTTAAGGGACTGAAGTATTATATGATGGAAATAAGCAAATGGTGGCTTTCTTGGGTTATCCTTGGTCAGGTCAACTTCCTGTTTACCATTGTTCATACACATGCACTGTCTTTGTAAATTGTATACCTGCACAGTTTATATACATTATATACCTGCACTATGTACACTCGCCACAAAATGTTCTCCAATAGCTGGACACGACAGACTAGGTTATAAGTTCTATGGCTCGTGTCATCTCAGAATGGCTGGTATGCCTGGTTCGATATTTCATAATTATATGTGTTGCTTGTCTTTATAGTACAGTATTTACAGGCGAAAAGAAGTAATATTATTTTCAGTAACGTCTTCAGAGAACAATATTCAGATTTCTTGTTCGTTGATCATATTGTATAACCCTTAGAGTGTTTGAGGACATTTTGTGGCGACTGTACATTTTGCTCTTGCCTACGGTATGTACATCCTGAATCAATGTGAACTTGTATGACGATTGTAATTAATAAATATATATCTTATCCCGGCAGCCATGTGGACAACACAGAGCTGGCGGTGCAGGACGTGCTGCTACAAGAGCTGATGAGTTTGGAGCCTGTAGCCTTCCACAATGTGGCCGTTGATATAGACTCACTTAATCTGGCCAGTAAGTACTCACCTCAACACAGTTGCTTCAATGTTGTGTAGAACCGTTTCTGAGAGGAGAGGTTAAGGTCCAGAGAATAACAGTAAACAGTAAATATTACAGTATCTGAAGATGAATGTTATGCATCCAAGTTGTTTTCACTTCAGTAAAACCGGGATGGAAGCTTTTGAGGTTGGGGCCACATCAGACTCACGAGGGCTCTTCGCAGACCACCTATTATTTTTCTCAAGTTATTAATAATCTTGCAGATTTAATGGACATGATAGTAGACAGTTATCAAACAGGGAGGTACTACAGCCTGGGAAGATATTGGAAGCATAATGTGTTGTCTAATGGTAGACCCTGCTGCCATATGGCATCTAAAAATTGTGACCAAGTCCCAGGTTGCTGAACTGACTTTCTGCCTCATTTACACACAATTGTAGGGTCTCAATTGTTTCTCTTACTATTGACAACACAACATACATATATTGTTTCTCACTCTTGATTTATTTTTATTTGTTTTTATTTTATTACTATAATTGTTATTTATTTTATAAATTATTATTATTATTATTATTATTATTATTATTATTTTGTCCTCCAGGCCCTGATGTGGATCAGTGACCTGTGCCCAGGTGGGCTCATCCCATAAAAAATAAATAAATAAATAAATAAATAAATAAATCCTAGTGCAGTCCCACATGGCTTTTTATAATCAGATTGAGAATTTTTAGACTTAACATACTTTGTAAAGCCCAATCGTTTCTCCTTATTATATGCTCTTTTTTTATTCATTATTTTTATTTTTTATTTTTTCTATATTTCTTTCGCTGGGATCTGGTTGTCTTACTCCTGAAGGGGTGAAAATTCAAGGGCGACTTCTGAAATGAACTGAATTGAAATTAAACTAAACAAAATGAAGCTCATATGATGTATGGTACTGCTTGTGTGCAGCAACCAACTTGTCGAGGTCTTCCTGAAGAGTAGATGCCACAGCCCTCATTAGGTCACAGAGATGATCATCTTCAAGGCGACTGCAGAGATGATTCTTGATATGCTTCATCTTGGAAAGTTCTTGCTGGCAGATGAGTGTTGAGTTAAAAAGACAGAGTGTGCACCTTGCCCTTTCCTGTATCTCTTGAATCTGAGCTTCAGGAAGACCCTTATAGAAACCTATCAGACCAGCACCTTTATCAACAGTGTGTTTCTTGCCCTTTTGAAACTGCAACTCAAGAACCTCCATGAATGTACAATCAGACTAAAGATGCTTATTGAAAAACAAAATAAGAATGATTGAACCAGTATAAAAATAAATCTTAAACATGTCCCCTTAAAATACACTGATTCAAATATGGTTGCAAGCCAACACCCTCGGTTTCCCATCCCTGCATTAAAAGATAACAGAGAAGATTTATTTATTTATTTCTCTCTACTGTAAATTCAGTTGTTTACAGAGGCAGAGGTGAATGCCACGGCACAGTCGCAGTCTATTTATACTGGTTGTAATACTTTCCTAAACCGTGATTTTTAATGGATATAAACAATGAGTCATTGACAACATGAAACTTATTGGAACTTATCTCAAGGATGGATGGCCTAGCTCAGGTTAGGCATTACACCACCTTACTAAAATCTGCCAGTGTTCTATTAAGTGTTTTTCTTGAGTATATTGGATGAAGACAGTCCTGTGTATCCAGATTCCTGCTGTCTATTTGTTAAGAGTGAATTAGTGGGTGAATCAGCCATCCAACTTTCTCCCCACATTTGGTTTAGCATCAATCAGTGACCGAGAGGTTTATAGAATTGCTGATGCTGCTATGAAAAATTAATTCGTAAAGAATGGAGCATAAGCCATGTAGACCTACCCCCAACTCACCAAAACCCCAAAAAACAATCCCCCATTTATTTATAACTTGTAGATGTTTGAGATTAAATACAGTATAACACAAAATTGTCCTCATTGTGCAGGAGAAACAGAGGCTGGAGGGTTGGTGGCCGCAGCACCCTCGTCGTCGTCAACGTCTTCATTGTCAAAGCCAAGAGACGACGACGACGTACAGGTAATCAAAGTGGAAGGGACACAAGAGGCTCCAGGGGGCGCTATCATGATCCGTAAACCTTCAGGATCTGCCACCAGGAGGCAGGAGGAGGAGGGGCTGCCCCAACCGGTGAGCTTTCATGTTGACACTGCTTCTTACAATCCTTTACATCAAGGTAACCCACAACACACCCCCCCTATGTAGAAGTGTGACCCACAACACAACATGTGCTCTGGCTGTGTCTGCCATTGTTCAGATGGGCCAAAATTTTAACTATCTATACCGAACCTGCGGTGAAGCATAATGTAAATACTTTTTTTTATTTCCTCCTGATTTATTCTGATTGAGTAAAAGGTTGATATAGAGTGAGCTTACTCTAGGGGCGGATCCAGGAATATCAAGAAGTTATAAATGGAGGAACATGGCGAGCACAGCGAACCCACCCAGCTGGGGGTTTTGGGGGTGGTGCTGTAAGCCCTCAGAATTTTTTTTAAATCTGACCGATATTATGGCATTTTGGGGCCAATTTGAAGTCATGTGCACTTGATATTAGGAGATATTCTGAGGTTAGTAGTAATTACGTTTTACTATACATAAACGCCTGAGTGCAATACAGTACAGTGGTCCCTCGATTAACAAGCACAATTGGTTCCACAGAGTCAGACGTTAACTGAATCTATTATTTCAATGGGATATTGGGTAATTGGTGCTAACTCACTGGAAAAGTAAATACAAAGTACTGTATACTGGTAATAGAATTAATATAACTTTAAATATAAACAAACTGTACAATAATAAATAAAAAACATTGAATACTGTATTTTAAATTATTTGAGGTGTCGTATTACCCGCAGCTTTGTTTACATAGCAAACAGCCGATTGTAGAGGCAGTCGATGATGACATGCCATGCCATATTCTTTACAGAGTGCATTGGTTCTAATGCCTTCTTCATATTTCTTAATAATTTCTGCACTGTATATTATCAATATATTAACCAAATTTCAGAATGACCAATAATTTTGATATAAAAAATGCAAAAATATTCAAGAGCACAGCTTTCTTGATGTTTACTCCACTGGAAACGAATGTAAACATAGAACCAATTACTGTATTGGTGGACTAGCCGATTAGCTGATGCTCACACCAAGGCGTGTTTCTCGTAAGGCTGTCGTTAATAGAAGTTGTACTCGTTAATAGAACTGAAAATCCTTATGGGGGGTAATTCGTGAACTGAAATCTTGTAAATTAAACCGCTGGTTAATGGAGGGACCACTGTACTGCATTAAAGAATCCGGACCCCCAGGGAACCTGCCCTGGACCAGCCCCTGCACTCTAGGTACATAAAACACTTGATGATGGTGCCTGAATGTTCTCGAGTTTAAATATACAGTATATGATTAATAAAGTAAAAGTAAATTGACTCTGTAAATAACCAGTCCCTTGATTGAAATTTCTAAAACTAAAATGCTGATGATCAGAATAGTGAGGAGATTTTATGATGTGTGGTTAATACAATATATTTATTCTAAGTTATTTTTTCATTCACAGGAAGTAGATGAGCCTGTGAGCAGTACAGTAGCCAACCTCATCTACCAGTTTGGTCCGTGGCGGCCCATTGATCCTTTCAACGCCTTTAGACCCGCCCCACCTGGCCGCCCCTCTTCCTCCCCAGCCCCTCCTAACTCACCGACACGAGACAATACACATTCATTTTACAACCCAACTGTTAGACCTCCCCATGAGTTGCCTTCAGCCTCCAGACCTGTAGCCAGTCCTGACATCATTATTATCCCTCCATCAACAACAACTAAACCCACAACAATGACAACAACAACAACAACAACAACTACTACTAGTCCCACGACTCTTACCACAACTACCACTACCACACCCATAACAACAACAACTACCATAACTACGTCATCCATGCCACGGCCAACAACAGTGTCTGTACAGTTCAATGAGAGAGTTGGTATTGCTGGTGAAGGTTCCTCAGGCCAAGATGACAGGATGATCACCACCAAGAGAAGTCCATCAAGAGAAGAGTTTCATGCCTTCTTGGCAGACTTGCTGTTCTTCACAACACCACGGCCACAATCTACTGTAGGAGTGACTCGTCCTCAGCCTCAACTACCTCACCGTGTGATCCCATTATCTGAGTCAACCTTCAGTAGTGGTCAGGGACGTCCTGAAGCTCAAAACAGTCATCCCCTGAACTCTGAGGATCGACTTGTAACATTTCAGAGCATTGTGCAACATAACAAAAGACGTCCATCATACTCTACATCTCAGTCCTCATCTGTCAGTAACACAGCAACAACCGTCTCCATGCACACTCCCGGGTCTCCTCACGTGACCTCCTACTCTGGTGTCAGGCAACCCTTGCCACCCAGACCACCACCAGGAATTCAGTTTCCACACGACAAGTTCCGGTATCCAAGTTCATCGTCATCGCCCACCGCACCTTCAGCAGGTACAACATCGTTCAGCATCTGGGACCTTCTCACCACTAGGAAGCCTCTCATACTGAACACAGAGCTTGTAACATCAACCAGCACGGATATAGAGTATGGGTCGACAGATCAGTATGGTGTCAACACACAACAAGAAACCACACGTCACTATGGTCCTGTTTACAGACCAGCCAGCAGTAGTTCACTGGCACCTGTTTATAGACCTGATTTACCAGCATATACACACACTGGTGAATATGCTGCCACTGATCAGTATGGCCCAATTTTTCAGTCAAGCAGTGAACCAGCGCCTCTAAAAGACTTCACTGATGATCAGAATTATGTGACAGTTCCAGTAATCTCCGGCAACAATGTAAGGTATATGATGGTAAACAGAACCCGCACCAACTACCCCAATGTTGTGATCGTTAATCTTCAGGCGACGCCCGAGGGGGGATCAACAACTCCCATGACGCCCACACGTGGAGGTTCACGCAGACTTAATACTAAATTCCTAGAAGATGCATTTAAAGCTGTCTTGCAGAGTTCAAACTACCGCGGTGTTGATAGAGCACCAAATGGTGACGAGTCCGGTCAAGGTTTCTCGATCAGAAGAGGTAAACCAATTGACCTTGATGTACCAGACTCGCCAGCTCCACTACTTGATGGTGAAACTCATGAGTCAATATCTCTTTGGTCCTTCTTGAGAAACCTCAGTCAAGTTTACCTCTCAGATCCTGCCATCATACAACAGCTGCAGTATTTTGAGAAAGCTGCATTAGAAGCTGTGAACAACCACAGATCGACAACAGAATCTCCTTTACCTTCAACCACCCAGTCAGAAGCAACAACTTCAACATCATTAATGACGCCATTCTTCCAGCACCTTCACGGATCTACTGCTCACAGGGACACGACTGCAGCCCCATTCCTGAAAAACACTAATGTTGTACCAAGTCGTCCTTCTCCAGAATATACTTACATTCCTCTGCATGGTGACAACACAGAACAGCAGCCCAGTCAGTTCTCTCCAAAATTAGGTACAGCGTTAAGGAATAATCCAGTTACTGTAGTGCTAGAGAAATTGTCTTCTGAACCTTTAACAACTACACCACCACAAATTTCGCCTCACCCTTTCCGACCTGCAATGTCTTCTCCATACACAACTCTCTTCATGACAGGTGTCAGTGGAAAAAGCTCCTCCAACCCCCAGATTATCAGTGTCTCCAGCAGATCACCTGCATCATCTTCTCCAGGTTCTCTCAACATGAACTCACCCATCCATACATTTGTGCTAAAAGAAGGACAGTCAATGGAAGAACTTCTTCAAGAAATTTTCGACACCATATCATTGGAGGAAGAAAATGAGACTCGCCCCACCATGGATGCACCAGATGAAGAAACAGAGACGACAACCTCGGAGTCTGAGACCACTTACCAGACGACCCACACTGCTGACAGTCGCAGCAATGTTCTGGAATCCATCAATGAAATTATCTTTCAGTATCTTAATGATATGACCAAAACCCCTGAGAGTCAGGATAACCATACCTTAACAACAGCCCCCCTGACCACTCCACGCACCACCTTGCCTACCACACAAGACACCACCCAACTCACCACGCTTGACACTACTAAACCATCAACCATTTATGAAACCACTAAAGCTTCCACAACGGTTGAAGTTCCTAAACCTTCCACCACCCGAAATTTCAATCTTGAACTCTTCCCCGTCATGACGCGCCCCATGTCTCCAATAAGACTCGCAACAACACCACGACCTTATGAGATGCTTGACGATGAGGACAATGAGATCAAGACTACAGTCATAGGCGATGGAATGATGTCGTCAGCAGAAGAGAGAACTGAAACTTCTGTGGACGTGTCATACAGTGTTCACACAGGCACCACTGAACATTTATCTGCCAATAATCGCACAGCTCCAGGTATGCAGAGCAGTTTTATATACTACAGTATTATATAAGTTTTATTTTGATAATTTCACCCAGTGTACTGTACTCACTTATATATATATCCCTTCTCACAAGTAAAAAATACAATACGTATACGCATTTCACAGTAATGTAATTCATTACTAAAGTAATGTAAAGAATTAAAGATCCAACAACAGTTAGTATACTGTAGTCTGAAATGGTATAATGATTATCCTAGAATGTGTTAGTTACCTTTATTTAGTGTATTAATAAATATAAATGGCTTTTATCATCAATCACCAATGAGACTGATATAAAGACTTTCTCAGAATGGGATAGTTACAGTACCGTCATATAGTGAAGTAACTATTATTGACCATCATTAGGCTGCATAGATTGATATAACAGATACTGAATAATGACTTATCTTTGGTATATTAATAAACGTATTTTGCCATCACTCAAGCCTGCAGGAACCTTTCACAATTCCGGTGTGGGAGTGGTGAGTGCATTGCCGAGTTCTCCCGCTGTAACCTAATGCAGGACTGCCGGGACAACTCTGACGAGGTGAACTGTACCTGCTCTGACTTCCTCAGGAGTAAGTTCCTCAACCGTAAGATCTGTGATGGTATCGTTGACTGCTGGGACCACTCTGATGAGGCTGATTGTGGTGAGTTATTACTGTTTCTTTCTCTCTACATATTATTATTTACTGATTCTCTCCATTTATTACTATTCACCTTCCTATAGTTACTTATAATTATCTTTCCTACCTATTACTATCTTCGTTCTGAACAGCATTCTAAAATTCCTCACACTTATTGGATATAACTATGTACTGTATACCATAACCACTGTAAATATCATTGTCATGTGGGTGTTTTTATTGAGTGGATGCTAACTTTAGGTCTACAGACATTACAATAAACATCTTTGTGGTTGTAAAGTACACAGATTCTAATAGACCATTATGTGTCGACTCTGACCCCCTAAATGTCACACATTGAACTAGCCAGACAAAAATTACCACGACAGTGAGTGATGGATACAAATGTGTTGAGAGATGAGATAATTCTGGGTTAATTTTTTTTTCCAAGAAATGAACTCTGAAGTAGCCCAGGCATCCTAAGATTCTTTATGTTGTATTATGACTAGGACCCGCTGGGGCTGTGGTCAGAACGGCTGTGGGGTTAGATTAGCTTAGCTTTATTTTAGAACCCTTCAAGATATTTTAATATATTACATTGATAAGTTATGAGATGTTAAAGCAATATTGGTAATAATCAGTTAGTAAATTCAAACATATTTACATGGTAAAATCATATGCAAATACGCTATAGTAAAATGCTGTAGTAATTATTCACATGGTACAATACAGTAATGCATATACAACACACATTAAAGTTACACTGTACTTAATCATCGGTAAAATAGCCAGTGGATATTTGGCTAGATAGTGGTGGTAAGCCCTGCCTTCTTAATTTCCCTGAATAACTTGGCATTATCTGTGAACATATGCTCGGTCACTAATAACAACCTACGACCCATTACCACTACTACCACCATCACCCGTGTTACTAGATATAAACAGATTACACTAAATATAAACAGTTAGCACTAAATATTAACAAATTACACTAAATATATTAACACTGGATTGACCAATTTTCCACCAGCCTCTAACGTACACGGTGTTGCCAATTCATCATCACTGTTACACCCTTCACCTCTCTACCCTTCTCTATACAGTTACAGTGTTGCATCCGCCCTGTAATAACCAGATTTCCTTCATCCCGTCTTTCTTTCTCTCTCTCTCTCTCTCAGAATGGTGTAAGCCGGGTCAGTTCATTTGCTCTGGGTCGAGTCAGTGTATTGAGCAGAGTCAGGTGTGTGATGGCTCGACAGACTGTGAGGGAGGCGACGACGAGAAGACCTGTGTGACCATTGCCCCAGATCTGCCCGCTGCCAACTCGCTCAACTACCACGATGAAGGTCAGATTTTTAACACCTCCCTAGATTTTCCTGAAGTTGTGTTTGTAAAGTATTTTTTATTATTATTATTATTTGGGCTGTATGTGTAATTTTGTTATTATGTTTGGCCTTTGGCTTATAAAAATTAGGAGAAAGGGGAAGAATTATGTTAGTGTGTATGTACCATCTGAATTTAAGACAAAAAATAATTAGTTTATATCAGTGCAACAATGATCTAGTGACCCTCTGAAGAGCTAGGCACCACATGCAATATTGCAAAAGATGATTATTTATAAGAATATTTGATGAAACTTTGGTTATGGTGGAGCACACTGCTAACACAAGAAGTTGTTCAATTTCGTTCATTTTATCCACAGGTGTTCTTTGGGTGAAAGTAAGTCATAAAAATGATTCAACAATGCACAGACCCTACTAGAACCTGACCTAATCAAAGAAACCTTCATAACCTTACCTAAATGGACCCCCCACTACCATATATTAAACAGAAAGTACTTATTATGATACCTGGTACCTATGAAAGCAACTTTCTTTAAGCATCAGGGTGTAATTTTAACCCTTTTTTTATTACGTGGGTGTATGCTTGGACCGAGTGGGTTGGTTGTTGCACTGAAACAAATTAAGCGCAAACGACAACATGCGTTGACACGGCAGATTTTTCGGCTGCATATTTATGGTAAATAATTAATTTATTTGCTTACAAATCACATAGAGATATCATTTTAGTGTCATATGATCAGTTTTTCGCCATGTTTTACCTCGGAATTTCCCTCATTCTTCATACCCTGTCCACTACGGGTGATTTATGATTGTAAATAGAGAAAAACTAAAAAAATAATAATAATAATAATTATAATTAAAATAAAGTTGTCATGGAAAAAATGAACGAAATCGAACAACTCCTTTTGCTATTAGACATCTGATCCACTATTACCGAAACTTTTATCCGTCATCATTATGTGTTAAGTTGGGATATTTGAAAATGTTTGTGTTCAATAGGGTGATTCATAGGGTGATGTTTGTCAAGATATATAACTGTGGGTGTTAACAGGTTACCTGATGGTGAGGAAGAAAGGTGTGTGGGGAAAGCTGTGTCTGGAGAACTTCGAGAGAGTCACCTCCCGAGCAGCCACCTCCTGGACCGTGTCAGACCTCGGCCAGGCAGTGTGTAAAACTCTCACCTTCAGGTATTTTTCTTAAATTTCTCTGTTTTCCTAATATATAAACAACTATTTTTAATATGAACAGAGCATTCATGGAGGTACATATTATGACTTGAGAATATTTTTTTTTTACCTAATATGTAGGCTATGTTTGTCTTCCCAGTTAGTTACATCAGAGATATAGTACAACTTCTCAATCCTATCTCATATTCATTGCCATTATCTTGGTCCTTTATTCTCTATATTCTAATGTTTTAAGTGCCTTTACCTCACCTTCTCCTAGTTCATAGGGGTCATGTTCATTCTTGGTAGTCCAGGCTGAAGGTGACTTCTTAATTTATTTGATAACTAGATTAATGCTTGGAATGGATTTGTTATTTTTCTGATTTCATAAAAATGCTGAAGGATGTATAGTATAGTACAGTATAGTAGTAGAGCTATTTTGAAGATTCATGATGTACCAGTTTAGAATGAAAGAAGTGCAGTTAATTGGAAATACTGTAATTATGTAATACCCTATAGTACTAAGAAAAATACTACTGCTATGATGACTTTTGGCTTTTCTTGGCAGTGACTTCACTCGGGTGGAGCGCCAGGAAGACCCCTCGCCTGTGAACCGTGCAGTACCTCGACTCCCTCCTGGCTACCCAACCATCACGGCCCGGACCAACACCTCCCTCAACAATGCCACATCTCCCACCTACTTTGAAATTCATGTCACAAACTCACTAACGCTGCCGTCTCGTGCCCGCTCACTCTCACATGGTGAGAATACTGCTACGGACCTCAGACTCTCTTTGGAGTTCGAGAAGACGAGCTGTCCGAAGAGGGATGTGGTGAGGGTGGCATGTTCCAACCTCCAGTGTGGTATGAGGCCCCGCGCCGTCAGCCACCGTGCCAGGTAACTTTTCCTCATAATTTACACTGGGTTATGCCACGCACTGCTCAATAGATCCATAATTATGGATTGACACGTTGTAATGTATGTCTGTATTTTGAATGTTATAGTGTCAGTCAGATTATGAACAATTGTATTGTCTGACACATTGTGAAAAGTATAGAGGAGTGATTTTATGACAGATATATATTGTGTGAGATAAGTGTATACAGTAGTAAGTTAGACTTGTGACTAAAAAATAAATGCAAGGGGGGAAAGTTCAACATAATAATATGAAGGATACATCATTGGTGTGCTAGTTAGGAAGGATCTGATGTGAATGACATAGACTAAGCCTTGATATATGTGTCTCAACCCTTTTGTTGTAATTCTCACACTTACCATTTTATTCAGGCTACCACCAGACGATTTTATTCAGCTTAGGGTAACCTCCACAGCTAAAGGGTTAAAAATCAACTGTAGTCTTGAATTTTAAATACAGTACTGTAGATATAAAAGTATGGACAAGGCATGACTACTGTACAGTACTTGACTCCTTCATGACCTTCACCTGCACCAATAGGAACCTTAGGTAAAACAAGTTCAAAAAGTGACCACCTGTACTCTGAATAATCCTGAAGATGTGTGTAGATGCTGTGTCAGTAGTAACACCAGGTGGCTTGGAGATTTGTGTAAGAAAGTAATAGAAAGACTGGGAAAGCATTTCACGAAGATGTTATACAGTACATGGATATTGACGTGGTGTAAGAGTACTTGAATATGACCTCACCAACAAATGCTTTTCTCATAAGCCTCACTGATAGAGAGACTTGATAAGGAAATCATAATCTGGTGATGCTTTGTATGTCTTTTCCTTCCTCAAGACTCGTCCTCACAGCATGATACACGTGACAGTGCCCTTATCTGCACCCTTAGTACTGTTTATTGCACCTTCAGATCTACACTGTATTGTTACTTGTGACTGAAAACTCATTCTATGTTGACCGAAATGACGATACAGCAGTTTTCTATCTGTTAATTTCATAATGCACTAACATTCAGAGACTGTGTGTGCCATTCTTGAGCATTGTGTATTTTTCTCTCTGTTTTGTAATTCTCATTAATAGCCCATACTTACAAGATTTGTCATTTAAATCAACTAAAGAAAAAAAAACATAATTTTATCACCAAATCCTATGAAGGGTTTGAGGGTGTCATGATACTATTTTTTTTCCAATTACGTACAGTAGAGGTTAATAGTGTCTGTGAATGGGAACACAATTCATTAGAGTCAAGTTAACTGTGAATCTGCAAGGAGACCCCACACCATGTACAAAAATTCACCTGGGTTGGAAAGATAAATGTATACCGGTATCTTCTAACCTGGGTAAATTTTTATACCAGGGGTCAATATAGGGATTCACAGTTGATATGACATTAATTAATTTTCTTCTCATAGACACACTATTAATGATTATTGTATAAATGTAGGAATATACACTTTATAATGCCACCTTTGAACTGTGGAAGTGATCACTTAAAACAGTGAGGTAAATATCCAGGCATGATGTGAATGAAGCCTACACTAATATCCTATAGACTTACACTCTCTTGTGAGTGATTGGGTGTTGGCATCAATGATGTTCCTCTCATTGGATGGGCTGTTAAATAAAGAAAATTTCTATGTCTAACACCTGCTGGCATACACTAATTTGGGGGTTTCTGAAGGCTCAGTGGCAACTAACTTAAATACTGTACTTATATTTTGTTGAGTTCACAGGAAGAACCCTAATAGATTTAGAGAATCTCAGTTTAGGTCATCCAGCAGTGTTGGTCTACTGGGTGTGACAACTGAACCTCTATTTAGTGTATTCCAGCTGTGTAATATTCCTTTTGCACTCAAAGAGTTTCACCTGTAAATACTGAAATTCTTCTTAAAAGCATACTGGCAGCTGTGAGAAAATTATACACACCAAGAAGTGAGCAAATTTAGTGATAACATGTTATGATTTATGAGTCATTTTGATGAAAGTTTCAAAACATTGCCAGTGATGTGAGATCTATCAATCTGCACCTGTCTATTCAAAACTAATTTATTGTCTGCTTCTGTAATATCCTCCAGGTGCCTCCTTTCTTGTTCTACATGTATACTCCTTCAACCATTGAACTTTGCAGGTATTACAGAAGTGGGAACCTACGACAAGCTCGGTAGGTACAGTCCTCACTCTTACCCTTACTCTTATTTGCCATCTTTGCTGGAAAGTAGAAACAAACCCTCACTACCAGATCTGGCTATGATGTCACACACTTTACAACCAACATAACTTAATCCCATCTCACAACGGGAATATTGTTTGATCTCTGTTAGGTTAGTTCAGGCTTGGTATGATTAACTTGGTCAAAAGGTAGATAAGTAAAGTACCCGGTAAATATTCTTTAATTCCCTCAAAGTTGTGTCATCACTTGGCCAGACATGATCTCGGTGGTTTCTTTCGGGAACATTCTTTGTGTGGCTGTCCTTTTTCTATCTCACACAGTTTGCTCAGCTTCCTCATTTTCCCATACTTGTTACAGTACATACCTGTACTTATTTTCTCCACATCATTCATCAGGGAGGTTTTAAAATTTTGCATAAAAACTTGTGAATCATAAAAATTTGGAATGATGCTATTTCAAGTTCACTTTTAATTTACATCTACTGTACTTAGTTCCCCTTTGTTGTATATTTAAAGTTTTTCCACATCACTTTCTATAAAAATAAAAATTCATTTAGCAAAAACATTAATGGCTTGAGGGATCTGAATCAGTGTTTATTAATTACTGAGGCTTAGTATGTGTGTATCAATTAACACAGTGTGGGGGAATGTGGAGGCAGAGTTTTTACTGCATACAACAGCTTCTAAGCATGTATGTGTGTTTAACAGTTTTGCTTTACAGCTTACTGACAGTTTGACTCTTTCCCTTGTGCTGTGTGAACCATGCCCCAGAAATCAGGGCTAACTACTGTACTCCTTGCCTTCCTTTTCCTACCCTGTCATTCTGAGAGTCCGACTGTTTTGATGAACTCTCTCCTTGACACTCCTCTTGCTAACTTGTCATAGAGAGAATCAAGCTGTCAAGTCTCTCTGACACTTCTTTTGACAGCCTGTCATATACTAGAAGAGTAAAAGCTGGCTTGACTAACTCTCTCCCTGAAATGCCTCTTGCAAACATATCACACTGGGATAGTCAGGCTGTCTTAATGAATACAGTACAGTGCTCTTATTGGAACCCTAAAACTAACACTAATACCTAAGCAATGCATTTATGAGACCCTCCTTAGTGCTGTTCATCATTTGGGTCTTATGTACACTACAGGGTCTGTCATCTGGAATGAAACTGTGATATTATTTAACACACTCCTTAATAATATTAAGTTTAGCCTATACTCCAGATTAATGCCTCTGGTAGTTCAAATTAGGCATTTCGGTCTGTAGAATGATAATGTCAAAAAGTAGTTGTCTTAACTCTATGGAGATTCTTGGTTTGCTTGATTTTCTTTTTAATTTATCTTTTAATTTCATATTCAAAGCAAAGTCAAATTTTACTTGCATGTTTATGGGAGGTCATATTTCCTTTATTTTTTGTAACTAAAGAAGTAAAAAGTGTTGAACTGTTAAGGATGACAATGTATAAACAACATAGAGGTCACCGGTACTCACCACAGCAGGTGTATGAGTAGTACAGCATTGCCCACGGTCTGTTTCATGAGCTTGTATCTGTATATAACCTGAAATACTGAATTAACTTGAGTATTGAATCACAAGAGTACAACATCCACCTCATGTGTGATAAATCCCCATATATATTTTGTGGTTTACCAAGTTTTCCTACATAGATTTTATTTTTTGCTAAGCCCATACATGGAGTATTATCTGCTAGTCTTCAGTTATAAATTTTATTGTAAAGTAGACCAGAGAAAATTATAAGTGTGATAACCAGAAAACATGAACACAACACCCACATCTGACTGTGCTGTACCAGGAAGCTGCTTGGTCGGTGTTGCAATGAAGAATCAAAAGCAAACCCATGGTTCTTTAGCCCCTTGAGTAGATGAGATAGTCGTTCAGTACCAAGTCATTGTACACATTACTCAAAGGCATAGGTCATCATATTTAAAGGATTAAGATTTAGTCCTCACTGCTTTCAAAGGTTGAAAATGTCCTGCTAAATATGCTAAGTCATTGTAGTCAGGGAATTGGTATCATATTCAAAGGGTTAAGTTGTTGTGTATTCAAAGGGTTAAGGAGGAAAGCAGAGGTTACCCAACTTCCATCACCAATCTAGAGTACATCTCATGGCCATCCAGTTTAAAAGCATTAATTCGTATGTTTTTGGTACTAGAAATTATTGAAATTACTCCCGGAAAAAGGCGAGGTCGATTTATTTTTTATCGTAAGACAGTAGAAACCCTCCACCCCCTCTCTTATCTGGAGACAGTAGATCCACCACTGAAGTACCTGTATTACTGTTGAGTTGTAGCCAGGAGTGTCATAGGATGAGCATGAGAGTAAAATAAAGAAATGCCAAACAGAATTATGCTTTGTGATGTCACAGTAATTTGTTTATGTTTGCTTATTATGTCTGTGACATGGTAATTTGTATTTATTTGCTTATGTCTGTGAGCTTTTTGGTCTACTAATCAAGATTTAGTATATGGTAAAGGTAGAACATTTGCTTTGTTTGTGTTTTCTTACTTGCTTTATAAACTTAGTGACTTTCATGCTATAAAAATTACATTGTCAAAATGATGCCATCAAGAAACTTGAAAGAAAGAGCACAGTTTCACTTTTCCAGTGAAAAAAAAAAGAAGTATAAAGGCATCCTGCTAATGCAGTATGTTATGGGTCACCAGATATGTTGGTTCAGTAATAGGTAAAACGGTATGATACCGTAGATTGTGAGTGCCTTAATAAGAAAGACTGACACTAATACAGGATTGTACTTGGTAACTTAGTGAGGATGTATGGAAGTGCCTGAATAAGAAAGGTTTGTAATACAGTGATATCCCTGTTAGCCGGAATTATTGGTGCAGAGCGCTTCCGGGAATGAGAGATTTCCGGGTAACAAGACGACTCTCTCGAACCCAGAAAAATATCCCTCACCCCCGGAATTTTCTGAGTATCGGGAAAATTTTCTCAGAATTTTCCAGAAAATGTGCCCCTCGGAAAATCTTTCCCAATGCCCGAATTTTCCAGAAAATTACGGCTTTGGAAACGATTTTCCGAGAAAATTTAAATTCCGGGTTTGAGGAATTCTGGCTAACGGAGATATTACTGTATATTAGGAACATACTGCATAATGTAATTTAGTGTTTGAGTTAGACAATATATACAGGCTATTTCAATATACAGGGTGATTCTCAAGTATGTGCAGTAAATTGCAGGGTGTATTCCTGGGATAATTCTAAGGCACCGTGTTGATGTGACCAAATTGTCAGAATTCTCTTAGTTTCCTAACTACCTGTACAGATATTTGTGTAATTTTATGCACATAACTCTACACAATGTTATACTGTTGCATTATTACAGTAAATATTCAAAATTCCCTCCCTTTGCCTCTGTTCATGGTGTCAGGTGTGTACAGAATATGTTCATGTTGAAGTTCCCAAAGAAGAAAGATTTGTACTGATATCATAATATTTATTGTAATTTGTTGAATGTGTTAGAGAGTGTATAATATCTATGTTTACTGGACAGGATTGTGGGTGGTAACAACAGTGGTCCTGGATCCTGGCCATGGCATGCAGCTCTCTACAAGGAGGGCGAGTACCAGTGTGGTGCCACCCTCATCAACCACCGCTGGCTTGTGTCTGCAGGCCACTGCTTCTTCGGGTGAGTCCTCCTTCCCCACCATTGACTTCATTTTTCTGTTGGTTTATATTGAATATTTCCTGTCTTCCCTTACCCCTAGTGCTTCATTACCCTTTACATGTAAACCTAGCAAAGATATAGCCTATAAGAGAATGGCTGATAGTTATAATAGGTCTTGGACAACAAAACAAGTGGTGCTATGGGGTAGAGTGTTAGAGTGAAGAGAATCTTGTCACCACCGAGATACAGTAAGGATGATCTGCTTGAGCCACTTTTGTGTGTTAGAGGATTGTACAGTCTTGTTCAAGATTCTTCGAACACTGCCGGTGACAGCTGGCAACTCAAGGCCGTTTGTTTACTATAGTACGTAGTATAATATAATACGAAACAGCAAAGCCCAACCAGTAAATTATACAATGAGGAACTAAGTAACCAATCACCGATCACTTTTACATTTATTCATAATTATTACGACATAAACAAACGGCCTTGTTTTGCCAGCTGTCTCCAGCAGTGTTCGAAGAATCTTGAATGAGACTGTACAAAGAGACAATGTCACCACTGGATGCATTTGGGTTTCATTATGTTTAATTTTATATGTTTGTTTCTCAATGAGAGTTGTGGGTAGTTAATTTTACATTCAATTATTCCTTATCTCATGCAGGTGTAAACTAAGGTAAATGGTAACTCATTAGTCTACCAATCACCCAACCATTACAAACAGCTGTTCATGCATAAAAAAAAAATGATAGTAATAATAATAATAATAATAATTCTAAAGGTTTATTTACTGTAGACGAGTTGCCACATCTCACCATGGGCCACCACTAAGTGTATCATTACTTTATTACTTTATCCTCTTCACCACTGATCGGCTCATTAGCAGCTTGGGAGCTTATTCACGTCTCTGTTGCGCATAGTTGGCAAGTACTGGTTCCAGAATACTTATGTTCATAACTGTACATAATTAACACCATCTTCTCATGGTGCAGGGCAACCAACCAGTACTGGGTGGCGCGGCTGGGAGCGCTGCGTCGAGGCACCAAGTTCCCCTCACCGTACGAGCAGTTGCGACACATCACCCACATCTTCATACATCCCGAGTAAGTACACCACTTCTCTCTCATTCATCCCGAGTAAGTACACCACTTCTCTCTCATACATCCCGAGTAAGTACACCACTTCTCTCTCATACATCCCGAGTAAGTACACCACTTCTCTCTCATACATCCCGAGTAAGTACTGTATATCACTTCTCACTAATACACCTTCTCTTACACTTGTCATCATGAATAGTGGTACACTCTCGCCATAACCATTCACCTTGCATAACACTTAGATAGTACTGTAATTTTGTTTTCTTCGAGGTTCACATTTTTCCAATGTTTCTCAGAGTTTATATAGTTCTCACACACTAGTTTGTGTGTGGTGTATCTGTTGAATACTTTCAAGATGATATACAGTATTACATTAACTAATTGGTTATGGGGTATATTACAACAGTACTTTGGAAGTGAATTGATTACAGTTTATAGATGAATTTGGTGTAAGTGGGTGTTTTTTATTCTTTAGCAGTGATTTAGTTTACTTTGTAAGTGGATCACAATATTCTAGTGAGTGGTAAGTGTGGTGATAGTGTGAGGTATGTATTTGGTACTTTGGAAGTGTTGTAAATCAACTTATAAGATGGTTGTAGTAACTGGGTGAGTTTAATGTTGGGTGGTGTAAATTCTGTACAGTATGAGGTAAAACTGGTAAGCAGGGCTGTGGAGTCGAAGACAAAACCTTCGACTCCGACTCCTCAAATTTTTATGCTTCCGACTCCGACTCCTTGGCCTATTTGTAACAACTATTTCTACCATCCTACTTGTAATTTGTATGTTGTAACCTGCATAGGTAAAAAGTAAAACACCGTGGCTATACTGCTACAGCTTTATTAATGATCTGGACGATATTTAAGAACTACAAAAAGATGATAGGCTTGACTTTCAAAGTTTCAATCAAAAGAAAAATAAATTTATTAAGAATTCAAGATATTAACTAGAAAACACCATTTACATGTATATCTAAAAGTTCGATCTCAGCATATGAATTTTGTTTAAGCTCATAATCTGATGTGGATCTAAATGATGATCCTACAATTCCTTTTAAAGTAAAGTTATATATTTATGTACATTAAAGAAATGAATACCTTATTAAGGAAAATGGATAAACCTTACATGATTAAGTTATTAAATTAAATTTGCCTTAATCTCACCAAAAACAGGTTGTAGCTAATTGTTTTGTAGCTGAGAGCCTCTGTGCAGTTTTCAACGAAACAAAATTTGATATAATTCAAAATTTCAAATGGTAAAGAAGAGACTATCGTCCAAAATTATAGTGCTATACTGTGCCTGCTACAATAAATTCATAATAATGCTTATAAAATGGAAATAAATTCTTTTAATAATTTAAGAAAATTAGTGGGATCAGTGGAATCACTGCAATGAATATGCCTGAGTTCATATATTTGTTCTTAGGAACAGAATAGCTTCAGTCGGAGTCGGAGTCTGGACAATTTTACCGACTCCGACTCCACAAGCCGAAATTTCCTCCGACTCCTCGACTCCGACTCCGACTCCACAGCCCTGATAGGTACTCCTGAATGTGCTGCTTAAGGATCTGTTAACCAAAATTTGATATCTTGATTATAACTTGTTCAAATGGCTTTTAGAAAATGTTCAAATGATTTTTAGAATATTTTAATTACTTTTGCAATGCTAATTACTCGCCACTTATGGGTTTTCGAGGTCATTTCTTGGTGCTTGTGTATTATTCTGGATGTACTTAAATAGTTAGGCACATTAAATTTTAGTTCAGAGAGAAAACGTATTTTTGGCCAAAAATCCTTTAAGGCTTAGACTTACAATTTTTGTCATTTTCGGCCAAAAAATGGATTTTGTTCAAAATTTCAGTATAGGTACTCCTGAATGTGCTGCTTAAGGATCTGTTAACCAAAATTTGATATCTTGATTATAACTTGTTCAAATGGCTTTTAGAAAATGTTCAAATGATTTTTAGAATATTTTAATTACTTTTGCAATGCTAATTACTCGCCACTTATGGGTTTTCGAGGTCATTTCTTGGTGCTTGTGTATTATTCTGGATGTACTTAAATAGTTAGGCACATTAAATTTTAGTTCAGAGAGAAAAAGTATTTTTGGCCAAAAATCCTTTAAGGCTTAAACTTACAATTTTTGTCATTTCGGCCAAAAAATGGATTTTGTTCAAAATTTCAGTATAGGTACTCCTGAATGTGCTGCTTAAGGATCTGTTAACCAAAATTTGATATCTTGATTATAACTTGTTCAAATGGCTTTTAGAAAATGTTCAAATGATTTTTAGAATATTTTAATTACTTTTGCAATGCTAATTACTCGCCACTTATGGGTTTTCGAGGTAATTTCTTGTTGCTTGTGTATTATTCTGGATGTACTTAAATAGTTAGGCACATTAAATTTTAGTTCAGAGAGAAAACGTATTTTCGGCCAAAAAAGTACTTTAAAGATGATGACATGCATAAAACTAGTAGGCTGAGACATGACTGAGCCTCACAGTGTGTGTGTGTGTGTTACAGGTATGAGGACACGGGCTTCATCAACGATATCTCACTTCTGCGGGTGGATGAACCAGTCAAGTTCACAGACTATGTTCGTCCTGTTTGTCTGCCGCCCCCAGGCTCACCAGTCCGCCACGGTCGCCTGTGTACCCTTGTGGGCTGGGGACAACTGTTTGAAGTTGGCAAAATATTCCGTGAGTGTGGACTGTTTCAACCACTATATTGCATATTTATTTTTTTTTTTTATGGGATTAGTCCACCAGGGCACAGGTCAATGACCCACATCAGGGCCTGGAGGGTGAAATAATAATAGTAATAATAATAATAAAAAAAAATATATATATAATAATACAGTAATAATAATAATAATAAAAAACATTAAAAAAATATAAATAAAATAAAAATTAATAGTGAGAAACGATATACAGTATGTATGTTGTGTTGTCAAAGTAAGAGTAACAATTGAGACCCTTCAATTGTGTGTAAATGAGGCAGAAAATCAGATCAGCAACCTGGGACTTGGTCACAATTTTTGTGATGCCATATGGCAGCAGGGTCTACCATTAGACAACACATTATGCTTCCAATATCTTTCCAGGCAGTAGTACCTCCCTGTTTGGTAGCTGCCTTACTACCTACTACCTTAACAATCTTAAAAATATTTTAAGTACAATGCAAAATGTATTGTTAACAACCACAATAAATGTACAGCATTATAACAAAAAAGACTAGAATCATATATACAGTACAGTAATAGTATTTGCCTGTTATTTTACTATTTCTTATGATGGTTACAGCTGACACACTGCAGGAGGTGCAGGTACCATTAATCTCTACATCAGAGTGCCGCAAGCGGACAGTATTCATCCCACTCTATCGTATCACTGAGGACATGTTTTGTGCCGGCTACGACCGTGGTGGTCGAGATGCCTGTCTTGGTGACTCTGGTGGACCACTCATGTGTCAGGTATGTATTCCACACTCTTGTTACCTTTCCATTTGTGTTATTGATTGTTAGGGAAAAAATGGCAAAGTTTGGTGTATGTTGCATGTTGAGAAAAATTTACTAATGTACACTGTTGTTATCATCACCGTTTGCAAAATATCGCTGAATTTTGTCAAATACTATGCTGGCAGAAATCCATTGTGTGGACATTTCAGCTACTGGTGAAAATTTGGCACGTAATATACTATATAGTTAATGAATACTGTGGTCAGTATATATCAGTTGTTGGATTAAACTGTATTGGGAAACGGAGGTATTACCTCCAATTTTGGGGCTTAGAATCTTGAGAATTATACAAGAGGCATACAATCACTAAATCATTGCCATATGAAAAAACTTTTATTTATTTTTTTTATGGAGGGGAATATGAGGGGATCCCTACGCATGAACCATGCGGCGGTCGACAAGGTCAAGAAGAAAACCCAGAAATTCAAGACGTGTGTTGAGTCAAATGATGAGCAGGACAGGAGGATGTATGCAAGAGCCAGAAACCAAGCAAAGATAAAATATAGAAGGGCTGAAAAGAAGTTCCAGAGGCTGGTTGCAAGCGGGGTCATTTCAAACCCAAAGGCGTTTTACCGCTATGCAAAGTCGAAATTAAATACGCAAGTAGGAGTATCAGACCTGAGGCTTGAAGATGGTAGTTACGCAGATTCTGTCTAGGATAAAGCTTGAGGCATTGAACAGCTTCGTTTCCTCGGTGTTCACAAGAGAGGATGCGATTAACCTTCCTGCGTTTGAGGACAGACGGTTCGACACAGCACAGACCCACATTGTGTTCACAGAAGAGGGTATTAGAAATAAACTGTCAAAGCTAAAGGCCCATAAGAGTCCCGGCCCTGACATGGTGCATCCTAGAGTGCTAAGAGAGTTGTGCAACGAGCTTGCCGAAACCCTGAAGATCCTGTTTTGTAAATGCCTGGATGAACAAAAGGTCCCCAGTGAATGGAAAGTTGCTTATGTGAGTCCTATCTTCAAGAAGGGCAATCATCTCTCCACAAACAACTATAGACCCGTGAGCCTGACCAGCATATGTAAAGTACTTGAGAGTATTATCAGAGATGCCGCGATGGAACATCTACTACGAAACAACCTTGTAAAGGATTGCCAACACGGTTTTATGCCGGGGCGCTCCTGCTTAACACAATTGCTCAAGGTAGTAGATATTTGGACCCATATTCTGGAACTGGGTGGTAATATCGACAATATTTACCTAAATTTTACCAAGGCTTTCAACAGTGTACCCCACGAAAGGCTGAAAATCAAACTGGAAGGGTATGGAATTCGGGGAAATGTCCTAGCGTGGCTAGAAGACTTTCCAAATGACCGCAAGCAGTGTGTGGTGATTAATGGCACAAAATCATCATCCGTACCTGTCACAAGTGGGGTACCACAGGGCAGTGTATTGGACCCGCTGTTGTTTGTTTGTTTCATAAATGACATGCCTGACGTTGTACACTCCTCCATACAAATGTTTGCCGATGACGCCAAGTGGGCTCCAAGAATGATCGAAGAAATGGCTGCTTAGATTCAGTGTCACGAAGTGTAAGAGGTTGCACCTGGGACTTACCAACAGTAAGGAGGCGTATCATATGTCCCAACAGGATGAAGAAACTGCACTATTTGAGACTGAATGTGAGATGGACCTAGGTGTGTATGTTGACAATGAGCTGAAGTTCTCGGGCCATTGCGAGAAGAAGGTAAATCAGGCAAATAAATTATTGGGTCTTATAAGAAGGTCGATCAGATATCTAGACGGTCCGTCCCTCGTAACGATCTTCAAGAGTGAAGTGCTTCCCCATCTGGAGTACTGTCACCCCGTCTGGTCCCCGAGATATGCTAGGGACTGTCAGTTGGTTGAAAGAGTTCAAAGGAGAGCCACCAGACTGGTGCCTGCACTTCAGCACCTCAGCTACCCTGAGAGATTGGAGCGCCTGAACTTGCTTAGCTTATATTGCAGACGGGCAAGGGGTGACATAATTGAGGTGTGTAAGCATCTCAAGATGCACTACTCAGTCGAGTGTTCTTACTTGGAGCTGGTAGACGCTCGCCCCACAAGGGGTCACAGCTCAAGATTGAAGAAGCCACAAGTTCCAGAAAACTGTGAGGGCAAACTTTTTCATTGTGAGAGCTGTGAACTGGAACAATCTACCCGAAAGTGTTGTGACGGCACCGAGTGTGAGCTCTTTCAAGACAAGACTTGACCAACACTGGAGCAAGTTCAGGTACATGCAGGAGCTGGTGCATGCCCAGTACTTGCCAACAGTGCATAACAGAGACTTGACCGATCGCCCAAGTGGCTAACGAGCCGATCAGTGGTGAAGAGGATAAAAGTAAAGTAACTCTGAAGGCTTCTTTGGTGTTAAATGTGTTTGAAGTTGCGTCATCACTTGTCTTTTGTCTTTTCTGGCATTTGGCTGATTTATACTCCTGGTTCACTGTTCTTTCATCCCCCAAGCCTCGTAATCATCAAAATTTACATGCATTTGTTGAAGCACAGTTTATTGCAGAGGAAAAGTCGATTTAGGACTTTGCATACTAAATACTGTATGCATAAAAAGGGGGTTTTTAATCTAGCATATAATAACCGTAGAGCCTTAATAAACATAACAAAAGTCATTTACTTGACCACCTATTAAAGTTTTGACCAAGATTTAAGTTTAACAAACAAAAATTAAGACCTAAACTCACTGGCCTAAATATCATGAGGGTCTAAGGCTACAGCCTTATTAGCTTTTTGGTTAATCTGGCCCTGCAGAAGACCATCAGTCAAGGTCACATCGTGCAAAACAGGGAAAGATGGAACACTTCTCAACACAGTCAAATGCTTGTCTGCTTGATTTATGATATTATTCTAAATCATACATTGAAACTCAAACAGTATCAATATCACTACCTGGAGCCATAGAACACTGTCATCAACAGCACTTACTGTACATGTATAATGATACTGTTGGGAATTCCTGGTGAGGCACTTTATTCCCTCCAACCCCACACCAGGACACCACAAATGTAACCAATTTTTTGTTTATACAGTACTGTATATATAATCAGTGTAAATATTAAGAAACATGCAAAGTAAAGCAGTTGGAAATGTAAAATGTGTGTAGTAATACAAAAGCCTTGAGGGAGCATACTGTACTAAGATGACTGGTAAATGAATTGTGTTGTAATACAGGGACTCGATATTATTAAATCCATATTGTGTTTCAGGAGCCTGACGGAGGATGGCAGCTGGTGGGGGTGACCAGCAATGGATATGGCTGTGCTCGCCCACACCGGCCAGGAGTATATACTAAGGTGGTCAAGTACCTCAGCTGGATGAACCAGGTGAGTGCAGCCTTTGTTCCTCACCCCACAGACACTATTCCTTCACTACCTGCTAAGTACTGTACAGTACAGTACTACAATCTATTGTGGAGTTGCCACTGGCTAATCTTTGACATGGTCATTTGACAACATAGTGACCCACAGGCTCCTCTGTAGTTTAAACTAGTTAATCATGAGCATTCTAGTCTTTCTTGGTAGTATAAACATAAACAATATTATTAAAATATAGGTGTATTGATAGTAGGTACACCCTTGTTATTAAGATGTAGAGAGTAAGGTACACCTACCTTATTAAGATACAGTTTTGTTAATAGTAAAATCCACTTGAATTAGTGGGGAGAGACATTTGTAAAGATGTACAGTACTCTTTAATAAACTGCTGACAATCCTACCTGCAGGTGATGGAGCTGACCAAGAGTAACCTGGTGGTGCCAGTCCCAGCCAGGTGTGAGGGCCACCGCTGTCCCCTCGGTCAGTGCCTCCCGAACTCCAATGTCTGCAATGGTTTTGTGGAGTGTTCTGACGGCTCTGATGAGAGAGACTGTGATTAGATAATGGACTCTATTCATTATTAAACTTTACACATTTATATCCCATCTCGGTTTCACATGAATGTGGTATAGAACAAATATAGTTTTATCTCATCATGTGACCTCATTTTATCGCATAATGCAAACTTGTTGAAGACCGTGGCCTTAATTGATAACATGATCTTACCTCATAACGTGAATTTCATCATATGAAGTGACCTTTGCCAGTGATGTGCCTTGTTTGCTATTTCAAGTTCATCAGGTTCTGGTAAAATAAATGAGTTTCCCTTGGCCAGTACCAGCTGTAGCTGCCCAGATATTTGTTCAAAGCTGTTATTGTTTTTGACACAATTACCAAAACCTTTGTTTTTCAAAGTCATTCATCACATGAATATCAGCCCACCTTCTTTGGATTTTATTATTATTATTTTTTTGTCATGAAAGAGTAAATGAAAATACCAAATAGTCATCTGCATTTTCCATGAAGATGCTATTTAGTGAAATGGATCAGTTCAGAATACAGTACAGTGCCTAAGAAACAAAACACATAATATAAAGGAAAATCAAGTGACTCAGAGTGGCTTGTACATGAAAGAACAATGAAAAAATCAGTGAAGACAACTTGGATGTGAATATACATTAGACAAGAATTTTTAATGACCCCTAATTGATGACTTCACATGTACAAACATCAACCCCCTCGAAGACGGTGAACATCTTGTGGCTGCACAAAAAAAAAGCAAAAATAATAATAATAATTTTTGCGAGTCACTGAGGCAAAGACTGTATTGTGGACTTCAATGATTGAAAGAAACATTAGACCTTAGTGATAATGGGCATTACAGACATTATAGTTTAGGATAACCACCATATTCAAGCTGGCATAGAGAGGATTGATTACTAGTTTTAAAGCAACCATTTGTGATCCCAAAAAAGAGTGAAGATGATTACTGTAGTGTTCATGACATTTGTATCACAAGTGCTATATTTTACTTTGCATGCTGTGTACAGTAAAATTCCCATAATTTGAAATAATTGGGGCTTTAGCCCTTATGAATGATGAAATTTTACAAAATATGAGGAGCACCTCATATCAAAAATTAAACGTTTCTACGTACAGTACCTCTGTACAGTACCAGATTTAGGTGCTTAGTCCATGGTTATCAGATATAATGGCTCAAACACTGGGCAATGATGGAAAAACAAGTGGAAAAAAACTTGTGCGTTAGACCATAGATGTACACTCCACAACTGACCAACATGAACTGACTGTGACCGACATGCGTGATGAGTATAGTATAGTACCTGTACTTTGTTTACACAGATGGGCAGTCGGTGGTTGCATCATATATATTCGTAAATGTCTCGCTATTCGAAATTTGACCAAATATTACGAAAACTTTAATATATATAGTAATATTTCAAAATGTCTCATATTTTGAAATTTTACCAAGGTTTACCAAATTTGTATTATATGTTTTGTAGCAGCAAAACATCATGAATTATGAGTAATTTTGAATTAGAGGAGAACAAATAATATGGGTTTACTGTTCTATAAATTTGCTACCTGTCACCCAAAACTGCTTAATTTACATAAAATGTGCTATTTATTGTTTCAAAACAACAATATATTAGACTAGATGCATTATATACCAGTATAAAAGTATTACACAGTACTACATGAAAGGTGCACCATACAGCCACTGTAGGATTATAGTACACATTATACCAGAAAGTTCTATTTTGTCACCCACTAGTTTCTTATGACATTGTACCAATAGTTCTACACACTATTACACCATTGCTAAGGGCTGCAAGTTATAACCTTCCGTTATGATTGGAGCCCCTTTCGACTGAGCCGTACTACTAAGTAAAAATGGGTTGGGTACACTTAACCTGTGATCTTTTCAACTCCTTGGGTACAAAAGGGTCTCTTTTTGCTGAGTAAAATTGTTTGGTGTTTGCCAAATGAAATATTAAAAGTGTTGTCCCATAGTGAAAGGGTTCATGCTACAAGAACCATGTGTCACCTATGTTTTATGTTACAATAAGTCTGCTATATACTGTACAGTATTTGGAAAAGCTTTTTCCGTAAGCAAAAGTTTAACCTGATCCAACTGATTATGTTTAAAACTCCCTAGGGAAATGATTTAGTGCAGTATGATGTTATGGAAGTTAATACTTTACAACAGTACCTAATTTTGTATCACAGTCAGTGTGCTTTATTAAAGCAGTCCATTTCTTCTCAGTTATCTTACTTTTACTCTCTTCACCACCGATCGGCTCGTTAGCCGCTTGGGCGATCGGTCACGTCTCTGTTACTTTTCTTTTTCTTTTACTCTCTTCGCCAATTGATCGGCTCGTTAGCTGCTTGGGGGCGATCAGTCACGTGTCTGTTACGCACTGTTGGCAAGTACTGGGCATACACCGGCTCCTGAATGTACCTGAACCCGCTCCAGTGTTGGTTAAGTCTGGTCTTGAAAAAGCTCACATTCGGTGCCGTCACAACACTTTCTGGTACTCGATAGATTGTTCCAAGAGTTCACAATTCTCACTCCGAAAATGTTTGCCCTCACAGTTTTCTGGACCTGCTGCTTCTTCAATCTTGAGCTGTGACCCCTTGTGGGGCAAGCGTCTGCCAGCTCTTGATGTAGTACTATATTGGCATTAGATAGGTGTGTAGAAAAGATTTATGCACATATTCTTTAAATTAAGTATGCAAACACATGCATGAAGAGAGGAAAGGAGTGATAAATATACCTTGTGGAATGTTGATCATAAACACTAGAATGCTGTTGCTAGTGCCTGCCAGCCTTTGAAGGTCACCATAAAGTTAGAGGTGTATCAGCTCAGATAGATATAGTTAGTAAACTGTATGTCAAGTGAAGAGAAGCTAGACTGACCTAATTTTCTCCTATAAGATTTGTCTTCTTTGAAAATATTCACTCTCTAAACTTTTGGTGATACAATACTGGACTTTACTTTGTATATTTTCTTACTGTCATGCTCACTATGTACAGTTCCTATTACCTCTTTTACATCCTCTTATGATAACATCTTTACTTTTTATTGGTCTTGCTTTTATGCTTTCAGCTACACAGTTAACTGAATTCATTCACAAAAATTATAAGTTCTCGGGTTGTGAAGATTACAAATTATGATATACTGAACAGTACTGTACATTGTAAACAGAGAAGTACAGACATGGTTATTGTTTAAGAATTGTGATTTATACATTCCAGGTATTAAAAATGGCATTACAGTATTGAACTTTCATAGGTAAATTCCCTAATCTCATGTTGCACTTTTCAAATACAGTATAGTATCTGTATTTAACTTGTGACTCATATCTTAATGAACTCCTTTGTAAACACTACTCAAATAAATTGATTGAATATGTAAGGAATTACACAATATGATAAGTTAGGCTTGTGGTCAAACATAACTTTCGTAATAGCGTTGGTATATTTATCATCTTTTTCTCTTTATCAGTAGGCATGTGTTGTATAATGAAAATATTGACATTGTTATTAATGTGCTCTGCAGTGTAGGATTGTTTTGACATATATTTTCTTAAAAGTGTGGGAACTGTGGCCTCAGAGGCTTCTCAGTCTTGCAATTCAATTCCTGTACATATAGGAATACAATACAGTTAACAGTATTTTGTTATTAGAGAAGAAATTACTCCACCCTTAGTCATAATCATTATCTACTTTCTTTTATTACCAAGCTGTCACACCATCTAATTGACTTGCTTTGTGACAGTCTGACCCCATGTGGCAGTAGTACACAAAAGCCCCTTTGTGGCAACAGTGACGGTAAACAGGAACCCCTTGATGGTAACAGTAAACAAGAGACCCCTTAGTATTAACAGGAAACAAGAGACCCCTTAGTAGTAACAGGAAACAAGAGACCCCTTAGTAGTAACAGGAAACAAGAGACCCCTTAGTAGTAACAGGAAACAAGAGACCCCTTAATAGTAACAGGAAACAGGAACCCCTTGGTAGTAACAGGAACCCCTTGGTAGGAACATTAAACAGGGACCCCTTGGTGGGAACAGTAAATAGGGACTCCTTGGTGGGAACAGTAAATAGGGACTCCTTGGTAGGAACAATGCCTAGGTTCTTGACCGGAGATGAACATAAACAATTGGGTCATGTATCAGGTAGTTGTTATGCTTTGTCTGATCGAATACCGATGAGATGTACTCACTCTAACATACCCAGTGTCTTGTTGCAATAATATTTGCTTGTGGTGTTTTCTTTAAGATTATTTTTGGGTGCACTGTTCTTCATCCAAGTTTTTTTATTGAAAATTACTCTACTGTACAGTAATTGGTTTCTAAGGCTAATTATTATTATTATTATTATTATTATTATTATTAATAATATATTATATTTTATTTTATCAGCATCTAATTTTTTTCTGTTTGGGTAAGTATATAAATTCACAAGCTTCTATGGACTTGGGATTGGTATGGTGTCAAGGTAGACCCAGTGAGTACAACTCCTCATATTGTGGTGTTCACAGATCAAGATGGATTTGATCTCAATCTCAAAACATATAGGTACTGTATTATGAATCTTTAATAACATCCTCATTTAATCCCAACAGACAACAGAATCCTCTTTCGTATTTTCAGTAGAGAATTAAATCTTTACAGTGATCTCTCCATTTAATGGACCATCGATATAACTGACTTCCACCTCCATATACTGTAGTCCGTTAGATGGGCGTTTCGTATCTAAAAGAACCTCGATAAAAAAGACTTCCCTCTCCATATAATTCATTAGGTGGGGGTTTTCACACATGATCCCTGATATAACAGCCTTCATTCTAAAAATAGTCCATTAAATAGAGGTTTCACTGTACGGTACTGTGTTTATAAAGGAGGATTATGCATTTTATACAAGTGCAATAGAGAATTTGATCATCCAACACTATCTGTGTTCACCATAAGTATTTCTTGGATATGGTATTATCGTAGGTCACTTGTGTATGTTTATGGTAATTTTAAGGTAATCCTGGTAGTATTACTGTTCATCATTCACTGATCTCATGTATCATCACTTATCATCTGGTCATATCATAAACTCCATATTTTGTGCAATTATTGCAACACTGCACCTGTACATAGAGCGTTGTGCCCCAGGATATAGATAATGCCAAAGTTTGGTGGGCATAGTTTTTGTGATATTGTTGTTATTTATTATACCTACAATTAAAATATTTAAATATTTAGTATTTTATTTCATGCCCTTACATGTACAGAAATTGCACAAGAGTTGAGAAATTTCAATCAGGGTTTCCCCTGAAGTTCAACCTACCGTATTGCCATCCAATCGATTAATTATAATGGTACTGTATTTGAGAAACCAAACTGAGATCACTACAACACATTGAGTACCATAGCAACAGAGGAAAATGAGAAACAAATTTCAGCAAACCTGTATCATAACCCACTGTAGTCACCGTAATGTATTAAGGCGCCCACACACTATCCTGCATTGCCACACACTTTACAACTAGAATGATCAAACTTCAGTTGCTGTCTGGTATGGGCCACCTCAACACTGGGTGATAGCATGAGTAAGGAGGCAGCCTGTATTGCTATTGTACTTGATCTTGAAACAGAGACTTCAAAGAAAAAACGAAATAGAAAATTATGGATGCAGGAATGGCACAGAAATAGACCCAAGTTCTCTCACGACACCCTATTAAAGGAACTAGTGGTATCATCTCAAGATTATAAGAACTTTTTAAAAATGGATAATGAAACTTTCGTTGAACTGTTGGAGAAAGTGACCCCATACATAAAAAAAAAGCACTCTATCTTGAGAGATGCCATACCAGCAAGTCCAGGTTGTAGATTCCACTGAGCTCCTCGGCGTCACCATAGACAACAAACTAAATTGGAAACCACATGTCAGTGAAGTTGTCAATTTTTCCAGTTTCCTTCTCCACCTCCTCCGCCGACTCAAGTCCCTCGGAGTTCCTGCACTCGAGCTCCTCAGTGTTTACTCAACATTCATACTTCCCAAGCTCACCTATGCCTACCTTATCTGGTCTTCCTCCCTAAATGCCACACGACGTTAACACCTAGAAAAAGTGCAAAAGAGGGTATGCAAGATTATTCTCTCTCCCCTTCCTACTCCACATATCAAGAAGCGCTCAACACACTGACCCTCTCGGCTCTCACTGACCATCACCACGACCTCATCTGCAAATTTAGTGAAAAGCTTCTGCACCATCCTCGACACCGGCTCCTACTACCACCTGAGATCCCTCGCCCGAGAATTGCTGTTTGACACCACAACCACATCCAGCCCATACGAGCACGAACTGATCACTATAAGAACAGCCCAGTTTCAACTATTGTAAAAATTATCAATCACTTGTAATCAACCAGTGTATTCACTTCCAGTCAGTCTTACTTTTTGCGCTGTCACTATGTTGAAATGCCCTGTAGTTTGAGCTCCTCCCCACCTAGTTATTATATATCATATTTGTATCACTTATGTTACTTGTATATTATTTATAAATCAAGAGACCCAATCCCCAATTATGTAACTGTATATGTTCAGCTTTCCGGCTGCCATGCTTTTCAATAAACTGTTAATTATTATTATTATCTATTATTATGACTGAGGCTACATCATCACCACCACCACCAGATGACTGAGGCTACATTACTACCACCACCACCAAATGACAGGAGGCTACATTACCACAACCAACACCAGATGACTGAAGCTACATTACCAACACCAACACCAGATGACTGAGGCTACATTATCACCACCACCACCAAATGAGTGAGACACCACCACCACCACCACCAGATGACTGAGGCACCACCACCACCACCACCAGATCACTGAGGCTACATCACCACCACCACCACCAACA
The DNA here is from genome assembly GCF_018991925.1 of Homarus americanus. NCBI lineage: Eukaryota > Metazoa > Arthropoda > Malacostraca > Decapoda > Nephropidae > Homarus > Homarus americanus. The sequence goes on along the minus strand of NW_024742238.1, from coordinate 8,027,319 downwards.
GATGACCGAGGCACCACCACCACCAGATTACTGAGGCACTACCACCACCACCAGATGACTGAGACACCACTACCACCAGATGACTGAGGCACCACCACCACCATCTCCACCAGATGACTGAGGCACCACCACCACCACCAGATGACTGAGACACCACTACCACCAGATTACTGAGGCACCACCACCAGATGACTGAGGCATCACCACCACCAGATTACTGAGGCACCACCACCAGATGACTGAGGCACCACCACCAGATGACTGAGGCACCACCACCAGATGACTGAGGCACCACCACCACTGAGGCACCAGATGACTGAGGCACCACCACCAGATGACTGAGGCACCACCACCACCACCACCAGATGACTGAGGCACCACCACCACCAGATGACTGAGGCACCACCACCACCAGATGACTGAGGCACCACCACCACCAGATGACTGAGACTACATCACTACCACCACCACCAGATGACTGAGACTACATCACTACCACCACCACCAGTTGACTGAGGCCCCACCACCACCAGATGACTGAGGCACCACCACCACCAGATGACTGAGACTACATCACTACCACCACTACCACTACAGATTACTGAGGCACCACTACCACCACCAGATGACTGAGGCTACATTACCACCAACACCACCAGATGACAGGAGACTACATTACCACCAACACCACCAGATGACAGGAGGCTACGTACCACCAACACCACCAGATGACAGGGGTACATTACCACCAACACCACCAGATGACTGAGGCACCACCACCACCAGATGACAGGAGGCTACATCACTACCACCACCAGGTGGCAGGAGGCTACATCATCACCACCACCACCAGATGACTGAGGCTACATTACCACCAACACCACCAGATGACTGTGGCTACATTACTACCACCAACACTAGGTGACTGAGGCTACATTACCACCACCACCACCAGATGACAAGAGGCTGCATCACCACAAGATGACAGGCAGCATCAACACCACCACCAGGTGACAGGAGGCTACATCACCACCACCAGATGGCAGAGGCTACATCATCACCACCACCAGACAACACCAAGAGATGATTGAAAATATTCCAAATAGATGCTACTAAAGTATGCAGTTCTATAGACTGTATACTAAAGTAGCTCCAGCTCTGTAGAATGCATATTATACAAGCTCCAGCTCTGTAGATTGCATGCTATACTGTAGAACCTCCAGGTAGGGAGCCGGGCGAGGCGAGGTGAGGTAGGGAGCCGGGCGAGGTGAGGTGAGGTAGGGAACTGGGCGAGGTGAGGTGAGGAAGGGAGCCGGGCGAGGTGAGGTGAGGTAGGGAGCCGGGCGAGGTGAGGTAGGGAACCGGGGGAGGCGAGGGGAGGTAGGGAGCCGGGTGAGGCGAGGTGAGGTAGGGAGCAGGGCGAGGTGAGGTGAAGTAGAGAGCCGGGCGAGGCGAGATGAGGTAGGGAGCCAGGCAAGGAGAGGCAGGGAGCCGTGTGAGGCGAGGCAGGCAGCCGGACGAGGCGAGGCAGGTAGCTCTGTTCTCCTATTGGCTGTAATTTGACGACGTTACATCTTGCTCCACCAGTCACAGTTAAGTAAGGGATTACTGGATGAATGTAAAATGTACGACAAAACTATGAAGTTCTTGGGGCGATGCTGCATGTGGAAGGGCCCCTGGGGGCGCCGTCGCCCCTGGCAGAGACCCTGCCGCCCCTGGAAAGGCACCCACTGCCACTAGGAGGGCCCATACCAGCGCCTTCGGCCCAAGGAGGGCCGAAAGGGGATGGGCAGGCCCTGGCAGAGTCCTGGGGGGCAGAGGCGCCCCATAGAGGTCCCTGGGGGAGACACCGCCTCTGGAAGGGCCTCTCAATGCGCCACCGCTTTAGTAGGGCCCCTGGGGGCGCCGCCGTCCCTGGAAACACCCCAGAAGGCGCCTTTTTCCCTGTAAGGGACCCTGGGATCGCCACTATCCCTGTGAGGGTCACTTGGCCATGCCAGGCACGGAGGCGCCCCCAGGGCCCTCTGAGGATCGGCGGTGCCCCCAGAGGACCTGTCAGGGGCGCTGGATCCTCCAGGAGCTCTCTTAGGAACAACTGTAATCCTAGGGGCCTTCTCATGGAAGGCGGTGTCCACAGAGGCTCCTCCAGGAACAGCCAAACTTCCATGGGCCTCTCAGGGACGGCAACGCTCCAAGGGAAACTTACAGGGACAGTAACGCGCCTAGGGACCCTCACAGGGACGGCGGCGGCCCTATGGACCCTGCTAGGGGCGCTGGCGAACCTAGGGGCTCTCACAGGGACAGCCATGATCCATGGGGAATTTCCAGGGACAGGGGCGCCTCCAGATACGTCCCTAGGGACAGTGGTGCTCCCAGCGGCCCTGCCAGCGGCGGTGGGGCCTTCAGGGGGCCCTTCCAGAGGCGGTGGCTCCCCCCAGGCCTCTTTATGGGGCGCCACTGCTCCCAGGGACCCTGCCAAAGGCCTGTGGCTCACAATAGGTCCTCCTACGGGAGTCAGTGCCCCAAAACAATGGATAGTGGTGTCGTACATATTGAATTCTTCCAGTAATCTCTTACTTAACTGTGATTGATGGAATAAGAGGTAACGTCATCAAATTACAGCCAATAAGAAAACAGAGGAATCAGTCACCACAACACCCCAACTTATGTTTTGCTGTTGGATATATATTCTCCTTTTCATTGTTCAGGTTGCGATAATACTGAAAATACTATGGGCAGTGTCTATTTATTTAACGTCATATCTCCCAGAGTTTAAATAGTGAAACGAGAATAAATATCCAACAGCAAAGCATAAGTTGGGGTGTTGTGCTGACTGATTGCTCTGTTCTCCTATTGGTTGTAATTTGATGACGTTACATCTTGCTCCACCAATCACAGTTAGGTAAGGGATTACTGGACAAATGCAAAATGTACGACAAAACTATGAAGTTCTTGGGGCGATGCTGCATGTGAAAGGGCCCCTGGGGGCGCCGTCGCCCCTGGCAAAGACCCTGCCGCCCCTGGAAAGTCACCCACTGCCACTAGGTGGGCCCATACCAGCGCCTTCGGCCCAAGGAGGACCCATAGGCGATGGGCAGCCCCTGGCAGAGTCCTGGGAGGCAGAGGCGCCCCATAGAGGTCCTTGGGGGAGACACCGCGTCTGGAAGGGCCTCTGAATGCGCCACCGCCTTGGTAGGGCCCCTGGGGGCGCCACCGTCCCTGTGAACACCCTAGAAGGCGCCTTTTTCCCTGTAAGGGACCCTGGGATCGCCACTATCCCTGTGAGTGGTCACTTGGCCATGCCAGGCACAGAGGCGCCCCCAGGGCCCTCTCAGGATCGGCGGTGCCCCCAGAGGACCTGTAAGGGGCGGTGGATCCTCCAGGGGCTCTCTTCGGAACAACTGTAATCCTAGGGGCCTTCTCAGGGAAGGCGGCGTCCACAGGGGCTCCTCCAGGAAAAGCCGAGCTTCTATGGGCCTCTCAGGGACGGCAACTCTCCAAGGGAACCTCCCAAGGACGGCAACGCCCCTAGGGAACCTCACAGGGACGGCGGCGGCCCCATGGACCCTGCTAGGGGCGCTGGCGAACCTAGTGGCCCTCACAGGGACAGCCATGATCCCTGGGGCCTTTCCAGGGACAGGGGCGCCTCCAGGTACGTTCCTAGGGACCGTGGTGCTCTGCCAGCGGCAGTGGCGCCTTCAGGGGCCCTTTCAAAGGCGGTGGCGCCCCCCAGGCCTCTTTATGGGGCGCCACTGCTCCCAGGGACCCTGCCAAGGCCTGTGGCTCACAATAGATCCTCCTAGGGGAGTCAGTGCCCCAAAACAATGGATAGTGGTGTCGTACATATTGCATTCTTCCAGTAACCTCTTACTTAACTGTGATTGGTGGAATAAGAGGTAACGTCATCAAATTACAACCAATAGGAAAACAGAGGAATCAGTCACCACAACACCCCAACTTATGTTTTGCTGTTGGATATATATTCTCCTTTTCATTGTTCAGGTTGCGATAATACTGAAAATACTATGGGCAGTGTCTATTTATTTAACGTCATATCTCCCAGAGTTTAAATAGTGAAACGAGAATAAATATCCAACAGCAAAGCATAAGTTGGGGTGATGTGCTGACTAATTGCTCTGTTCTCCTATTGGCTGTAATTTGATGACGTTACATCTTGCTCCACCAATCACAGTTAAGTAAGGGATTACTGGACGAATGCAAAATGTACGACAAAACTATGAAGTTCTTGGGACGATGCTGCATGTGAAAGGGCCCCTGGGGGCGCCGTCGCCCCTGGCAAAGACCCTGCCGCCCCTGGAAAGGCACCCACTGCCACTAGCAGGGCCCATACCAGCGCCTTCGGCCCAAGGAGGGCCCATAGGGGATGGGCAGCCCCTGGCAGAGTTCTGGGGGGCAGAGGCGCCCCATAGAGGTCCCTGGGGGAGACACCGCCTCTGGAAGGGCCTCTGAATGTGCCACCGCTTTGGTAGGGCCCCTGGAGGTGCCGCCGTCCCTGAGAACACCCCAGAAGGCGCCTTTTTCCCTGTAAGGGACCCTGGGATTGCCACTATCCCTGTGAGGGTCACTTGGCCATGCCAGGCACGGAGGCGCCCCCAGGGCCCTCTGAGGATCGGCGGTGCCCCCAGAGGACCTGTCAGGGGCGCTGGATCCTCCCGGGGCACTCTTAAGAACAACTGTATTCCTAGGGGCCTTCTCATGGAAGGCGGCTTCCACAGAAGCTCCTCCAGGAACAGTCAAGCTTCCATGGGCCTCTCAGGGACGGCAATGCTCCAAGGGAACCTTGCAGGGACAGTAACGCGCCTAGGGACCCTCACAGGGACGGCGGCGGCCCTATGGACCCTGCTAGGGGCGCTGGCGAACCTAGGGGCTCTCACAGGGACAGCCATGATCCATGAGTCCTTTCCAGGGACAGGGGCACCTCCAGGTACGTTCCTAGGGACCGTGGTGCTCCCAGCGGCCCTGCCAGCGGCGGTGGGGCCTTCAGGGGGCCTTTCCATAGGCGGTGGCTCCCCCCAGGCCACTTTATGGGGCGCCACTGCTCCCATGGACCCTGCCAAGGCCTGTGGCTCACAATAGGTCCTCCTAGTGGAGTCGGCGCCCCAAAACAATGGATAGTGGTGTCGTACATATTGCATTCTTCCAGTAATCTCTTACTTAACTGTGATTGGTGGAATGAGAGGTAACGTCATCAAATTACAGCCAATAGGAAAACAGAGGAATCAGTCAGCACAACACCCCAACTTATGTTTTGCTGTTGGATATATATTCTCCTTTTCATTGTTCAGGTTGCGATAATACTGAAAATACTATGGGCAGTGTCTATTTATTTGACGTCATATCTCCCAGAGTTTAAATAGTGAAACGAGAATATATATCCAACAGCAAAGCATAAGTTGGGGTGTTGTGCTGACTGATTGCTCTGTTCTCCTATTGGCTGTAATTTGATGACGTTACATTTTGCTCCACCAATCACAATTAAGTAAGGGATTACTGGACGAATGCAAAATGTACGACAAAACTACGAAGTTCTTGGGGCGATGCTGCTTGTGGAAGGGCCCCTGGGGGCGCCGTCGCCCCTGGCAGAGACCCTGCCGCCCCTGGAAAGGCACCCACTACGACTAGGAAGGCCCATACTATTGCTGCCGGCCCTAGGAGGGCCCATAGGGGCGCTGTAGCCCCTGGCAGGGTCATTGGGGGTAGAGGCGCCCCATAGAGGGACCCTGGGCGAGACGCCGCCTCTGGAAGGGCCTCTGAATGCGCCACTGCTGTGGTATGGCCCCTGGAGGCGCCGCCGTCCCTGGAAATACCTCTGAAGGCGCTGCCGTCCCTGGGAACCGCCCTGAAGGCGCCCCGTCCCTGTAAGTGACCCTGGGATCGCCACTATCCCCGTGAGGGTCACTTGGCCATGCCAGGCACGGAGGCACCCCCAGGGTCCTCTCAGGCTCGGCTGTGCCCCCGGGGACCTGTCAGGGGCGCTGGATCCACCAGGGGTGGTCTTAGGGACAACTGCAATCCTAGGGGCCTTCTCAGGGAAGGCGGCGTCGACAGGGGCTCCTCCAGGAACAGCCGAGCTTCCATGGCCCTCTCAGGGATGGCAAGGCTGCAAGGGACCCTCGCAGGGACGGCAACGCTCCTAGGGACCCTCACAGGGACGGCGGCGCCCCCATGAGCCCTGATAGGGGCGCTAGCTACCCTAGGGGCGCTAGCGACCCTAGGGGCCCTCACAGGGACAGCCACGATCCCTGGGGCCTTTCCAGAGACGGGGACGCCTCCAGGTACGTTCCTAAGGACAGTGGTGCTCTCAGAGGCCCTGCCAGCGGCGGTGGCGCCCCCCAGGCCTCTTTATGGGGCGCCACTGCTCCCAGGGACCCTGCCAAGGCCTGTGGCTCACAATAGGTCCTCCTAGGGGAGGCAGCCCCCCAAAACAATGGATAGTGTGTCGTACATATTGCCTTCTTCCAGTAATCTCCTACTTAACTGTGATTGGTGGAATATGAGGTAATGTCATCAAATTACAGCCAATAGGAAAACAGAGCAATCAATCAGCACAACACCCTAACTTATGTTTTGCTGTTGGATATTTGTTCTCCTTTTCATTGTTCAGGTTGCGATAATACTGAAAATGCTAAGGGCAGTGTCTATTTATTTAACGTCATATCTGAGTTTAAATAGTGAAACGAGAATAAATATCCAACAGCAAAGCATAAGTTGGGGTGTTGTGCTGACTAATTGCTCTGTTCTCCTATTGGCTGTAATTTGATGACGTTACATCTTGCTCCACCAATCACAGTTAAGTAAGGGATTACTGGACGAATGCAAAATGTACGACAAAACTATGAAGTTCTTGGGACATGCTGCATGTGAAAGGGCCCCTGGGGGCGCCGTCGCCCCTGGCAAAGACCCTGCCGCCCCTGGAAAGGCACCCACTGCCACTAGGAGGGCCCATACCAGCGCCTTCGGCCCAAGGAGGGCCCATAGGGGATGGGCAGCCCCTGGCAGAGTTCTGGGGGGCAGAGGCGCCCCATAGAGGTCCCTGGGGGAGACACCGCCTCTGGAAGGGCCTCTGAATGTGCCACCGCTTTGGTAGGGCCCCTGGGGGCGCCGCCGTCCCTGAGAACACCCCAAAGGCGCCTTTTTCCCTGTAAGGGACCCTGGGATTGCCACTATCCCTGTGAGGGTCACTTGGCCATGCCAGGCACGGAGGCGCCCCCAGGGCCCTCTGAGGATCGGCGGTGCCCCCAGAGGACCTGTCAGGGGCGCTGGATCCTCCCTGGGCACTCTTAATAACAACTGTATTCCTAGGAGCCTTCTCATGGATGGCGGCTTCCACAGAAGCTCCTCCAGGAACAGTCAAGCTTCCATGGGCCTCTCAGGGACGGCAATGCTCCAAGGGAACCTTGCAGGGACAGTAACGCGCCTAGGGACCCTCACAGGGACGGCGGCGGCCCCATGGGCCCTGCTAGGGGCGCTGGCGAACCTAGGGGCCCTCACAGGGACAGCCATGATCCATGAGTCCTTTCCAGGGACAGGGGCACCTCCAGGTACGTTCCTAGGGACCGTGGTGCTCCCAGCGGCCCTGCCAGCGGCGGTGGGGCCTTCGGGGGGCCCTTCCATAGGCGGTGGCTCCCCCCAGGCCTCTTTATGGGGCGCCACTGCTCCCATGGACCCTGCCAAGGCCTGTGGCTCACAATAGGTCCTCCTAGTGGAGTCGGCGCCCCAAAACAATGGATAGTGGTGTCGTACATATTGCATTCTTCCAGTAATCTCTTACTTAACTGTGATTGGTGGAATGAGAGGTAACGTCATCAAATTACAGCCAATAGGAAAACAGAGGAATCAGTCAGCACAACACCCCAACTTATGTTTTGCTGTTGGATATATATTCTCCCTTTCATTGTTCAGGTTGCGATAATACTGAAAATACTATGGGCAGTGTCTATTTATTTGACGTCATATCTCCCAGAGTTTAAATAGTGAAACGAGAATATATATCCAACAGCAAAGCATAAGTTGGGGTGTTGTGCTGACTGATTGCTCTGTTCTCCTATTGGCTGTAATTTGATGACGTTACATTTTGCTCCACCAATCACAATTAAGTAAGGGATTACTGGACGAATGCAAAATGTACGACAAAACTACGAAGTTCTTGGGGCGATGCTGCTTGTGGAAGGGCCCCTGGGGGCGCCGTCGCCCCTGGCAGAGACCCTGCCGCCCCTGGAAAGGCACCCACTACGACTAGGAAGGCCCATACTATTGCTGCCGGCCCTAGGAGGGCCCATAGGGGCGCTGTAGCCCCTGGCAGGGTCATTGGGGGTAGAGGCGCCCCTAGAGGGACCCTGGGCGAGACGCCGCCTCTGGAAGGGCCTCTGAATGCGCCACTGCTGTGGTATGGCCCCTGGAGGCGCCGCCGTCCCTGGAAATACCTCTGAAGGCGCTGCCGTCCCTGGGAACCGCCCTGAAGGCGGCCCCGTCCCTGTAAGTGACCCTGGGATCGCCACTATCCCCGTGAGGGTCACTTGGCCATGCCAGGCACGGAGGCACCCCCAGGGTCCTCTCAGGCTCGGCTGTGCCCCCGGGGGACCTGTCAGGGGCGCTGGATCCACCAGGGGTGGTCTTAGGGACAACTGCAATCCTAGGGGCCTTATCAGGGAAGGCGGCGTCGACAGGGGCTCCTCCAGGAACAGCCGAGCTTCCATGGCCCTCTCAGGGATGGCAAGGCTGCAATGGACCCTCGCAGGGACGGCAACGCTCCTAGGGACCCTCACAGGGACGGCGGCGCCCCCATGAGCCCTGATAGGGGCGCTAGCTACCCTAGGGGCGCTAGCGACCCTAGGGGCCCTCACAGGGACAGCCACGATCCCTGGGGCCTTTCCAGAGACGGGGACGCCTCCAGGTACGTTCCTAAGGACAGTGGTGCTCTCAGAGGCCCGGCCAGCGGCGGTGGCACCTTCAGGGGCTCTTCCAGAGGCGGTGGCGCCCCCCAGGCCTCTTTATGGGGCGCCACTGCTCCCAGGGATCCTGCCAAGGCCTGTGGCTCACAATAGGTCCTCCTAGGGGAGGCAGCCCCCCAAAACAATGGATAGTGTGTCGTACATATTGCCTTCTTCCAGTAATCTCCTACTTAACTGTGATTGGTGGAATATGAGGTAATGTCATCAAATTACAGCCAATAGGAAAACAGAGCAATCAATCAGCACAACACCCTAACTTATGTTTTGCTGTTGGATATTTGTTCTCCTTTTCATTGTTCAGGTTGCGATAATACTGAAAATGCTAAGGGCAGTGTCTATTTATTTAACCCTGAGTTTAAATAGTGAAACGAGAATAAATATCCAACAGCAAAGCATAAGTTGGGGTGTTGTGCTGACTAATTGCTCTGTTCTCCTATTGGCTGTAATTTGATGACGTTACATCTTGCTCCACCAATCACAGTTAAGTAAGGGATTACTGGACGAATGCAAAATGTACGACAAAACTATGAAGTTCTTGGGACAATGGTGCATGTGAAAGGGCCCCTGGGGGCGCCGTCGCCCCTGGCAAAGACCCTGCCGCCCCTGGAAAGGCACCCACTGCCACTAGGAGGGCCCATACCAGCGCCTTCGGCCCAAGGAGGGCCCATAGGGGATGGGCAGCCCCTGGCAGAGTTCTGGGGGGCAGAGGCGCCCCATAGAGGTCCCTGGGGGAGACACCGCCTCTGGAAGGGCCTCTGAATGTGCCACCGCTTTGGTAGGGCCCCTGGGGGCGCCGCCGTCCCTGAGAACACCCCAAAAGGCGCCTTTTTCCCTGTAAGGGACCCTGGGATTGCCACTATCCCTGTGAGGGTCACTTGGCCATGCCAGGCACGGAGGCGCCCCCAGGGCCCTCTGAGGATCGGCGGTGCCCCCAGAGGACCTGTCAGGGGCGCTGGATCCTCCCTGGGCACTCTTAATAACAACTGTATTCCTAGGAGCCTTCTCATGGATGGCGGCTTCCACAGAAGCTCCTCCAGGAACAGTCAAGCTTCCATGGGCCTCTCAGGGACGGCAATGCTCCAAGGGAACCTTGCAGGGACAGTAACGCGCCTAGGGACCCTCACAGGGACGGCGGCGGCCCTATGGACCCTGCTGGGGCGCTGGCGAACCTAGGGGGCCCTCACAGGAAGAACAGCCATGATCCATGGGTCCTTTCAGGGACAGAGGCGCCTCTAGGTACGTTCCTAGGGACCGTGGTGCTCCCAGAGGCCCTGCCAGCGGCGGTGGCGCCTTCAGGGGCCATTCCAGAGGCGGTGGCTCCCCCAGGCCTTTTTATGGGGCGCCACTGCTCCGAGGGATCCTGCCAAGGCCTGTGGCTCACAATAGGTCCTCCTAGGGGAGGCAGTGCCCCAATACATTGGAGAGAGGTGTAGTATATATTGCATTCTTCCAGTAATCTCTTACTTAACTGTAATTTGTGGAATAAGATGTAACGTCATCAAATTACAGCCAATAGGAAAACAGAGGAATCAGTCAGCACAACACCCCAACTTATGTTTTGCTGTTGGATATTTATTCTCCTTTTCAATGTTCAGGTTGCGATAATACTGAAAATGCTATGGGCAGTGTCTATTTATTTAACTCATATCCCCCAGAGTTTAAACAGTGAAACAAGAATATATATCCAACAGCAAAGCTAAGAAGAATTACTGGACGAATGCAAAATGTACGACAAAACTACGAAGTTCTTGGGGCGATGCTGCTTGTGGAAGGGCCCCTTGGAGCGCCGTCGCCCCTGGCAGAGACCCTGCCGCCCCTGGAAAGGCACCCACTACGACTAGGAAGACCCATACTATTGCTGCCGGCCCTAGGAGGGCCCATAGGGGCGCTGTAGCCCCTGGCAGGGTCATTGGGGGTAGAGGCGCCCCATAGAAGGACCCTTGGCGAGACGCCGCCTCTGGAAGGGCCCCTGAATGCGCCAATGCTGTGGTATGGCCCCTGGAGGCGCCGCCGTCCCTGGAAATACCTCTGAAGGCGCTGCCGTCCCTGGGAACCGCCCTGAAGGCGCCCCCGTCCCTGTAAGTGACCCTGGGATCGCCGCTATCCCTGTGAGGGTCACTTGGCCATGCCAGGCACGGAGGCACCCCCAGGGTCCTCTCAGGGTCGGCTGTGCTCCCAGGGGACCTGTCAGGGGCGCTGGATCCACCAGGGGTGGTCTTAGGGACAACTGCAATCCTAGGGGCCTTCTCAGGGAAGGCGGCGTCGACAGGGGCTCCTCCAGGAACAGCCGAGCTTCCATGGCCCTCTCAGGGATGGCAAGGCTGCAAGGGACCCTCGCAGGGACGGCAACGCTCCTAGGGACCCTCACAGGGACGGCGGCGCCCCCATGAGCCCTGATAGGGGCGCTAGCTACCCTAGGGGCGCTAGCGACCCTAGGGGCCCTCACAGGGACAGCCACGATCCCTGGGGCCTTTCCAGAGACGGGGACGCCTCCAGGTACGTTCCTAAGGACAGTGGTGCTCTCAGAGGCCCTGCCAGCGGCGGTGGCGCCCCCCAGGCCTCTTTATGGGGCGCCACTGCTCCCAGGGACCCTGCCAAGGCCTGTGGCTCACAATAGGTCCTCCTAGGGGAGGCAGCCCCCCAAAACAATGGATAGTGTGTCGTACATATTGCCTTCTTCCAGTAATCTCCTACTTAACTGTGATTGGTGGAATATGAGGTAATGTCATCAAATTACAGCCAATAGGAAAACAGAGCAATCAATCAGCACAACACCCTAACTTATGTTTTGCTGTTGGATATTTGTTCTCCTTTTCATTGTTCAGGTTGCGATAATACTGAAAATGCTAAGGGCAGTGTCTATTTATTTAACGTCATATCTCCCTGAGTTTAAATAGTGAAACGAGAATAAATATCCAACAGCAAAGCATAAGTTGGGGTGTTGTGCTGACTAATTGCTCTGTTCTCCTATTGGCTGTAATTTGATGACGTTACATCTTACTCCACCAATTATGTTTAAGTAATGGGTAACTGGACGAGTGCAAAATGTACGACAAAACTATGAAGTTCTTGGGGCTATCCTGCTTGTGGAAGGGCCCCTGGGGTCACTGTCGCCCCTGGCAGAGACCTTGCCGCCCCTGGAAAAGCACCCACTGCCACTAGGAGGGCCCATACCAGCGCCGCCGGCCCTATGAGGGCCCATAGGGGCGCCGCAGCCCCTGGCAGGTTCCTTGGGAGCAGAGGCCCCATAGAGGGACCCTGGGGGAGACACCGCCTCTGGAAGGGCCCCTGAATGCGCCAATGCTGTGGTATGGCCCCTGGGGGCGCCGCCGTCCCTGGGAACATCCCTGAAGGCGCCCCCGTCCCTGTAAGGGACCTTGGGATCGCCGCTATCCATGTGAGGGTCACTTGGCTATGCCAGGCACGGAGGCGCCCCCATGGCCCTCTCAGGGTCGCCGGTGCCCCCAGGGTACCTGTCAGGGGCGCTGGATCCACCAATGGCGGTCTTAGGAACAACTGTAATCCTAGGGCTCTGGAGGACTGTGTGTGGGTTGGAGGACTGTGTGTGTGTGTGTTGGAGGGCTCTGGAGGACTGTGTGTGTGTGTTTTGGAGGGCTTTGGAGGACTGTGTGTGTTGGAGGACTGTGTGAGTGTGTGTTGGAGGGCTTTGGGGAACTGTGTGAGTGTGTGTTGGAGGACTTTGGGGAACTGTGTGAGTGTGTGTGTGTGTTGGAGGGCTCTGGGGACTGTGTGAGTGTGTGTTGGAGGGCTGTGGGGGACTGTTCGACTGACTGTACTGTGGACACTGATATTAGAGTAAAGTTAATATTAGTTGTAGTGACCGTATAAATATACAGGACAACATGCCTTTTGGTTATTTGATAAAATTAGTAGTAGTATAGTAGTAAATATAACAAATAAAGCAAGTTGTTGTGGGTGGGCTTCAACTAACTTTACTAACCTAACCTAGCTTAACCAGCCTAACTTAGATTAAACACAACTAACTTAGACTGAGCCAAATCAGTATTACGCTAACTATTATACAAGAACATGTTTTTAAAGTATTTAAAGAACATTAATTCAAACTATTTTATGAGCCACTTACGTTTACTGATCATGAATACAGAAAGTTAATTTTCAAGTTAGTTCAAGTTTACTTTTATAAATTGTTAAAATTTGATAACTTGTGTACAGTTGGAGTCTGTTTAAGTAAAGGTGCTCCGGTGGTAGAAGGATATTGCATGTTTGACCTTCATTCTACTTAAATAACTCGAATTATATTGCAGGTGACAGATGATGTACTTGAAGGCCAACATAGGGGAAGTGACAAACAACTTTGAGCAAGATGAAACACAAGTTAATTCAGCCTCCCCGCTTAAGTTACCTACGTCTTCGTATGGCAATCCTAAAAACGACTGAATGTAAGAATGAAAATGTGTGACTTGCTTTGTGAGAAGGGTTGGACGCTCGTACGGTGGGCAGTGGAGGGACACTCGTAAGTTCGGCAGTGGAGGGACACTCGTATATTGGGCAGTGGAGGGACGCTCGTACGTTGGGCAGTGGAGGGACGCTCGTACTTTGGGCAGTGGAGGGACGCTCTTACGTTGGGCAGCGGAGGGACACTCGTATATTGGGCAGTGGAGGGAGGCTCGTCTATTGGGCAGTGGAGGGACGCTCGTACGTTGGGCAGCGGAGGGACGCTCGTACATTGGGCAGCGGAGGGACACTTGTACGTTGGGCAGTGGAGGGAGGCTCGTCTATTGGGCAGTGGAGGGCACTTGTGCACGGGCGGTGGTGGTGTGCTCATACGATGGTTAATAGTAAATGTTGTAAATTTATCTGAGTAAAATGGCATGTACTGTGAAGGAATGTTGTGGATGATGCCTGTGAGAAGACTGCTGCAGTCATAGGAGCAGGAAGGCTGGTGCTCACGTGTATGGATATATGTAAGGATGCAAGTACAGAATGCAAGAAATGTTGGGGTAAATGTTGTGTAGTGGTAAATGATACATTAATATTAATTAAGAATGATCTAAATTTAAAATCTTATTACAGGTGGTTGGTGTACAAGATCGATGTACCAGATGTGAAAGCAAGATGGCCAGATGACCTCAACGACTTCTGTACTGTCAACCATCCCACAGCCCACACCTTCATAACTACCACATTATTAAGCACAAATTTATTTATATAATAAAGAATTGAGAAAATATTTAAAAGTACAGTAAAGAAATATTTAAAAATGTATAAGTAAGCCTCGAGTCGAGCCACAGATTAAAAAAAAAGTTAAGATATAGTATTGTGTAATGGTTGGCACTTGTATCAAGAAAGAAAATATAATGTTGGCTCTCGTTATACAATATTTGTTCATAATCAAATAAACACTAAATAAATTTGATATCTTGTACACTCCGATTTGGGAAAAGTAGAATATTGAATCTTGTAAACTGAACTTGAAACCTGAAGGTGAGGTGTATAGTATATGGATCACGAATTGACATCCAAGTGCCAGCCTACTGGGTATGCAAAATCAAAACTAAAGAGATAACCACAGGATTGTGCATACAGATGGCATTGTAATACCCTACTTCAGTTTAGTTATTACAAGGTGTACAAAAGACAAAAGTCGTGTCGCGGTTTTGTCCGAAGATTAAATATAACCCATGAAACATTAAGAGAGCCCCCTACCACATGGCAGTGTGCACCAAAAGTTTAGCCCTTCGGCATATGTTTTCACCAATTTTCACGACACGACTTTTGTCTTTCATTGTACATCATCAAAAATGCACCTTTACGGTGGTGTTGGACAATGACACCTTGGACGAAGGATTTTGACAACTTCCGAGACAACAGGCGTCTGTGTTCATTTTGAGATTCATCGGCCATGTCCGTAAAGATAAGTTTTTGAATCTGTATACATACTATTATTTTGAAAGTAATGTATACATAGTACAAGAAAGTAGAGTACAGTAGGGATTTTACTTATGGAATGTTGACAATCTGGACACTGCACACCAATAGTTGAATGGAAGTCAGTTTGGCCTAAAATTTAGTAAAGAAATCCTTGTAAAATTATAATTCAAATTATAAATTTACCATTATGTACAACACAATGTAAATTAACTTAGTTGTACAAAAAGCTAAAGACTTTGAAATCCAATGGTCATGTTTAAAGTTGTCATGTTTCGAAATGAAATAATATGATATTTGACCTAAAGTACAGTGGGTGTTGGTGGTACAGTGGTAGTGTGTGTATCTCACAAAACTGTCCTGGGGCCCAAACTCCAGCCTGGGACAGATGTGAGAAGGTTTTTTTTTTTTGTAGAGAAAGGAGGGGTGAAAGAAGATTAGAGGTGGGGGAAGGAAGTTATAGTTCGGAAATTGAAGAAGTTTAGGAGGAGGTAAGAGAGGGCGGGCTGACCGCCTAGCTAAGCTAATAGTGTGTTAGGGTTGTGTCATGGGTTATTTATTGTCTGTCGGTACAGGCACTAGACATCCTACCCTGTCCCATACATGAGTGTTTTAAGGGCCTTATTTCATATTCCGCCGACCCTACTGGCGGATGTTGGTCTAGGGAGGTTGTCTATTGCCTGGCCGTGTAGATCGGGGGTGGTAATGGACCTTTTGAGATTTGGTAACTTTTTGAGAACCATGTATGGTTGTTGTCGTTATCTGGTGGGAGTCTTTGAAGGAGTTCTTGCTTTGATCGTTCTATCTTTTGCCAGATTCTGCTGGCCAGGGTGTGCAGCTGCTGGTTGATGGGTTTCATTCTCAGGTCTCTATGTATCTCGGCTGTGGTTCTGGTGAAGGGGTATCTTTCGCCTGTGACGAATCTTAGGGCTTCATTTTGGACCACCTGTAATATTAATATTTGAGTGGTGATCATAGTATGAAGAGGTATTGCTGGGTAACTTAATATCGTGTGATAAATGATGTCACTAGGCGGAGTTTTATTTTCTCAGGAAGCGCTTTAAAGGGTGTAAACCTATACTACCCATCACACCCACCCACCTACCTACCCACCAACCCACCCCCCTACCCACCCACCCCACCTATCTGCCTGCCCACTCCCTCACCATTACCACACCTGCCCAAAAGGCCAGTAAATTGATAAATTGTGGAAGTGATGAATACTAAACAGACTTGGTCACTTGGATAAATTTAGAAATACCCTTTTACTGGTCTGTACTGTACCAGGTCGAAATTATTAACGAAGTACAAGACTTCCATTATTAGATCGAACAATATATAGTTACGATAAAAATTTTGTATCACACAGTGAAGAGTTCCAAGAGAAACAAGATGTTAGCAGAGATTATTAATGTAAACTGTTTTGTGATGCTGACCAAAATAACATGAGCGGAATAATTTGGCCCCAAATATTGTCAACAGAAGAAAGGTGCAGCTTCTGTTTAACTAGCTTGAGAGATCTCCTTTGGTGAGATATTATTATATTAATACTGTACAGTTCAGTTTGGTATTATTGCAGCTTCAATCCCAATTGGGTTAGAGCAACTTTGAGCTTACCAGAAGTTACAAAAACGACTCATTTCCTATGGAAATTAAGGTCAAATTCGAATGACTCACACCAAATACCATGGGAAGCACCTAGATTTGTGGTAAAAATCCAATTGGTAGTGAAACTGCAGTTTTACCATTGTGGTTAGGTTGGGTTAGGTGAGATTAGGAGGAGGGGATAACTAAAAAACGACTCATTTCCTATGGAAATTAAGGTCAAATTCGAATGAATCACACTAAGTAACATGGGAAAAAAGCCTAGATTTCTGGTGAAAACCAATAGGGAGTGAAACTGCAATTTTACCCTAAATTTTCCCTCACAATTTTCTGGATTTGTGGCGGGCCTGCCAGCTCCAGGTATGGACAGTCTGCTGAGTTGTGCCCTCTGAGATGTTTATATATCTCAATTGGGTCACCCCTTGCCTGTCTATACAATAGTACAATCTAGGCAGCTGCATGCATTCTAATCTCTGGGTAACTGAAGTACCATAGTGCAGGCAGCACTCCTTTGGACATATTCAATCAACTGACAGTCTCTTGCAAAAATTTTTCCACAGATGCTCTTTGGATGATACTAAGTAAAAAAGTGTGATCCACAATGCCCAGAACCTAATAGAACCTGATCTAACCATCCAAATAAACCTACCTAACCTTACCTAACTTCCTAGTAGAGGGCTCTGCCTCTTGGATCCCCCACCAAGTTAAACAGAAAGTACTTACTATATTTTGATATCTGATACCGATGAAAGCAACTGTATTGAAACATCATTGTGTAATTTTATGTTTTTTGTAGACATTAAAGTACGCTCGGGCCTAATGTAAGCAAACAGCAAACGATAACACACACTGACAATGGCAGATTTTTCGGAGGAATATTTTCGGTAAATTTTTATTTTGTAAACATACAAAACAAATAGATATATCATTTTAGTGTCATATGATCAGTTTTTTTGCCATGTTTTACCCAATAATTCCCTCATATTTGATGCCTTGCCCACAACAAGTGATTTATGATCAAAGAGAAAAGCAAAAAAAAAAAAAAACACAAAAAAGCAAAAGGTTAAAATTGTATCATTTTTATTACTATCATTTGTGGAAAAAGTGAACAAAATTGAGAAACTCTTCTGGTGTTAGCCGTCTCTTATACTATTATCGAGTTGTACCAAAATTTCCAGAGATGTTATTTGCATGATACTAAATGAGAAAATTGATACGAAACTGCACAGAACTTGACCTACTGTAATTACCTAGCCTAACTTTCTAACTGGCGGGCTCTGCCCCCTGGAACCCCTAATAGCATGAGAAACCTACCTTAATATTGAAGTTGCGTGTTACACTAAAATAAATACTAATGTTGATTGAATGGCACATGCCTGTTGCATTTTGAACACTTGCACATCCTAACAATTCCATGATCATATATTAAGTCCTTAACATGGTCTTGATCCTCAACAAGCACAGATAACTTGTGATAACTATTGAGACTTGTAGTGCACAAAGCCATAATGAAACACATGAGACTAAGTGTCTCCTTGAAGAAGGCAATGCCGTTGGACCTTTAAATTACGGTGATCCAACAGGAATACTGCACCTGAAAATTGTTTATGTGGCTGTTTGTGGTTATTCAAGGGTAAGAGATGAAGTTAATGAGAATGGATGCCCCAAACCTTTTCTCATCAGAAGACTTAATTAAAGGAAGTCGAAAAAGTTGGGAATAAACTGTGAGGTGTAGAGGTGGCTCATACCTCACTCTGGTAAAGAACCTGTGAAGAAGTGAATTTGTCTTTAGTGACTATCCACTTTGAACCTCCTCATTTGAGGTGCTCACTACTGGGGCATTTAATGCTTGTTTATATAGTGGGAGTTTTTTTTTGAGAATTCCTCAGTACAGTGACATTGTAAGCTTATCATACAATCATTTTTTATATGGTCCATTGTTTCTACTCGGGGTAATCCACCCTATCATAGAATAATTTTTTCTTATTATAAATGGGGAGCAAAAGATCAATATGAGTACTGTACTTTACTCTAGTACATATACGGTATACAGTACAGTAAAACAAACTAACTAAACCTAACATCACCTGCAAACAAAATAATCTTGGGTTATTTTTAGTTTTTAGTTAAGTTAGTTTAAGCAAGGCAGGTACTGAAGAGCATCTGAATTGTAGTCCATTCAATACAATATTTTCTTTTTCAATGTTACTAGTATTTTGAACCCTTACAGTTACTGAAAATGCAAAAATTTTATTGTGTATTAAAAAAAATAGTTGTTTTTCATTGTTTAAATGTTGCAGTATGTTAATTCTATTGCATTTTTCTGGCTGTAAATTTTTGTAAGACTGGGTTCAGCATTTCTTTTGCAGATGGAATGTCATTCTTTCGTCTGCCTCGTTTCATTAGACGGTTTATACGCCGCCGCACTTCAGAAATCCCCCAGGACCGAGCAAGTCGTGTGAAGTAAGATTTTGAAGCTGCTTGTAATGTATATTGTGTTGCAATATTATGCACTGCAGTATACAGCACTGTATCAGCAATCTTGAGGAGCAAATTATTAGAATCATTATACAGTACAGTACAGTATAAACGGGGACACACCCAGGATTTTTTAAGGGTTGTTCTATATATTTGGGGAAGATTGAAGATACTCTACAGAAAGGAATACAATAACTGATAGTTTACTTGATTAATTTGTTATTTCATGTTTTTGTTACAGGATCAACCTGTCCCTGGCCTATGCATTTATTGGATGGAACTTGTTTGGTTTTTTAGCCTATATGATTTACTCTGAACGTATTAAGAAAGTTGAGGATGATGGTAGCTTGTCTCAAGGTATGTTTAACACTGTCTTTAAGTAAAAAGTACATTATTCCTGGCACAGATATATGCAGTATTTTGAGTCGTTAAACTGTACTGTACCTGTGCTTATTATGATGTATGATATGGTTCCCTTTCCCATCACATCCTCAGTGCCTCAGTCACAACCCAGTCTGATGTTGTTGATTACTGTTAACTGGAACCCAGGTGAAACATCACCGGGAGTTTGTCTGTTCATCAGTTATGTCATCTTTAGTGTCCTGCCTGATTCTCCAATGTCTGTGGTGTATTTATCACTATCACATTCATCTTCACTCAGCATTTTAATGGTAAAAACAGTTGGGAATACAAGCAAGACTACACTAAACCTTCTCTTGTGAATGAGACCTTACCCAGTGGTGGAGTAAGAGGGTGAGGGAGACTTAAGGATAGAGAGCCTAGTGTAACAATGGTAGTCCAGTGGTGGAGTAAGAGGGTGAGGGAGACTTAAGGATAGAGAGCCTAGTGTAACAGTGGTAGTCCAGTGGTGGAGTAAGAGGGTGAGGCAGATGGAGGGATGAGTAAGACTTAATTTACTTTAAGAGTCAGACATATATTTTGTGAGCTTTTAAACAGAGTAAGAAGCACCATGTGAAAAAATTATACTGTACTCTATATATACCCTGTATATAGTATCTGTAATGACTTGGTATTTGACTTGAGACTTACTTGTAGACTTGTCTGCTTTTCAGCCTCTATTCCACCTCCTGTCCTCTTGGGTTATCTCCTGTATGTTAATGGTTGTAGGTCAGTCTTCTCGTTTTTAAGCATCTGGTTATTAAATTGCTGCCAACTTTTCAAGGTGTGCTGCTCTATTTTTCTGTTTATATGAACAAATATTTTACAGTTTACACTAAAGTATGTTTTTATCATTTAAAAGTATATATACTGTACAGTACTGTTCTATTAATTTCTCAATCATAAAGTACAGTAGATTCGGGATATATCGTGACTTTATATAAAAAAAAAGTTATATTGCGGCTACCAAAATTATCGACATTTTCCTATATATATATAGCGATATATATTTTTTTATTTTGCGAGGAAATCGGGCACGAAATATTTCAAATGTACCGCCATGGTAAACAAATGCCTTATATGCTCACCAGAGGCGCCACCGTGGCTGTTCACTCACGCAATCACGCTCACCCGCTCAGTCTTTCTGAGTGAGTGACGAGAAAGCAGCCGACTGCTTTCAAACAAACTACATCATACAAATCAAACCATGTATCAGTTACACCCCTTTCTACATCGATGTACGGTAGTTCAGCTGTGTTCCCTCCACGGCTTCCAATAGGGATATGAGACCCATCAATGCAGCCAAATACACCAGACATCCCTGCAATGGTGTGAAATTCATCTACAAGATTTTGTATGTTGCCTGATTCTGGAAAGCGGATGTAATCTTTTGCCGTAAGGGTCAAAATAGTTGCAAAGCTTCTGACAAATTTGCAAACTGATGAGGCAGAAATCTTCAAGCAGACTGCCATACTAATTTGGAAGCTGCCACTGCTAAAGTATCTCTGTGCAGTTATGAGGACAGGTGTGCGGAATACTGCATCCTGTAGGGTAGAATTTTCTTCTATTTACTGTTTTCTCTAACATTGCTTATCCTGGTTATGGTAAACAACAGGGTTCCTATGATGATACTGTATTATATTTCAGAGACTTTTTTATTCATACATAACTAGTTTGAACATTCGGGATAAGTCTTTCGGGTGCCTACCCACACCCGAGGACTTATCCCGAACTTTCCAATAATATTGTCGGACTACTAGATGGTAACCCGACAAAATTTGGTTTAAAAAATGGATTACAGCTCTGAGGGCGCTTTCGGGATACTAATAAGTAACCCGAATGTTTAAAAAATGGCCGTGGGTGTGCTGCTCATGCATTACTTTCCCCAGGAAAAGAAAAATTAAGTAATTTAATTAGCAGGTACTCGGCAGGTATTTAACAGATTTTTTATTTTTTGCTTGGAGTTGTAATTTTTTATTAACCATTTAGTCCCACTTAGAGGACAATTGGTGAGTCTGTCTGTCTGTGTGTCTGCTGGTCCATCCATCAGTCTTCTGCCCATCTGTATCTAAAGGCTGTATGATCAGCTTATTTTTCAGTTACCATCAGAATACAGTACAGTATTATTGGGTGATGCTCATATAACCAGTTGGCTATGCCTATACTGTCCAGTACTTCAATTAAATTTCTCCATCTGTAATTAAAAGTTTACCCTCTAAAATACTTGCAAATGGATGTAAGTAATTGCTGAAGTGTTCTAATATACTAATTTTTTTATAGGTCGCAAGTTTGTCAAGATGCTCAAGTTGGAAAATGTTCATTTGTACCATATTGATGGCTTAAAGTCAGTAGAACATTTTGACCTGAATCAGGAGTTTACAAAGAAATCTGAAGCAACTACAAGTCAGGATGATCAAAAGCTGGAGCATCTCCAGAAGGAATCCTAAACTCTTAAAGTTGTAATATTGTTTTATGGATTTTTATCCATACACGACCCACCCATGACAAACTAGTAATATCCTTGAGGAGAGAGTGAGTGTCCTGTGAAACAGATCTTGATATACTGTACAGAGTAGTGAAACAGAATGGTTTGTTACATTAAGCTTGAAAACTCGTAAATGACAAAGAAGGATCCTAAAATTATTTTCTAACATGTTAAAATATCTCAATTTTGTAGGAAGACTTAAAATGGTCAACTTATTACACAGAACATTTATTTCATATACTGTAAGAAGAGGACTTTACTTTTCTCATGGTATGAAAGTGCCAGTAAAGGAGGCACCAACATCTGCCTTATATATGCCAGGAAATAAGGCAACCACTATGGATTGTGCTGTTTCTCCCTATCTAGATTTTTCCAAGCGCTTTGAAAATTTAAGTGACCTAAAGAGT
The DNA here is from genome assembly GCF_018991925.1 of Homarus americanus. Lineage (NCBI taxonomy): Eukaryota > Metazoa > Arthropoda > Malacostraca > Decapoda > Nephropidae > Homarus > Homarus americanus. Next base: position 8,005,063 of record NW_024742238.1, on the reverse strand, counting down.
AATGTTAATCAGCGTGGATTAAACATAAATATCCATGACATTATGAACAAGTGGACTACATGGAGACAATTGGAGTGCCATAGATTGGAACTTGAGGAAGAAAGGGTTGTTATAGCAAAGAAAATAAAAGGTTTAAAGAATAATTCTGATCAGGATAAATTAAGGGAACTGAAACAACATGGAAAGAAAATTCGAGAGCAGTTAAAAGCTTTGACCCAAGAGCTATGGGATTTGGAAGAGGTTGCAGTAATTGGAGCTTTGCAACTTCCAAATCATCTACATCACTCTACTGGCCATTGTAATAAGTTGTTATTTAGCTTATTTGAGAAACCAGCCTTCAGTTATCAGCCCAAGGACCATCTTGAACTAGGAGAAATCAATGGGGAACTAGAATTTATGAATAATTCTCCCTCTGCATACTATCTAAAGAAAAGGCTGGCCATACTTGAACTTGCATGTAGTGACTATTTTACGTCAAATTTTAAAGCTATTGGGTACCTCCAGCAATCGAATCCAGATTTTGTAAAGGAAGTTGTTGTAGAGGGTTGTGGTGTGCAATATGCTGACAGGGACAGCTTCAATAAACTAAGTACTTCTGAGGCAGATCAGGATAAGAATTCACAGCATCTAGTAGGTGGTGGATCTTTAGCAGCATTTTCAGCTTATTTTACAAAACATCTTATAGAAAAGTCAGAATTCCTGCCTCAAAAAGTAATTACTGCAGGCCGGAATTATATTCCAACAAACTCTGAATTCCCAGGCCTATTTGGCTGCAGGCAGTCTACAGTTGTTGATGGTTTTGTTGTACATGAATGTAAACCTGTGCATGAGTTGGAGGTATTAGATGAAGCACTGCTGGCATTGATCCAGAGCTACAATAAACTTGGACTGCATTACAGGGTAATTCAGTATTCTCCCCAACACCTATATACACATGAATCAGCTGCTATAGGATTGCAGATGTTTTCCCCAAGCACGGGGGAGTATCATGAGGTTGGACGAGTTTCTCTATGTGGCGATTACATTAGTAAGAGGCTTTGGACTATTTGTAAGACCCATTCCAAGTCAGTCAGTTTTTTATCTATGATGCACATAAGAGTTTGTAATGTTACTCGATTATTGGGACTCTTACTTGAAAATAAACAAAAGGAAAATGGTACTTATGATATTCCAGAGTCTTTACAATTCTTCGTTAATGCTCTTTAGGGACTCATGATTTGAAATTACTAAATGGTTTGTAGTCACTGTAATGTAGCAATGGAAGTTGATAATTAAAACTTTTTAACAAGAGAAAAAAGTCTACAGTACTTGTGACAAACCCAGAATGTTGCAGTTATGACCTTAGCTTCACTTGAGTACAGTACAGTACAGTCTTGTTGTGCTGTAGATTGAGGCAAAGTTGTGAAATTTCATTGAAAAAAGTTGGATTTGACTCGAGTGCTTCATTGGTACTGTAATATAATTTAAAACAATAGAAGAGCAATAGTTATCTGATTTTTAGCTCACCAGCATAACATACAGAGGAGCTATACAGTATTGTAACCCTGGCATTGTAGTTGTCATTACAGTTAACAGTTATTAAGTTTTGTTTTCTAATGAACAGCACTTATTTCAGTTACTCTTTACCCAGCTCCTTTATTCTTGGAAAGCAACATCATTGTGTATTGTAGGTGAACTTATCTCTCTCTTGTCACATGTACTACAATATGATATTGTATAATTATGTGCAGTAGGATGTATTGATTAATGGTATCAGTGCTATCAACAATCCTTGAATACTGTATAATGATTATTCTTTTTGAATAATTTAAAGACTTGTATATATCTGTGCAATTAATGTGCAATTAATAAAGTGGTGTAGTCTTAGTACATCTTTTCTTTTTATATCCATAGTGACTTTCTGGCAGCCTAAGATTGTTTTCAAGATACTGTCTGTCAATACCACTTTTTTTCATGAATATAGAAATGTGACACGGTACAGTATAATTCTTGGGCTATTTTGAAGCCCTGCTTCATGTTTTCCATTGCAATCAAGATTTTGAGCATCTTTTTGAGACCCACCCTAATGTGCCTGTCTGAAAGGTTGTTTGTACTAAAGCCCTTAGTCTACTTGGATAATCGAGATGACTAAGTTCCAAAATCATCTTAGTCGCTCTGTGTTGCACCTTCTCCAGGGATGTTAAGTCCTTCGTGAGGTAGGGTATCCATGCCTGTATACAGTAATTCAGACTGGGACATGTATAAAACTTCACCAATACTCTCAATACCCAGTTGCCCACTTAGCTTTGAACAGGGTTTCTTATCTTTCAGTGTCTCATTGCGCAGCCCCACCTCATCAGCTCACTTTAATTGCCAATGTTTTACTGCTATACAGCATCACAATTCAATCCAGTTGCATACATCTTTCCTTTCACACAAAGAGAAGCTCTGTCAAGGCAACAGCTCCCTAAACTTCCTCCAGTCACTTTTGACTCTCTAGCGAATGAAATAGCTTCAGCACTAGTCATGTCACCCAGGTGGCAGAGTTCATCAACATACATACTTAATGTCGAGTTTCTCCAGCCTTGCTAAGGGCATATGATTACCTGTGCATAAAGATCATTTAAAGTCAGCAATATCTGTAGTCTACCATTTACACCACTCCACCTCTTATGTACCCACCTTCCACATTCATTGCATATTACTGAGTGTCTGCCAATACCTTTCTTACAAACAGCACAATGGCCATATTTTCAACAATCACTTTTGTTTCCCCATATCTCATTCTCATACCCTTTGATTCCACTCATCCATTTCTTAAATTTCTCCACTACAGTACATCTTCGATACTATTTACTAACAGCTTGAGTTGTCAGCATGCGATATTTGCCAGGGCAGACCAGTCCTATAATCCTATGATATTGCCTTCTTATACCATGACAAACAGAAGGAGGCTTAAGACAGACCCTTGATTGACCACTACTTTCACCTCAAGTTTCTCACCATTAACTCTCACAGCAGTTCCTGAGTCCTCATACAATGCCTTAACCACTTGACCAAGACACATTTGGACCCCTAACTTTCTTATCGCCCACTTTACAGTAATACCTTAAAAACTACTTAGTCAAATGCCTTCTCCAGTTCTACAAATACAATACAATGTTCAATGTTTTCTCTTTCCCTAGATACAGTATTTCTCTTGTAGTTGCTTGGTCATAAATATTGCCTCATTAGTCCCTCTACCTGGCAAGAATGCAAAATACATTTTATTATTGTCTACTCAATTTCCCAATCACTCTTTCCACAACTTTCATAATCTGATCTAACAGCTTCAGGTCCCAGTCATGAGTTTTATTTCCCTGAGGTATATTCTGACACTTTGGTTGTAGGCTGCGAGTCGTTTTTCCAAACCTTTGATCTTAGATCCCGTGGACTTTTAAGGTTATCAAAAATGTGTACTGTACAGTGGAATATGGGGAGAAATGTTATCAGGTGCACCAGAGAGTGCTCAGGCTCTCACTTGGCTCAGCTTTGTCAATAGTGTTGTTATTGATTCACAGATCGACAAATATGCATGTACCCCGGGTCAGTGATGTATCCCAGGTAGGGCGCGAAACTACCTGCTATGCACACGGAGGTGTAAAGGTGAGCAGGCCACCAGCATTACTGGTGTTTCATAAGGAATCTGTTCACCCCACCTCATCTCAGTGTGGCAGACACACACGGTTGAGGGGGTGTGACAAGTAGATCCAAAGATCAACAAATGTGTGTGTACCCTAGGTGGGGTCATGAAACACCAGTACTGCTGGTGGCTTGCTCACTTTTACACAACTGTGTGTAGAGCAGGTAGTTTTGCATCCCCACCATTTAGGTGTTTTTCTGACTAAATGAAACTGTTTCAAAATAAAAAACAAAGATCAGGACTAAGTCTCTTTTTGTTAAAGCTATTTCATATACTAAAAACAACAGGAGGTTGAAAGGTCATTCTTCATATTATTCGGCTTCACTGATTCACCCCAGGTGTCAAGTTCAATTCATTTAAAAAAATAGCTTGACATGCTCCTATTCACCAATGTTTCAGATGCCTACATATAAAGTACTGTTTGGTGGCCCTGTTTTTGCCCTTTGAGCTACCAGGTACTATTAAAACTTATTTGAAGATTTAACACAAAATGCTTCTCTTTACCATTTCCTTTTATTTCAGACATTGCATTAATTAAAAGAAAATATATCTTTACATGAGAATTTCTGGTTCATAAAAACTGGGTTCAGGTAAATACTCTGTACCTTTTATACGTACTATCCCAACTGGATGAGCAAAAGAAAAAGTTTATAGAAAGTCCCTTATTATGAACTTTTTTCATGACATTGGAATATAAACTTATCTACTTCTTATTCAGTTTGCTACGAACAATGTCTCTGAATTGGGTGAGAATCTTGTTTTCTCTCTTCTGTCTTTCCTCCTTGCTGAACATAGCCAAAGCTCGCTTTTCATCTGCAGAATAAATCTGGTTCTCCTTACGCAGACGTACAGCCTCCATGCGCCGGTGACGGCTTCCACTCATAACATATCCGACATCCTCAAACCTTTCTATTTCATCAGATGTTAGTCCAATCTCACCACGCCGGGGAATTCGTTTACCTTCAGCTACATAAGCTGCCATAGCTGCACCCTCACCGGGTAGCAGAGCCTGTATGAAACACAAATATTAAATAATGACAAAGAAAAATATAACAGTACTGTACAGTATAAAAAATAAAATAAAATAAAAATAATGTCTACATCTCTGAAAACATTTTCACTTCAATTTGAATTAAAAAAAATCTCTAAATACTGTAATTCCCAAATGTTTTTAAAGAAAACATTATGGTAAATATCAGGGATTCTGTACATTTAATGATGAAATTAGGGTAAGGGAAAGGAGCTTAAGCAAACATACTGTACTATAAACTGTTTTTTACTTTTTCCATTGTAATGCAGGACAGTTGTTAACAACTCACACACATTCCATTCATGTGTTCTATGTTATTCAACAATAAAGCCTGAATATCCATCTAGTTCACTCTTGCCACTTCATATAACCTAACATTCCCTATCAGCAGAACTTCTTTTCTCAAAAATCATTTTAAGCCATGTTGTTGTCATTCATCTCCACTTGTAGTGCATTTTTTACCACATTCTTTGTCCCCCCTCCTACCTCCTACCATACCTTAAGCCATAAAGCTTTGTTCTGCACATAACCAGGACATCCAGGTTCCTTTCCTTAATTATAGTTTCAACCATCTGATAATGTACAGGAATGGAGTACAGTACTGTATTCGTATTCAAATGCAACTGAATACAGAATTTCAGGGTATTCGTATATACAGTATTAACTATTAGAAATCCACGTACAATATTTGCATTCCTATTTGAATCCTCGGGCAAAGTATTCATATTCATAGAATAATCTGACGAATAATAGTTTTATTGATAGAAATAACCATACACTGGCTGCTGAATTAATTTTGGACGATTGGCTTACTAAATCCATGACCCAAGTCACTTGAGAAGCTATATATATATATATATATATCATACAGTACAATGAAATTCAATATTTAAACAGACTGTTAGTAAATAACATGCAACTCTTCAACGGTCATTGCTGTGGTGAGTAGGCTACTGGTGATGCATTCTTATTGTGTGAGATGTAAAGTATCTCAAAAATGTATCTGCCAGGATGGGTCCGATGACTTCTGAAATGCCACATGCAATTCATGACGTCCTGGGAGGGTTGGTATGTGTGGATCTGTGGCACACTGGTCCTACTACATTTGGTAACTGAACATCATAGTAACATACTCAGGATCATACCCTCATAGGTGGGATTTTGATTTAATGGAAATGAAACTTTTGCCCTGCGATCAGATGCCAGTATTGTGTTTTTTGTTTTTTTATCTAAAAGTTTCTGGTCGAATTACTTCAAATTTTAAAGCCTCTTTTGTCTCGCCACTCTCTTGCACAGAACCAAGTTTTGAGGCAAGGTGGCAGCCTGTCTATGTGCGGTGGCTCACATGATAACAGATAACAAATGCCAGTAATGCTTCTGCCTCAGTAAGCAGTGAGGGTGTCGGTCCCAGGCATGATTTAAAAATGGCCAATGTTACATTTGCTCCACTATCTGAAGATATTTATCTCTTACAACCTCGATATTCACTTATAAAGTAATAAGGTGATGTGTATTGAAATATTTATAATGAAAAAGTGAAAGATTTTTTTAAATTATGAGACATTGGTGAAATTGCTACTCGCAATACAGTCGCATATACCACACAAAAGCATGTCTTAATATATGGGCCTAGCTTGGAAAAGTAATAATTAACAATGACAGTGACATGAAGTGCAGTAGAGGGATACATATGGGTATGGTGAATTATAATGAATATAACTGTGCTCATTTGATACGTATTTGTAACAGCATCGTCATTGTCGTGCATATGCCAAGGCCTACAAGTAATGAATGCAAAACACAAAGGAAAAGGATCTCACCTTGCCATAGTCCTTCTTTGAAAGAGTGACTTGGGGCTTGGGGAGGGGACCTACAACTTCTTCCACCATCTCTCCATCACTGTCCTCTGAAGAGAAAATAACATTCATTAGGTTAGAATTACCTCATCATTTTTACGTGAAATCATATTATAAATTTGTAACAAGATATTCTAATAATTGAAAAACTTACATAATTACACCCAAAGCTGAGTAACATATTCCAAAAATACTGAAATTAAAAAGGCTGTCTCACTTAATTTCTATTTCATTTAAAAACTAAAAAGATTGTCTCAAGCAATCTGTGCACCTCCAAAGAATGAGGAACTTTTTTTTTAAGAAAAAGAAAATCCAAGACAGCTTAACAATACCCTTTGAAAAATAGTCTCAACCAAAAACTGCTGTCAATGCACATTTGTAAGATGTGTTTAGAAATTACAAATATACAGTCCATTGTAAATAAAATAATGGTTGCCTCGTGTAACTAGGATGGCCGGCCCAAGGGCCACCTAGGCGTGAATTTGTTTAAGATGTAGAAGCTGTCACCGACACAACAACCACACCCTGAGTTAATGAGCTGCATGACCCAGTGTCAAGGAATAGTTCGAGAAGACTGGACAACTCGCCAACTGCACTGGCTGACCATTACCCCGGAACACGATCCAGAAATTGATTAACATCCAGGTTCCCAATTACTACTGGGTAGACAAGAGGCAAATGGCATAAAGAAACTTGCCCATAGTTTCACCCTGCCCGGGGATCAAACCCGGGTTCGCTTGCTTGTGAGGCGAGCATGCTGACCATTACACCACAGTCCATTGTGTACAATAATGAAATCACATTTGGACTCATCATAAACATAGCAATACTGGTATTATATATTCAGAGCTAAAGATGCCTCAAAAACTGTATCTTAGAACTCTTGCAACATTGCCGAGGCTGGCAGAAACAGAGACAGAACCTTTGTCCCCACCAGAATCCTAGTTGAATTACTCCTTCAGGAGCTCAACTCTTTCACCATTTCTATTTCTTTTAGGTATCTTGGTACCCCTGAAGCGTTTATCCTTTCCATAAAGTTTTAAAAAATTACTGAGAAGTCAAAGAAGGTCCCTTGGTAGTGGGCTTTGCCCAAGACTAAAAAAGGTAAACTGAAGAAACCATCCCCTGACCCAAACAGGAACTTGATGTATCAGAGTGCTTCCTATACATAAAAAAAATGCTTTTCACTTTGCAGAACTGATCTACCCTCTCACTCTTCCCTTGGTTACACAAAGGAACCAAAAAATTATGCTTATAATCCAAGAAATTTGCAAAAATTCAGGGTGGCAGAATGATACTACTTAAGGCTTTAATCCTGACTGCAGCCCTGGAGTAAAAGAAAGCCAATGTCAGGAATCCCACAGCATCTTTCATCTGTGTCCACAAGACTCCCAAGAAACCAAAACATACTCTTAACTTGGCCAACCTTTTATCCTAATCGCCTGCACAGTCTAACAGTAAATAGAAGAAAACCACGGAAGCCACATTATTTAGATATTCTTCCTACAGCCAAACTAATAAAGGAACAAGCTGACCTTTCACAGAATGCATCACAAATGCTTGTCTAAAGGTTTATTTCTTAATCTCAGAAACTGATGATTCCAACATTCTATCAGAAACAAGTTGACATTCAAATGTCACTAAGGTGTTAGGGAAGTTCCAGTCACCACTTATATTTGATTCATCAGGGTTAGTTCCCACAGAAAAAAATCACATTGAATTTGCAGACCTCTTCAGAACTATAGTAATCAGTTTCTGGGTGAGAAGCCAAAGCAACGTTTTTTTTCCATAGAAAAAAAAAATAAAAAATCAGCACCCTGACCTGAGACCAAAACATCATTAGCTCCTGCCAGCTCAGCCTCAAGACACATACTGTAAAAGGAACAGACAGGTCCCTTTCCTTGTCTATAGAAAGCAAATCCACTGCAGATTTTATCTTCTTAATATTTACAACAGCAGCCAGAGGAAAAAAAAAATATATATATATACACTGTATACCCTGTAATCAAACACCTTAATATAAGGTTTATGAATTATGAAAAAATCACACACACACACACACACATGGATACAAACTTAATGTAGAAACCTATTCACACATAGCGTACTTATTTATACGTACATGCACACAATGTTAAATTAAAATATGGTGGCAGTGTGTATAAAAAAAAATGTATACCGCACATAAAAGTAACATCAATAGCCGAGTTATCAATCCAGTTCCCTTACTGTGTCTCAAGTGAAAAATAAATCCTATATACCGGGTAATGCTTAACTAAAACAGAGTTCAATAAAAAAGGTGTTCCTGTTACATCAGCAATTGTTTAACATATTGTATGATTTTTTCATTCTTACAAACCCTTTCCAACTATAAAACAGGGAAGCCAAATACAAATGGAAAAGTACACTCATTCTGCTCTTGTGTTCCCCTTCTCAACAAGGCCCCATATCTTACTTCTTCTTTCAATCCACTGAAGATCGTCCTCATCTATGTCAGAGTCTGAGTCACTTTCAGAGGATGAGTCTGACACATTCTTTTTAGAGGTTTTCTTTTTCTCCTTCCTTTTTTTTTCCCTCTTACGCCTCTTTTTCTTTTCTTTCTTCTTTCTTTTCTTCCTTTTCTTTTCATCTTCTGAGCTATGAGAGTCACCCTCTTTGTCCTTGCTGGCCATCTTCTGCTTCCTCTCTTCATCTGTGTTTAGTGCATCTGAACTGCATAAAAAATTATTCATTTAACTTTATACAAGGAAGCATTGTGCTTTTCTGAATGAATGTTTATGGTCTTTTCATATACAGTATCCCTATTATACAACAAATGTTTGCAAACAACTGCAGTACATACTCTTGCTGTGGATGAAGTGGCGAGGGGATCCACAGCTCAGGCACACCCTCTTCAGTTATCTGTTGTCGCTGAACACGACGGTAACCAAAGTAATCTTCACTCTGGTCTCCCTTATCATCATCATCATAGCGACCAAATCCACCACCACCTAGGAAAAAATTTTAAACAGTTGAATGTTTCATCATTAACTGTTTCAGTTGTGAACACTTTATTTTCTAATAATTTTCTAATTGTGTAAGTTGTAGCTGATATAGTATATCTGTGATAACAAAAATAATTTAATTTTATCAAGAATTTAAGAGATTATATTCAAACTTAATAAGAATTTTTTGCAAAAGCACAAATGGAACTTAAATACAGTATGCATTTAACTTCGAGAAGAATGTGTTCTTACAAAATATAAGTTTAATTTTACCACATCAACTATCATAGTGACTGGGAGAGTATGGACATGTGAGAAGTATACATGATGAGGGGATAATAAAAAGGGTATACAGGGGTAGAACAATAAACATAGGTAGGAATACAGAGGTCAAAAGAGGTATGAATTGATGGGATGGCCTAGAGGCTCTTCTATTGAGGCCAACCCCACAGAGTAGTGAGGTGTCATAAAGAAAACATATGATAATTTTACCGTGTTTAGGCTAACTGTAGCATATAAAATGAAAGGGACTATGGTGGGTGAGGTTATAAGTTCATTCTCAGTTATTTCTCATATCAATATCATTGTTTTGCTTATTAAAGTAGGCCATATTTTTACTCTAGCATTTGGCTACCCTGAAAAAACCTGCCACTAACCTCGTTCTCTGTAACCTCCTCCATTTCTGTAGCTACTGCCGCCTCTTTGTCCACCTGCAAATCTATAACTTCCTCTGTCTCTATTTCTTGAAAATGTTTCCTCTCTCTGTTGTTCAAGGAACTTACTGTGTCCCCATCTACCATCTGGTGTGGGTGGGGAATGTTCTCGATTTCTCTGGAATCCACTACCACCTTGACGCCCATCTGGGGATTCTGACCATCTCCTTCCTGGACCATTTCTAGAATGAAATTGATCTTTGTGTGATCTCTGGTCTCTTCTTACTTGTTCTTTCTCACGCGATCTTGAGCGGTCTCTGTTGTGACGGTTTTTACCATGGATCTTATCACTTTGTTCTGGCTTGCTGGGAGTCCTCGCACGTTTTTTATCACGTCTCTCTCTGTCAGCCGCACTTTCCTTTTGATTATATATGTCTCTTATTCTTTGCCTGGTCTTTGAATGTGATCTAGACCGAGAGCGTGACCTAGATCTTGACCTAGAACTACTCTCTTTATTCCTCAATTTTGTGTTTGCATTATGCACTTTCCCACGTGACTCGGATCTAAAATGTCTATCACGTGATTCTGACCTGTGATTCCCGTCGCCAGATTTCGACCTGCGATATCTGTCATGAGATTTTGATCTATGATTTCTGTCATTTGATTTTGACCTGTGGTTTTTGCTGCGAGATTTTGACCTATGGTTTCTGCTGCGAGATTTTGACCTATGTTTTCTGCTGCGAGATTTTGACCGACGATTCCTGTCTCTAGACCTTGATCTTTTTCTTCTAATATCCAATTTTCTTGAGGTATTTCTATCTGGAGATCTTGAGCGACTGCTACTGTCTTCAGATTGTGACATGGATCTATGCCTTGCTCGGTTTACTGGACTTCTTTTCTTTCTGGATCCACTATTGTGACTCTTAGCAGTAGAGTTTTTCCTGCTATGCTGTGGTGGTGAATGTCCTTCAGAACTTGAACTCTCACTGTCACTACTGCTGTAACGACCCATATTGCCTGCAATAAAAGTTTTGGGTGAAATTTTCAATGGGAATCACTGGGATTAGTAAAATTTAGTTTTAGTTTTGTCTCTTTTGGCAGAATCTCTCTTGATATAATTTGTATGACCTTGTGCTTGTTTTTGAGGTTTCTGGCCTCTTTGCCTTTTGGCCGGATGTGTAACGCTTTCACTGATACCAATTAGCACCTATTGTTAAATCATATAATTTATCAAAGGTAAAATGAACCAACCTAACATACCATAGATAGGTAGGATAGGTTAGTTCACCTTATCTCCAATAAATCGTGTAAGGTAGCAGTACCTGGTCAAATTTTTAAAGTATTCCCGTTAATGAAAAGAAACACTTGGCATGTAAACAGTGAATATGGTGTATTAGTGCAATGAAGATTAGTGTTAAGGAAGAAAATATTGAAAAAAAAATTTATGCCAATTTTTTTTTTTTTTTTTAATTTTCATGAAGCAAAAAGCATTTACTTTCTTGGGGAAAATTTCTTTAGGCTCCAGGTTAACATGCAACACTGCCAAGCATTACTAATTGCTCCCATTATACAGGGTAGCAAGAGTCTAGCACGGGTTATGAGAAATTATGGTTAATATATAGGGCTAACCCGCCAGGGCTGCATAGCGCCGATGCGGTCATATCATCTCGCGTCCAGAAAATGCCTCAAATTTCACTATATCATATTAAGTTCTTTCTCTTTAATATATCGGGGAAGTTAGGTAAGGTTAGGTAGGTTTGTTTGGTTAGGTCTCTTCTTCATAACGACAAATGTTAAGTCGCATTTATTTAAAAAATATCGCTTTTTTTTAATATTTCCACAAACTACAACAGAATTCACTATAATATAACAATGAAAATCCGGCGTTTTTATAATTGTTTGGAATCAATTTCGCTAGCGGGTTAGTCCTCTATAATTACCGAAATTATTTTATGGTCCAGCCTTTCTCCAACAATTTTACCAAACAAATCCTTACTGAATTACATTAGACCTCAGCAAGAAGGAACCACTGAGCATCACTACAAGACAAAATAACCAGCCATTGTATTTATTAAAGCTCAGTGACTGATCCTTGCTCAAATCAGTTCTGAGTTTATTTTCATTATGCTGTGGCCAATATATAACCATTTTACAGTGGTGAAGAGGATAAAAGAATTATCACAACCATACAGTAGTCTCGGGATAAACAAGTTAACAAGACAGTTCACTATCATAAGCCATTTATGTAGTCCCTCGCTCATCTCTAATAGACATATCCGAATATATATGACTGGAGTACAATAAGTTAGTCACGTACCAATAAATAAGACCCACCGTCTCAGATAACAGGAAGGATATACATATAACCTCACTATAATAATACAGTAAACAACCACTTATGTCAACTAGTGAGGACCGCGGGGTTAAACTTACTAATGTTAAAGGACACCACGGCCGGTAGCAGGTCGATACTTGCAAACCAGCAAAGCTATAGAAACAGTTTGTCTTATTTTGATATGCGGCATCCACTTTGTTATCGTTGACATATTAGTGATGACTTGTTAGTTAATTGGTTTTCAGCGCGGGTTACAGGCGCGGGGTCAAACACTAATGACCGGACACGTTTTGACAATAAACCTTACATTTGAGATTAATTTTTCATGTCAGTTTATTATAATTATGTTTGACGTGCCTTGATTGTATTCTTATTTCAATACAAATGCTGTCTTTACCGTAGTTTCTTTACACGAATTACTCTTTTACTTTTATCCTCTTCGTCACTGATCGGCTCGTTAGCCGCTTGGGCAGTGTAAGTTACGTACCCACGTGACTCACGTCTCTGTTACACACTGTGGCAAGTGCTGGGCATGCACAATATATAGTAACCCGATGTCCGGGATTGATATTCGAGTTTGACGAATCCATTTGACGGGTTACTAAACAGTAACTCGATATTCGGGATTGCTCTTCGGACTTGCTGCCCCGAGTGTTTAAAAAAATGGCCGAGAACCACTCAGTTTCACCCTTAGGAACACATTTAAGAAACTTCTCAGTGAAATCTATAGGCCTGTGGGGTACGAGATATTGGTTCACACTCAGGATGGGATGGAGAAAGGAAACTCACAATGTGCTCTCTGTATACATGTTGTATTGGATGTACAATGCAGCTTGGTGCTGGGAAGGCAGCGTGGTTACAAGCGTGATGTAGAGAGAGCTGGTTGGTGAGGGTGCTCAGGGGAGGACAGCTTGTGGGTCGCCATGCTCGCCGGCGGGAGCGAGGACCGCCAGGCAGGAGGAGGAGGAGGTGTTGCTGCTGGTTGGTGTAGGTAGAAAGAGAGAGGTCACCACGAGGTCAGGTCTTATATAGCGGGGGTAGGCGTGGCTTAATAGTTGACCTCCGTCATGTAAGGCGGCAATGATATTGGCCGGTGTAGGAGTGAGGAGCTTCTTGATAAGTTCAAGGCAGCTATAGATCGTATTAGGACTAAGGGAGGGATCCCTATCATATGCGGTGTCCTGCCTAGAAGAAGAGTTGGCAGTGAATGGTTGTCAAGGGCGGTTGGTGTCAACGACCGTCTTGACAGATATTGCAAGTCAATATCAGTCCCATTCATTGACAACTGGGACAACTTCTATGGCAGAAGGGACCTTTATGCTAGGGATGGGGTGCACCTGTCTAGGGATGGAGTAGCAACCCTGGCTGGGGCTCTAGAGGGGGCAGTTCAAAAGATATCGAAGTCTTTAAACTGCTAGGAGAACATATGAGCACGGGGGTGGAGGAGACTGCAGTGGGAGCGGGTAAACAAAGTGAAAGATTACAGGGAAATAGTGTTAGGAATGATGACAAAACTGAATTAGACAGGGAGTTTAAAACTAAACGCGGTAAGGGGAGGACTCAGAACACGACTAACTTAAATGTATACTACGCAAACAGTAGAAGTATGAGAAACAAAATGGATGATATTAGGGCCTTGGTATGTACCGAAAAAATCGATATAATTGCATTCACTGAAACATGGATCAACCTAGACACACGTGAGTTACCAGTCGAATACCAAATTGCGGGTTACAAACTGTTCCATACCGATAGGCAGACCAGGAAAGGAGGCGGAGTAGCAATCTATGTTAGGGATAATCTGAAGTGTGAAATAAATAAGGAAATAAAAACTGAGCGGAATACAGAAACAATTTGGATAGAATTAATCGACGGTAGAGAAAAATTAATCACAGGAGTAATATATAGACCTCCCAATCTTGATAGAGTCAAAGAGCGACTTATCTGGGATGAAATGCGCAGGGCTTCCATACACAACAAAGTCTGTATAGTAGGCGACTTTAACCTTGGCCAAATAGATTGGACTGACCTTACAGGTAACTCAGAATCAGAGGATTTTCTCGAGACTATCCAGGACTGTTTTCTAAGTCAACATATAACTGAACCCACACGGGGTAATAATATACTCGATTTAGTTCTGTCAAACAGAGAAAACCTCATTAGCAGGGTCGAGGTAGGGAACGAATTTGCAAACAGCGATCACAAAGAAATTAGATTCCAGTTAGACTTTCAGGGCAGACGTAAGGAAAATTCCACTAAAGTACCAGATTTCAGAAGGGCGAACTTTGACAGTTTAAAGAGGCAGCTGAGAGAGGGGGTGTCGCGCTTGGCCGTGAACCTGTCAGATGACACCGACCTGATAACGAGATCTGAGATTGCCGAGTTCCACGACAATTTAAATAGTGGGTTACTTAATGCACAAAGGCAGAACATACCATACAAAAAACTCAGATCAGACAACAATGACCCTAAATGGATTAATAATTATTTAAGGAACATCATTGGCCAAAGGAAGGCTATAGGTAGAACGATAAATCGTGGCGAAATTCACCTCCGGGACTATTATAGGGTATTGGCGAGTAGGGTTAAAACCGAGATAAGGAAAGCAAAGAGGAATAATGAGGTAAGGATAGCAAGGGAGGCTAAGACAAACCCCAAAGTATTCTACCAAATGTATCAAACTAAAACACGAGAAAAGATTGGACCAATACGGTCAGACACCGGCGAGCTCACTGATAATGACAGAGAAATGAGCAATAATTTGAATAAATATTTTTCAACAGTTTTCACCACCGAAAAGTTAAACATGATACCCGAGGCACCGATTCTATTCAGAGATAGTGAAGAAAACAAATTAAGTGAGATAGTAGTGACCAGTAACGATGTTAGTAAGCAAATAGACAAACTAAAGCCTAATAAGTCACCTGGTCCTGATGAGATATTTGCCAGAGTATTAAAGGAATGTAAGGAAGAGCTTAGTATGCCCTTAGCAAAGTTGTTTAACATGTCCTTAAAAACAGGTGTAGTACCAGAATCCTGGAGGATAGCGAATGTAATACCGATTTTCAAGAAGGGGGATAGATCACTATCCTCTAACTACCGCCCAATCAGTCTAACATCAATAGTAGGCAAATTACTGGAAGCAATCATCTCAAACTCTATTCGAAATCACCTGGAGAAGCACAGATTGATCAATGATTCCCAACATGGCTTCACAAGCGGACGCTCTTGCCTAACTAATCTATTAACATTCTTTTCATCAGTTTTCGAATCGGTGGACGAGGGGCACAATTATGATGTGGTATATCTCGACTTTAGCAAAGCCTTCGACAGAGTCCCCACGAAAGACTAATTAGAAAGGTAGAAGCACATGGCATCAAAGGTGACATCCTTAAATGGATTAGGGCGTGGTTACAGGACAGGAAACAGCGAGTGAGCATTAACGGCACTAAGTCCCATTGGAGCAACGTCACAAGTGGTGTTCCCCAAGGCTCAGTACTTGGACCATTATTATTTATTATATACATAAACGATATAGATATCGGTATAGATAGCAAATACAAGTAAATTTGCTGGATGACACTAAAATAGACGCTATATTAAATCTGACGAGGACTCGCAAACTACAGGAAGATCTAAACAATATCGGTCTGAAAAATGGCAGATGAAATTCAACGCTTAATAAATGTAAAGTACTCAGTGATAGGAGATGCAAACATGAAACCAGACACCAGATGAACAACGATGCCACAGGAGAACCGGACCAGAGAGATTGGTATAATGATAAGTAGGAACCCGGAAGCTTTTATGCAAAACAATGTGTTTTGCTCATAACAAGGCTGGCAAAGGTCAGTTCATACAAAGGAGTGCCAGTTACAAGTCTAATGAGGTCATCCTAAAACTGTATCCCGTTTCAGGACCACACCCTGGATTACGAAGTTCGCCAGTTCTAATACCGACATAGAATGGATATGAATCCTTGGAAGAATTCAGAGGAGAATGACAAGACTAATCCTGGACATTAGAAACCTTGAGTACAGAGACAGGTTAAAACATCTTAATTTGCACTCCCTCGAGAGACGTAGAGTGAGGGACGACATGATCGAGGTGTATAAATGGAAGTCAGGGCTAAACAAAGGGGACATTATAAAGGTACTCAAACTTTCCATTCAGGCGCGAACTCGTAATAATGGTTTTAAATTAGGCCGATTTAGATTTAGGCGTAGTCAGGTAAAATACTCGGTTTGGAAACAGAGTAGTGGATGAATGGAACAAGTTACCAAATATCATCATTAACTCGAATATGCTGAATAGCTTCAAACATAGGTTGGATGCTTATATGAGCAATAGGGGTTGGGTGTAAACGGGACTGCCCAGTATGGGCCAATAGGCCCGCTGCAGTTTCCTCCATTCTTATGTTCTTATGTTAATTGTCTAAACATTACGAAAAGCATATTAATAACAGCGAGAGAAAGACCGGTGCATGACTGAAATTTCACCCCCAATTTTCACTGTACAGAATTATGTTGGACAAAAATATTAAAATGGGTGAAATCATGTGCTAGCCTAAACAAACCTAAGAAAACCTGACCTGACCTAACCTATATCTTAACTCGCCTATATCTAGAAAACTAAACATTTGCACAAGAAAATGAATAGAAGGAAAAGCATAATCAGTGTACAAAATTGTGGCATAACTGCGATTTCGGATAATATGGATCTCGAGTTGAGCAATGTGTTTTTCCGATTGCTTAGACAATTTTAAGACACTTCTTTTATAACGTATCTCTCGCAAATTACTTAAATATACAGGAATCATCATAGAAGAAAAGTTTTTTAAAATTGTCTAAACAATCGTAAAACACATTGCTCAACTACTAGGGGCATTGTCCAAAACTGCAGTTTTACCAAAACTCTATAAAAACCTCATAATTACTTAACCACTGACGGTCACCAGCCGTATATTTGCCTTTGCTGCTGTAGCGTACTGTAAGTGGCCAGTTGTCAATTCTCTTTGTATGGGCCGTATTTATACAATTTACGAGGATCAGGATTTGGGGTGAGCGTAACGAGAGGACCAATCACAGCGGCTCAAACGTAAGGTGTGAAACGCTCTGATCCTGAACCAGAGGTTGAAGGTAGAGACTAGGTCGGCCATCGTACCCCTGCGTCCTCTGCATAGACCTAGTCTCTCGGCGTAGCTGGCTGTACGCTGATTGGCTGGTAGGCGCGCGGCCGGAGCTCAGTTGGGAGTTGTAGGGGAGAGGAGCCACTACAATACTCCCCCTCCCCTCCCGGCGCGGCGGGAGGCTGGATGTTGTCCGGGTTGCATCCCACACATAACACTTACCGGGCAGGTGTACGTACGACTCGACCGCTACGTGTAATAACTCCGTCTAGTGACACAAAACCTGTGGGAGAATCAGGGGGAGAAAGAGGGTTTGAGATTAGAGGAGGTTGTACACCAGCCGTATATTTGCCTTTGCTGCTTTATTAACTTTAGAAGATTAGTTACTAGAATTAAAATAAGCACATACCTGCATCTGCTGTTTC
Source organism: Homarus americanus (assembly GCF_018991925.1). Classification (NCBI taxonomy): domain Eukaryota; kingdom Metazoa; phylum Arthropoda; class Malacostraca; order Decapoda; family Nephropidae; genus Homarus; species Homarus americanus. The sequence continues at coordinate 7,986,991 of NW_024742238.1, read as the reverse complement.
CCATACACAGGTAACGTGGTACTGTAGTTGTGTATAATTTCTAACTGGCAAAGGTGACAGGTTGACAACTTCGCTACCAGGTAAATTGTTTGTTTACTAATATTCTGGTCTCTGGGCGTGCGCAGTTCCTTTAACTTTATCGCATTTTACTCTCTATTAATAAGACTAAAAACGTGATTTAATGGCCTATATATTATGCTAGACTATTTATAATAACATAGAATTTATTTAACTTAATTATACTGTCACTTAAATATATATACAGCTGTGTTAAAAACGTTTATGCATTAGGGAACTTCTTTCTTTATCTATCCTTGACTTCGGGCTCGAACCCAGGAGGTAATGGAGAGTGGCACGCACACTATCGGCTTCAGTATACCAGTTAAAAATTTATTTTAGGAATAATATGATGCTGAATTGTCTAACAACCTCAAAAATTATTAAATTGGCCTTGACAATCGTTTCAGAATCATGAATAGAACAGTCAGCCGTTACTGCACAAATCCTTGATATAATTCCAACAAATATTTTTTCATCTAAAACCCTCAGCCATGACATTCTTATCTTATCCTCTTCGAGCTTTACAGTAAGGGATGTGGAAGGCAGTAGAGAGAAGTGCTGTTTATATTGTCTACAATGGTCAGATTCTAGACAAGTACAGTATGAATAACTGTAAAACTGCACTCTAGCGAAGTGACAAGTTTGCCAACTCAAATTGTGAAAATGAATTTGCCAATCTTATAACTTTAAACATTAGACTTCCACAGCTAACCATAAATTCTGTACTGGTTACTGCTGACCTGCTCCAACCCCCGACACAGGGCGAGGCTGGGGTAGGTCACCGTGTGTGAATGTGACGTCATCAACCGCGTTTCGGAGCAGCACTACGAGCGTAAAACTCTAAACCTAATAGCACATGTATAACACGTTTACATTTCTTACCTTAATAGTCTTAATCGTAGTATAAACACAGGTAATGTGATTAGAATAGCTTCATTTTTAAATCTTGTATTAATTTTGCCTCCGTGACGAATGACGATGATTATATCAATCTGATTGATATCTTTCCTCATCGATATATATATAAATATGTTGTTTATATTATTTTTGCGAATGTGCATACATATGTAATTATAGCCAGCCTTTTCAATTCATTCATGTTTTTGTAAGTAAATATTGTTAGGCTAGTACTCGTGACCCACCACTCGTGTTAGGACGGTGTCACAAGTCACTGCCGTTCTGATACACTTTTGCATAGTAATTACATTAATAACTTCAGTAATGGAAGTGTGGAACAAACGAGAGATTTCGAGGCCTCCTGACTACAGCATTAAATATACACAGGAGGAGCGGCGCTTAGATAATTTTGGTACTGATATTTGGTATTTCTTTACTGTTGCTTATGATACAAACTGAGGTAATGCATTAAACAAACCCTAAATCACGCAAGCCAATACAGCTGTATTTAAATCTGGTGTATCTGAAGCTACCAGACACAGTATTGCTTCATTATGTTAAAATCTTTGTCTATGAATGGAACTGATAGATCCATCCTCAAAAGAACACGGTGGATAGATGATTTTTTGTCAGTTAAATACAAGATCACCAAAAACAAGAAACAATAAATATAATAAATTAACATCTCTGATTTAACAGTTGTGAGTTTTTAATGACATCTTTAAGATATTTTTTTTTTTACACAAGGAGCTAATGTGTTTGCTGCAGACATCTATAGTTGTGGTAGATCGTAAATAACATCCTTTTGATCAACAGATGTTTGCGCACAATCTCTGCTCGAGGGTGTCCTGTGTGGCCATGCTGTTTTATGTGATACAGAAGTGTCGGGATGTTTTCAACGTGAGGCTGCAATTCTCACAGCAACACTTTTTCAAAATGGTCGACATCGCACTGAGAAGTTTTACAGAGTTTTGAAGAGGGTTAGTTCACTCACCAATCACTTTATAGTAGCTAATGGTGTGTCTTTCTGAGTGTGTTAAATAAAAAATAAATTATTAGGGAGGATCATGTATGTACAGTATATCAACAATCTTACGCATATACAAACCATGCCATCTGAGTGTTGATATAGAGACCGATTATTGAAGTAGTTAGTGAAGTAGCAGTAGTAGTTACAAAGTTTGTAAAATTTGATTCATTGCTTTAATAATGCTACTCAACCACTCAGTCATGTTTAAGGACTGGCATCCATTACCCTCCAGATGTTTTTCAGGCTGTCTTTGCCAATCCTCCTAGAGTTTTGCTTCTCTTCTCGGACCCAGCTATTAATTTCATTCAACCATCCCAATCTCTGCCTTCACTGGCCCACTTATCCTCAGTTTTACCCATTAATATTTCACCCATCATTACCTCCTCCCTAATTACATATCAAAGTTCTGTATCTCAATTTTCTTATATTCTCTAAAATTCAATGATTATACCATCAGGTGGAGAAGTGTTCAGAGCGCTGGAAGGAGCTTAATTTGAGGGAAAATTTGGATAATCTTCGTCAGATGATGCCTACCATTCCTCCTGCACAAAGGTGAGTAAATATTAGGCAGAAGACTGAGGTGCCACATAAATTTACTTCTGCTAAAAAATAGATAGAATAACATGAAACACCTTACTGACCATGATGTCACACCCGTATTTTAGAAATTTGATGGATCAGAAATTTCAGTGTCACAAATTGCATGATTGCTGCTTTGAGCCTAAGTACAAGTTAATACTGGGCAGTTTGTTATTGAACAGACACTGTTAATCATCTTTAAAACATTTTTTAAGGTCAAAGGGTGCAGCTGATCTCTTCAAACAAATTGTTGTCATTTACTGTACTTTGATAATAAAGATTGTATGTTGTTGTCAGGTGAATTCAGACTTGCATACAGTGTTATATTTTGTATTCTTTTCTTAGTGGTGAGTTACTAGAATGGTTTTATTTCAACAGACCCATCCGGATGCCATCAAAACAAATGTTTGAGTATTTGTTGATCAGAGTGTTAGGAGGCTTTCACCTTCTGCTCAGTCTAGATGGGTATTGTAGGGAGGCAAGTGGCTATCTCATGTCAAAAATTTCATCTGGCCATTTCTTCAGTACAGCAATGGTATTTTTAGCCAATGTGGCTCGAATAAGGTAAGAAAAAGGTAGTTACAATATTGTTTAAGTTTCATCATTATCGATTTACAGTCATTTTTTACACTTGCTTGGGTTAGCCATGGTTACATGATGGCAGCTTTCATGCTGCACGGTCTCTTGTCAGGCTCCTAACTCAAATGTCATTTCTTACAACCTCTCACTCCTGTTATCCTTGGCCTACCCCCTGCCATGCCTCTCATCCACATTTAGACTTGCACATCTTGACTCTACATGCCCAAACCATCTCAGCCTGCCTCTACTCAGAATTTCACCAATGCCTGTACTGTACTCTCACTACCCAGTTGCCTTCTTAGCTCTGAAAAGGGCCTCCTGTTTTTCTGTCTACATTACACATCTACCTCACCATTTCCATTTCAACTCCAGCCTCTTTAATTGATCATGTTTTACTGCCATAACAATATCACACTACTGACCTTACACCAGCCATGTACATTCTTCCTTTCACGTCGAGGAAATTCCTCTTACCGTTAATGAAGTACTGTACAGGTATATATTTTTATTCAAATTATCTGTCAACTCATGCAGGGGATTGGTGACTTATTCAACAGGTCTTTAGGCTCAACAACCTAGGGTTCCCTCCCTGGCCACTGACATGTGTGACGGACTACATTTCTGAAAATAATATCTCTCCTGACACAATCTTAGCCTTCAAAAGGAATTGTAGTACTGTACTTAGAAGTGTAAGTTTCCAGTTAGGTGAGAGCAGAGTCCTTGCCCATGTACTCAACAACCTATCACTGATGACAGGACCAACTCTACTCTGTGCTACTCCTGCTTTGCTCATTATTTTTGACAGCTGATGCTTCCGTTACTGTGTTGTGGACTTTTATATGAAGGGAGACATATAGACCCTGTAGTCCTGGCTATTAGTTTTATGTTATAGGTGTATTCCTGTGTTTAATGTTTACATTTGCATAACAACCAAAGGTTATCCCACTGGAAGGGGTCTTTGAAATACACCTGTATTTGTTTTCAAGGAATTATGTTATGCTCAATTACAGTACAGGGTGTACTGGACATAATGGAAATGTTCAGGGGATTTATTAACAGACTCAATGGGAATTACATTGTTCATTTGGGCAATGAAATTATTTTAATCTGTTTCCCGATGTCTTGAGTTACCCTTCTCTCAAACCCAGTTTTAAGGTCAAAGTCATTAAACTCACACAGCTGGTTCATTGTTAATTGGATTTTTTTGTCTTGTGAGAATAATTAACGATACACAATCTTGAAAATTATCCACTTTTCTATTTTCTCAAAGTTTGCATACTAATTTGCTGATTAACCTTTAAATGGTAGCTATAGATTCCCTACTCTGCCCATTACATTTTCAGGGCACTTGCACTTGATTTATCTGGGCAGTTGGCCAAGTTGTATGATGATATCTTCCCTTGGGTACAACAACTGAAAGGTGGTAGTGTGCCTGGGGTGGTCACTCAAGGATCCCTACCTCAAGCACTTACAGATGATCTCCACAAGTATTGTAGTTCATTGGAAGTTAAAAGTAATTCTGTGATAGTCAAGTAAGTAACATTTGGAACTAATTTATTTTTCTGAGCAACACCTCAATGCCTTGTTATTTATTGCCTATTTATGACTTTAAAATACCCTATTTTTCCTATTGTATAAAATGTACTTCAACAATACTATTCTATAAAACCTTGATTCAATTCACTTTTCCAGTTAAGATTCACGTATACAATTGTAATGGTTAAACAGTTTTTAGTGTCTCCTGAATGATTGACTGGGAGAAGATTTTCCATGTTTACAACCTACTCACACCTTACTGCCCTCCAGGTTCATGCAAACTAAACACAGCAGATGACCTGTTTTTGGTCAGCCTTCTTTTCCCGTATTTACTGATCAATGAGCTGGTCACTGCTTGTAAAAACAATATTACAGAACACATATTTTCTAACAGTAATAGTGATTGAATAAATGGATAACATTGAATGAAATGGGCTTGCTCTTATTTCCAGCCATTTGCCATAAAGTGGTAAAGTGCTCAAGAGTAAAAAAAACCTACAGGATACTTATCTTGATTGTTTTTAAATAATCCTAAATGTTCAGTACACTTCCGCTGTACATGTACTTTATATTCATATTTCATCAATCCAGTCTGTAAATTGAGAAAACAAGGAAAGCATTTATACGAGTAATGTTCATTATGTCAAGAAAAGCATTTTTATACAATACTTTTATTTACAGTTCCAAAAAGAAATGTCTAAAATATTTTTTACGTTTCTGGCAATTATTTTGTGTTCATATAGGTATGAGGACGGATTTAACATTCATAGACGGTGCACAGATTTTTCTTCTTTGTATACAAAAGTGTTTTTTCATGTCTACACCAGCAATAAACCAACCACATTTATGACCTACAAGTATGTACCAGAAATTGCCTAGAAGTGAAAATTTTTTAATAGATACCAATTTTTTCCAGTAGGAATACATTGTTGCTATGATATTTGTACACTGAGTGCAAGTACTGGGGCACGTGTTTCATAACGCAGCTCAATTTTACGACACATACTGTACAGCATGCCCTTAAAATTTGTGGGAGTTTAGGTCTTAAAATGGCTGTGAATAGCCAAATCCACAAATATCATTTGCTGGTACAAATAATCAGAAGCAGGACAACAAAATGTAGAAAAGATGTGAGAATCAACTCCGTGCTTTGTTATTAAAGTTGAGTTGCCAAACGGCAATTTTTTTCCTTGAGAAAATTGCTATATCTAGAATGAATGGCTTCTTGTCCCGGCCACAAAAATGCCCGCAATTTTAAAACTACCCGCAGACATTCTTGGGTACGTCCAGGGTGTCATCCACGAATAATCGAGGATCACGAATTGTCAGGGCATGTTGTCCTTTACTTCATTTATTATCATTCCGCATTTAAGTCATATACACTGTACCCTTGTTAATTCGGATTTTTCAAAAATTAATTAAATGATTTATATTCAGAATTAATCCGAAATAACCAAGCAGTTCCGAAAAGTCGCCTTGACTGCCACTTAAAATTTGTTATTTATAATTATTGTGCAGATATAATTAATTTTAAATGTATTGTACATAAAGAAATAATGAAGTAAACCCACATTGGAGAAATAAAAGACAAAATCAGCTACCAGCTAACTAACAGAACAAAGCAAGGAAGAAAGACAAAAGGAACCAGGTCACATGACCTGTCTCCCGAGTTGAGTTAGGGTGGGGAATAGAGATGATTTTGTTAATTTTCATTAATTCCATTGCTCTGTAGTCTGAGAAATCCTGAGATTTTTGGCATTTGTCCCTCTCCCTCTCAAATTCCAGTTGAGAAACCCTAGTGGTGATGGGGATGAATATGCTGGGGTTTGTACCGAGTCAATAATTTACTGTCAAGTCTCCAGGCAAAGCTAACCCTGTTTGTTAGGGGGCGGAGGTGCTACCCAACAAATTTTGAGAAAACAGCAGATAAGAAGTTACCTTTCATTTTAGTGTAGACCAAGTTTAATGTTCCTTAATTATATTACAAATCGTATTATTACAGAGAAACTGGGAAATACGTTCAGTCGTCGAGCTTATTGAGCATCTTCAAGGAAGAGGAAGATAAAACTATAACAGACTCCCAGTTAAATGAACCAGCAGGACATAAAAGAGGCTTGGTAGACATTGAAGATGAAGCAGTGTCCTGTATACAAGCTAAGAGACCCTCATGTGAAAAAACTGAGCTTGATGTTGACTACAGACCTCGTGCATTATTAATGACTCCTGAAGAAGATATTGGAGTTAGTGTAGATAGTAAAAAGAAGCTCCCCAGAAAGTCTAGTAGTCTAATTAATGGTGTTAAGAAACAAAAGCATCTTTCTGGCAGCCTAAAGACTGGAATTCAAATCATGAATAAAAGTGTTGGAACAGCTAAAAATTCATCTGTTAGCAGAGGAAAAAAGAGGAAGGGTGACACTGACATGTTAGAAAGCAACAAGAAGAGTAAGAATGGATTGGACCACTACTGTCCATCACTTTTAAAGGACGAATCAAAAGTTACTCAGAAGTTTGTAAAGCATTATCAGAGAGTTAATAACAATCTAAAGAAAATATGTGCAGTAAAAGACTTTAATAAATTCTTGAAAATGGAGAAGATGAGGAGACTTGAAAAAGATAAAAAAAGAATTTCCATACTATTAAAGAAGGAGGAATGGAAAATTTTCACTAAGCTAATAAGAAAGAGAGTGAAGAAGGCAGAAAAATTAAACAGTATGAAATTGTCTGTAAGTGAAAGGGTTGAGGTGGAACGGTTAGTAGCAAAGACAAAAATTAGAATCAAGTTCTGGCTATTGTACCCAGACCTGAAAGGTAAGAAACCCGAGGATTGGAAAAATATTTTATGTGAAATAAAGAATAACCGAACTAAACCCAGGAGAAATAGATAATATACAAGATATAATACGAGTGAAACCTCTGGTCCTCTTCAGTGGACTGCTTAACCCTTAAGCCCTGGGTTAGGGTGCTGCTGGCAGGAACCACATCCCCCCCCACAAAAAGTCGAGAAAAAGGCGGACGTTCTGGAAAGTCACCCCGGGCCTAAGGGTTAAGCGGACTGTAGGATATGGCAGTGTTGCTTCTCTGTCCCTCGGTACGTGATATGTAGCTTTGCACGACGCACATCAGGGACTGGTTTCTTTTAAGGCGAGTTATCGGTCCAATACATGGATAAAGTTTAATAATCTATATATTTCACCTCCACTTCAGAATAATTTTCACCATTCAATTTGTAAGCTTGGCAGTTACATCGGTGATTAAATAATATTTTGGCTAATATTTCCAAACTCAAGACTTCTCGCTAGCTATGTATTTCCTGTTTATGTATATACAGTAGTACTTTATGTTTATTATGTTCCACATGAATCCCTTTCAATAGTTTGCATTACCTTAATATTAAAGAATTTTTAAAATCATGACTGGCAAGTTTTAATGCTATAAAATTTTCTGGACTACTAAATTGATTAGTTTTATCCATTAAAATACATAGTAATATGTGAAGGTATTTATATGCAGCTCGTTGCTTTACTTTGCAAAAATACTCCAGAAATTACAACTGTGTAGGCTGCAATACCTAAGATACTGTATTTTTCTCCTATCTTAAGAGTTCTTCTCAGTTCATGTTTGAACCACCTCCAGTCTACCCAGTTGTGAATATTAACTTCACTTTATAGTTACAGAAATGCAATTGAGTTACAGTGCCTGGCCACAATATAGCACAGTACTTCAATTTGTACAGACGGTTTAATATTTAGTGTGCTGTATCCATTCTTTTGATAACAGCCCATCAGGCCTATGGGTCCACTTTCACATTCTAAATATTTAACAGATTGCAGCCATATTTGTTAATAAAAATTTTTAAATGCTTAAGTATACTAAAAAGAAACAAACAAAAAATATTGTTGTCCCCGGTGAACGGTTTTATACAATGAAGTGCCTTTTTCATATTACAGTATCTGCTGGGTTGATTAAGAGTCTGCATGTATGTCTTCTGTTTATACTACTGTATATATTTTAGTAAATTTAGCAAATTTTACAATTAACTCTTACTTTATGGTTTAAGAACATATTTTAATGAAAATGTGAAGAAAAAAAAATTCCTATCAATTTCCAACACTTTTTTTATACCCTGTAATGCATAAATAAAATATAAAACCAATAATTTACTCCTCATTACAGCTATAATCCCTTACATAGCTGCTCTACAGTTACAATATTATCGCAAAAATTTTATCTCTGCCTCCTTAATCTTTTGAATTCAGGAAGTTATTTTCATCATGGTACATGTAAAATGCTAATTTATATCATGCTTCTATTTGTCCCACTACATAATTAGTTTCTACACTTCTACTCTAACATGTAGTTGATGTCTTGTAAACCTTCATTTTCTTTCTCTGTTCTAAACTACTAATACAGTACTTTACACTCACATTTTGGAGATGATGCTTCTTGCCACTATTCTTCTTACCAGTTGTTTGGATCTTTCAACAACTTCTAAAGGCCAGTCCACACGATCGAGCAGTGCCCGGTGGGCACGCGCTAAATGCCCGTTATCGGGCAAACCAGCAGTGCCCGTGCCCGTCGTTGAGCGAAATCATGGTCTGCCTGCCTGGTGGGTTTGCTGCCGGATATGGAGCGACGACTCTGAACCTGAGTTAAGTACTGCAAATGTGATACGTATATGTTCACCGCTCGGTCTGTATGTCCAGTGCATAACCAAATAAGCTTATGCAATGTACATTATTGGCGTGACAATAAACGGGAGATTGTTTATGTATTATGTAATGAGGACATTCATGTGTGTTCTTCGTTCCTGCCGCTCTCGTCACTCTAGTCCCATAGCTTCCTGTCTATGCATATCATAATTCTAACATTATTCAATGAATTTTTATGTACTACAGATCTCACCTGCAAGTAATCTTCCTCGAGTACTTCATACATGGCTTGACAAGTTGCAGGTATTATGCGAGACAAACTTTGTTTTGATATCCTCGTTCTATACTGAAGTGACGTGTAGGCGCACCCAGTTGAAAGATATACGAGCGTTGCCTCTAGTCGTACGAGCCTCTGCAGATATACTCTTCCTCATATTGGTATCCTGTTTTTTTTTACATGGTTCCACTTTCGCTAGAAGTTTGTAAAAGGTGTTGGGGTCCATTCTCATGTAATTGAAGTCTTGCTCACGTCCATCTTGCAGTTCACGTAAAATCTTGGCAGGACTTCCCAATACAGTGACCCCTCGTTTAACGAACACCTCGGTTAACGAACTGCCTTCCATAAGGATCTTCAATTCGGTTAACGAAGTTCTTACGAACCGACCTCAACATGTTTTCGCTTGCACTGACCGGGCGACCAGCTTTAGTATCAGTCCGCCAATACATTAATCGGTTCTAGGGCTTAAATTCCTTACTATTTTAGTAAATATCAAGAAGTTTATACTATTCAATAATTTTAAAAGTTTAATATTCAATTTTTTAGTCATTTTAACAATTATTGAACATAATTGAAGGTAAAGTGACTAGTTTAATGCGTGGCATCCAGCCTCTTAACACAGCAAACAGGAGTTAGTCTCTCCCTGTTTTCACTGGAGGTAACATCTTGCTTGAGACTCTCTTCAACTGAACGCTTTTTTTTCTGTTTCCAAGCAAATTATTGGTCATTTTGAAATATATTTTACATATTGACAATATATAATGCAGTGCAGTGTTGATTTAAAGAAAATAATCTTGAATTACACCAGAGCTAAAATTTTATGGGTGAAATGGCGCCATGGGGTGACTTCTCTTCCATCCCAATGCCTTCTCTTCTTCCTTCTCCTCCACCCCCATTCTAATTCCCATCATCATCATCCAGGAGCCTTCTACATACACACCTCAAAGTAAGTGAACTTTTCTACCATTTTTGTTGAATTTAGGAAATTTTCAGTGAGCTGGAACCAATTGCCCAAAAACCCATTGAAACAATGGTTTCGGTTAACGAACGACCTTCTGGAACGGATCGAGTTCGTTAACGGAGGGGTCACTGTACTTTTCTTCGACCTAATCACTCTTTGCACCATTCCCTTTTCTGCATTTGGTTCTTCTTTTTGCACATAGCAGCAATTATTATAGTACACAACCCTATGCTCTTCGCTTTAAATGTCCGGCGATTATTCCTGCTACACACCATGGTGATCGTACCGCACCCGCCACTGCCGACCACCTACTAGCTACCGGCGCCCGACTATGACTGCCGCCAACCACCTCCGTGTGTACAACACACAGGCTTTGCCTGGTAAATGGGCAAAGCTCGCCGGGCACTGCTCGATCGTGTGGACAGGGCTTAACACCTCTGTTGACTACAAAAGGTCGATGCTTTTTTTTTTTTTTACATAATAGTACAGTAGGTATAAACGAGTACAAAAGGCAGACATCCCCTGCACACTGAACTTTGAAAGATGTGCAAGGATTGATGATTTACTTTTCTCAAGTCCAAGTGGCAGTCCAAAATTTTTAAGTGTGTTCAACGTCAGAGTTGCATTTCTTGAAAATATGACAAGTGAAATTCCAATAAGTAGACGAGTAATTCCAATAAGATTTAATGGAAATAGGGGGGTGATGTTTTGGGAAAATTTTTGGCGAGTTATTCTATACTTGTCAAGAGTTTTAACAAAAGACATTCTACATATTTTAAAGTTGTGAATAAGAGTTAACCCTTTCAATGTAGATGGTCTCAATTTCAAGTGTGCCTTCGGTGAATAACCTTTGAAACATGGTATGACTACAGTCAACTGCCAGAGGTATGTCCACATTGAATGGGATAACAGATTCTGTACATTTGACGTTTTTAAGATTATAAAGTTTGATACTAATGAATGATGAAATAAACTTCTTGGTTACAACCAACACTCATGGAAACGGGTACAAGGCAGTGCTGTATCCTCATTTAGTATAGTTTTCTTATTGTCTTCCTTGATTAGTTTGTGAAGAATAGAGAAAATAATTCATATTTTTTCACAAAGTTTAAATACAACTTTAAAACTAATTTGAAAAAAACCACTGAACTAACACCAAGCAATGAAAAATCCAGGACCAGAAATCCCAGTAAATAATAAATTCTTTACCCACTGGGGTATCAGTCTTTTTAACATTGTTGCTATGGCAGACAATGACGTAATAACAGAACATAGCACGACTTTATATAGATGCAGGACCCAATTCACCAGCAGTGCTAATAAAAGCAACATTGTACATGGACACCCCGGACTGTTGGGTATAAAATGGGAGGAAACTAAAAGAACATTATTATACCAAAAAACCATTATTTTATTATGAACAAGTTCACACTGCTATCGTTAGCCAAAAATACAGACACTTACAAAGGCTGTGTGTGGCCTGGCAAGCTCCACAGTAATTATGCCACAGAGGTGCCACCAGGAGCCCCACGCAACAATGACACATGGGCCACCTAGCGCAACTATGGCGCATGGGCCGCCAACATAATAATGACGAGCTGGCCACTACACGCTCTTGTGGCCAAACTTGGGGGCTTGGCCAGGAAACTGTCTTGGGAGGGGAGGAGAGAGGTGGGGTGATGCGGGAAAGCGCAACATGCAACAAGATCCATAGCAGTGACAATTGGTTTAGAATTCAGCAAGTAAGTTTTTCAATTGTAATATTTGGAAAACTCATTGCAGACAAGACCAACAGTCATTAATCCCTGGTCTCATCACAACAAAATTTAAAGATAATCAGCATGGGATGAATATCAATTCAAATATATTGCAATATAAAATTTGTTTTAAACAAAACTGCTCTATGTAAAATTTAATATATGATAAAATGCAAGGCAGGCCTTTAACAAATAAAAATAGGCACCATAGCTGTTAAGAGTACAAAGATTTGAAGAAAAATAAGGTTCTCTTGCTCTAGATTGATCACATAATGAGAATGATAGGGAGCTCTCATATGACAATCCTCTGAACAAAGAAGTAATTGTCACTTCTTTCCTGTGGCCAAGCTCATAATGATGAACAGTTAAAGATATTGAATACGTACTCTACCTGCTTGTCATGCACTGTCTAGATACCTTTGCAGGAAAGTATACATTCCATAAGTCTCCTTCAGTCAAGACATGAAATGGTAACATGACTGACTTTTCTTATCTTTCTCTGGACAAAACTTTATAGCCAAGACTGCTGCTCCTCAAAAATGTCAGGAAAGGTAAAGATGAAATGTCCTGGAAGAAATGAGGGTACCTTTTTCTTCAGTCTAGTACCCAAGTTAGAAAAGTGAAGAGCAGCAAATCCAAAATACACAAGACATTAGATCTTAAAATACACATCGAGAAGAAAATGTGGGGCCATGTTAAAATCTTATACAAATTGGCAAACTCAACACATGTATCTATTATGTCTTCTGCTTGGGTGAATTTCGAATAAACTTAACACAAAAAACTATAATAATAATTATGTACATAACCAAATACACTTCAAGGTGAGATACAATAGGCTGTCCGAATGACTAAAATGGTTCTGGTTACATTCTACTGTAGGGTGCATGTAGCACCTCATCTCTTCTACAAGGAAGGGTTTACACAAAGAATGGGATGTCATACTTGCACTGAAAAGATTGCTAAGTACTGTAATGCAAACTTCATTCTTCAAAGATCAATCAAATCCAAAGCTTCCCATCAGCCTAAAAAGCAATGTGGGAAGTTGCTATGCCACTAAGCCATTTTCTGTGTAAGAAAAACTAATTATAAAATCCTTCTTTCCCAGATCAAAACATCCCATTTTTGGTATAAATCCTACTCTAGGTGCCCCACATCAGTGGGCTGTAGCTTTCTCAGCCATCTGCACAATAATTATGAACATTCAAAAGTTTATCTTAAAAATTTGTTCCCATCTTCATCGCATGTGATCACCATGGATGACTTACTGAAGGAACAGACAAAGAAATAATTCTTCATAGATGCACATGAATTTTGACTCTAGGATGAAGAGCCAAATATTTGTTACACCACTTAGGAATTTGCTTCTTTCATCATGGCCTTCAAATGCCAGAGCCAGGAGGCCAGTATTAAAATAACAATGCTCTTGGCAAACACAGAATGCCATATGCCACTATCTCCAGCTTTGTGCATCAGCCTGGTGTGAAGATGCTCACCTCTGGCCCTGGCATACTAAGAAAAACACTCAGACCTTGTTAATTCAACCCAGAATAATTGTCAGCTCAATCAGCTTTATATCCCCCGACAAAAGTTCACCAAAGCAGTGAAAACATGCCCTATAATTTTTTCTATTTTATTCCCTGAGGCTGGAAGAAACAAGGTTTGACTGTAGATGCTTCAAAGCAATACAACATTCAGACTTACATTGGCAGATCTTCCATGCACTCCTTAGAAGAAGGGTAGGGTGTTTGTGGCTAGCAAAGTATGGCATAGGTTCACAGCCATGTAAGTCTACATAACTACAGAGCTGAGGCAGGTCAAATCAGTCCGGGAAAATTGTGATGCAATATAGCATGCCTTTCTCCTCTATATTGTTATTATATTTTTATCAACTAAACAACATGAAAGTGCAGAGTGCAAAATAAATTTAAAAACTAAATTATTTTTTAATAATCCCCATTAACGTGTTTGTCAAAAGGAGTGAAACCTTGAAAAGGAATCTGGTCTTTTTTCTTTTTTTTTAAGATTAAGAAAGCATTTAAGGAAAAATGTTATTAAGAATCAGCAAAGCATTATGTTATTAAAAATCTATATACAACTGAAAAAAGTACGTTTAAAATAATTATAATAACCTAAAACCGTCTGATACAATCTACCCGGCTGACTTGAATGACAACACACAAGATATAGAAGACCTCATTGTATATTTCATTGGTTTATGACATTAACACCATGAACAAACTTATGCTAAATGTTTATATATGTTCAAAGTGGAATGAAAAATAACTGAGGATAACTCAATAAATCAACTAACACGATTAAAGTGGAAATCTTCCCACTTTCAAAGTCCATTCTAATAAATCAGATAAACTGGTTTCAAGCAAAACAGACTTTCCCTTTATGAATGAGAGCAAATAAAGCGTGTTGCTCGAATCCAAAAATCCTGCTATATAGTGGAAGAGGACTTGCAAGAGTTAAGAAAAACCTTGAGAGGTCAAAATTAAAGAAAAAAATGAAATAAAGGAAAAGGTCAATTATGTTGTTGTTGATGTTCACCTCATTAACCATAGTCTACTAGACAAAACAGCACCGGAGTTCGGAAGATGCCAAGACTTCCGTAAACACATCGATCCACTATCAACACCCATTCACTCCTCAATCATACGTATAATAAGTCCAGAACAAAACTTACATTCATAATCATCAACACAGTCTCAGCTGCATAGGATGCTTAAAATGAAGGGTCGAGGCAGGATAGTGGTAACTGCTCACAAGGGCTGAATTCAAAGGATTTTATACACATATCAACCTTATTCCACCTGACAGTTAGCGCTATGGTGCCCAGTCTTCGTCTGTTCTAGGGACTGACTCTTTGAAAATTGAGAGGTTTCTAGATATTGTACACCCACATTCTGCTATATCACATACTTTTGCAATTCTAAGGGTCAATAAATGATAAAAAAAATTCATTTACATGATACAAAAACCCCCCTTGAATATGCAACATAGGTTTAATTAACAAGAAAAGAAAAAGAGATAAAAATTAGAATACAAACTACAGCAAAAGCTCTCTAATCTGAAATTCCTTATTTGAGAATGTCAATACCCCAACAATTTGGAGCTTTCAAATACAAACATCTTAACAAATTGGTTAGGTAATTAAAATGATTCACTTTAACTTACCAAGAATTTACAAAAAATCCATCTCTTTATAAAAATATGAAAAGTTTAATGCAAACTGTTATATCAGTTAGGGAGTGAATAGTGTTGAAAGGGGGTGATAAGAGAATGGATGAGTCAGTCAGTTCAACACCACCCCCACCCTTGGAACACATCTTTTTAAAGAAGAGAGACTTTTAAGAATTAAAACATTAAAAATATTCATACAAATGATAACTGTTACTTTTGTTGAACTAAGGACATGCTCAAAAGTCAGTC
Organism: Homarus americanus; assembly: GCF_018991925.1. Lineage (NCBI taxonomy): Eukaryota > Metazoa > Arthropoda > Malacostraca > Decapoda > Nephropidae > Homarus > Homarus americanus. Next base: position 7,971,228 of record NW_024742238.1, on the reverse strand, counting down.
CAAGAATGTTTACAAATAGAAAATTTGAGTGTTACTAAGCCAGGAAGTTACAGAGGCTGGCCTGCCATGCAAGTAAATTCACATTTCATTGTAAATTCATAATTAATAAAATCCTGCACAGACTATTTTGTTCCTAAAGAGTGCATGATATATAAAATTGCATTCTTAAATTAATTATGCAAAGTCTGAAGACACCTTCTGCAGCTGGAGTAGAGGAACAAAGGGGGTCGGGGCATGATATGTGCTAACTGCCATACTCGTCAAGGCACATGTGTCTGACCAGAAACAACCTGGGCGGGTTAGCAATGCCATGTCTCGATAACGCATTATCTTTTTGTTTTTAAAAGATCCATTACATCGTGCCATTGGACTAAACATTACTAAAGCATCACTTAAAATTTCACATTTTTCATACTTTAAAATAAAATAAAAAATTTAATGAGAGACTTCTAATACTCTTGCTGGTTTACTCGTGCCATCAAACATATTTCAAGTTCTAGGTATCTTAGGGGGCAATGTATTTAAGATTTCACTATTTGGTATTAAAGGCAGCTTTATTATCCAATATACCACCCCCCTCCCCCCTGTGACTACTACAAGCAGGAAAGTTTTCCAAGTATAGTCATGGTAACAAGGCCAAAAGGCATATTTCATTTAACTAGGACAATTTACCACTCCATAAATTTAAAGTACTGTACTGTATTAGTAGACAGGAGCTTTATATCAGAACAGAGGGGGTTAAGCATAATGTCTTTGCCATTACTTTCATCTGGAATATTAGGAGGCTCTCTCAATACAAGTTAGCATTCACCGACAGCTCCAAACCAATCTTGCTTCCTAAGCTCACTTCCCTTGCATATTTTGAGAAATAATGAGCCTCATTAAAGTACTATCTACGAACTCCAACTTTCTGGTATTTTTAATTTTTTTCTTCATATTTGTGAAGAAGCGTCCCGTCAAATTTTAAATCTAGATAACTTAAGATATCATATACCAAACACTCCTTTACAGAAATTGAATGGTATAAAGAAAGTACAATGAATCCATTGCTAACTATGCCACAGAAATTAATGACAAAATTTATCACTAATTCATCAATATGGCAATCAACCAATTGGACGCTAAACAAAATTTAATTTTCAGGTGCTACTGATGCTCCACTAAGAATTTTTACTGCACACAGCACGCACCAGTCTTATGGCCATTTTTTAGCCGAAGTCGAGACTTGGGACGGTACTTCTCCAAATAGGCCAGTTGTTTGGCATTGATGGCTCCTCGTCTTTTCCTGAAAAAGAAGAAAGTAAAGGTCTAAAGAAGTTAAAATACACAGTAAAATTCTGCATCAAGGATGACTTTTGTCAACTGAGCCTACCTCAACAAACTGCCACAACACACAAATACTAACATCAGACACGATGTCCAAAACAAAAAATATTTTTATTTTGCAGGGGAGGGATTCAGCATCTAGTTGACTCAAATCCCACAACCAATTTACTATACAAACAACACATTTAATCACTATTGAATCTTTCAGTGCAAAAGTACTGATGTCCCTATAACATTTTGTCTCTGGCTTATTTTTTCCTTTTATTTTATATAAAAGGCAGAAACCTTCAATTTCCATTTCTATTGTCGATCTTTAATATGTTTTCCTATTATATTTTAACATTCTATGAAAGCATCAAAAGCTTCCAGTCTCTTCCCAGTGCTTATTGTATTTATCCACACCTGACATACACAACAGTAATGGCCATACATACTGCCTAATAAGTTCTACAGCATCCTCATAGCGCTGTCCAAGCTCAATGAGGGCTATGGCAACTAGCACAGGAGCACGACCAAGGCCAGCAACACAGTGAACAGCCACGGTACATCCAGGGTCTTCACGGTGACGGCGCCGCAACAATCCCAGCCACTCATCAACAATCTGTAATATGGCAAGAATCAGCATTTTTATACAAAGAATATACACACACTATTAGTAATCACCATCTATTTTAATTCATCATTATACTTTTACAATACACTGCCCCCTTATGTAAAGTAGGGGTGGCATTCCCAGAAATGCCATGTAGAGTGAACTCATAATAACCTGGGAAAATAAGGGATATATCAGGTGGAATCCAAAAACACTACAATACCAAAGATGAAATGCATCATACAACTCTAAAGTGGCTAACTAATACACATACATCTACCAAATTCACTTAAACATGATGTTGTGGAGACACTGGTGTGTCCATGAAATCAGTTCCCGAAAGTTTAACACCACCACCATTGGAGAGGATGGCTGAGTCACAGGCCTCCCTCAAGCCTCACCATAGCAACCTAGCCCGGCTGGGACGCTCCCCCCTCCCACTGGCGCTTGAAGAAATGTTTACAGTATTCATATAAATCTTTTGACCCAATGATAATATATTTGTTTTTGTACATTCTGTTTGTAGTATTGTGTGTGTGCATGTAACTGAATAAAAAAAATATGAAGAAAGTTAAGTTAATCTATTTGAAATTACGAGTTGAAAAATAACCACAACATAACTCGTGCTAAATCTTGCTGGCGCACGAAGAAATGTTTATTCATCTTATGTTTTTGACCTAATGATTATTATTTTATATATATATATATATATATATATATATATATATATATATATATATATATATATATATATGGGGGGGGGGGCACATTCTGTTTGTAACTGATAAAAAAAATTAGTTTATCCAAAATTATGGCTCTAATCTTCTCAGCATTACTGAATCGTTCACTGAGCCCACTTCGACAGAAGTGGCGGATTGGCCTCACTCTAGTCATTGAAGAATGTCCAAATTACTCTCTAGGGTAAATGTGATCTTACTCTCTTTTTGCTGGAGTGTCCCAAGGCAGATGGGCACTTTAGAGAATGTTTAGAAGGAGCCATGGTGACAAAAGCAAGCGAAAAACTGGATCTAATCCAAGCGAAGTTTTTGGTTGTGGTCAGACCGAGCAATAGCTAAGCTTTGAGCCCATGTGACATAGGGACGCAACCCGTGGACTGTAATGAACTTGATCGATGGCCCGCACAAAACGTTTTCTACCTGAATTTTCCTGTGTTAACCCAGATCAACCCATGGTTTTAGTGAATCTTAGCCCAGTGTTAAACAATACCAGGCGATAATAATAACAATAATAATAATATTAATGAAGTGTTAGAGCAAATCCACGTTGAATAAACTCGCATTAAGCAAGGGGGCAATGTATGTCCATTCACTCAATTCAGGTGTAGTGAAAGTGAAAACTGATCTTAATTTGAGAGAGACAGGAACTTCAGGCTATGTAGCAATGAACAGGCATTTGAGCATGCACACACAAAAGCCTGGAGAGATCTGCAAAACAAATTTATACCCAGTTACTCTCCCCACCCTGGTATAAACATATTTAAGTTAGAGGTATGCCATACCTCTGCAGGAGGGAATGTTCCATCATCAAACACCAGGTCCATCACAGAAATTCCTGCTTTCTTGAGTTCATCTGTTTTATATGTTGGTTCACAAACACGAACCACGTCATGTACACCATGCTTCACCAACTCCTGTGGAAATATGAAAATAATAATATTTAACTGTACATCACCTAATTTCTGCACTTTTCATTACTGAAACATAATTAAAATGTGTACACAAGGTAACTGAATATAATCCCTAAAGAATAATCTCTTAATTCTATTAATCTTGGGCAGCAACAATATCATCAATCAAAACCTTCTCTGTTGCTGGGTCATATACTGTACTGTAGGGTAAAGGTTCCTTACAATATTCTACCTGTAGTTGCTGACATACCGTACATCTTTACTAGCAAAGTTGGTAATGGATCATGATAGGTTTATCCCTCTGTTAGTGGTAACCGAGGTGTACCACATCTGCCCAAGGTAACTTTATACGCACATTAACAGAATTGTTTCTTTTCTTCAAGTATCATCTTCAGTAAAGGCGCCACAAATAGTGACAGTGTTGCCTGTGCAGTTTCATCCTTTTACTTTCTATACACTGTATCTGGTGGTGATGGAAAACCTCTTTGTTTCTAGCATAATTCTTTTAGGAAACTTGTAAAAAAATAAGATGGACTACTATCCATGATGTAAGAAAGTAGCAAAGTCAGCACAAACCAAAGAACTTTACTATGTAGTGTGTGGTCCCACATCTCTTAAGTCAAGCTAGAGGAAGACTATAGTTTCAAAACCCAAACAAAATACACTTTAAGCTTGGTCTGCTATATAAGTAAAGAAAAGTGTAGACCAATCTCAAAGAAACATAAATCTCAAATGACATGGAGAAAATGTCAAAGGTAACATGGCAACCCTTAGGAAGGATGCTGTGGATCGCCTTCAGCTTTGGTGTCTGTGAAGCAAACAGTACAGTACACCAAAGCTCCACATCTGCTATATTGGAAGAAGGACTTAAAGAGTCAGGGAGGGACTAGTTAGCAAAGCATGAGACTGGGTATCAAAGCCATTAAAAAAATACAAGACTATCAAAGAACAGTGGGTTCCTGCAATAAAACCAGAGGTTATCATGGCTTATGGAAGTAAGACTACTGCTACTAGATGTTAAATTGTCTTCACAAGAGGCAAAGGAGGAGGCCAGTGAAGCACTGCATTCTTTCTTCAATGGTTCAGAATTTATACTCAGAAAAAAAACCTATTCTGAAATAACAACTCATTCTCTGACCACAGTTATGAAAGACATAGAAAATAGAACCAGTGGTAGCTTCATTAACTCTGCTTCACAAGGGTACTATGTGGAGGCAAGTTTGCAGTACAGTACTGGAGATGTCTCCTGTTACCTGGTACGTACCTCCAAAGAGAAGATGGGTGGATATGTTCGTCATGAACCAAGTTCATATATGGTACAGTACAGACTATGGGCGACCACATAACTGAAGTCATTTTTGTATATGATATACATAATCTACAGTATATATTCATGGGGACTAGTCCGAATATCTTATTTTTACTTATACGAGGAATGTTTTGTCATACAAATGACAAAACAGCACTCGAGCAACTTTGGACTGTACCACTCCACCAAACAGTTTTTTGTGTAGACACTAACTGTTTTCTTTTGCAACCCAAGGCATCAGGTATTTTGTACAGAGTGATTTATTTTGTTATTCATTGTAGCTGCTCTTCAAATGTAAACCCTAGGTACCTTTTTGCTAGTAATCTAGGTTGTGCAAAGAAGCTAACTCCATCTTTAATTTTCCCTCCTCCCATAGAGAAAGTACAAGCTGGCAGTGAACCAAACAAATGCTGTAAAGAAGCTGACTGAGCCTGCAAAACTTAGTACAGTAAAACGCCAAGAGCAGATCTCTCTGATTTACTTACTTGACAATCAGCACCAACTGCTCTCTGTTTACCCCAAACACCACCCACACACCTTCCAGCACCACCCCACACCTCAACACCACCCACAGTCCCTCCAATACCACCCACACATCACCAACAAGGGAATTAACACAGCAATACATCCAGAGTGAGGGTGATGACTGATACAGAAGAGCGAGACACACCACTCCTGTTGTAATGTGTTGCAAAATAAATTGTGAATCTCAATATTTCATGGTTGCAAATTCCACTCTTTCTGACAATTGGGTTGTTGTCTAACAAGTATAGTACAATGAACCCTCAAAGATTTGAACCCAGTAAATATCAATTTCGGATGATTCGGACAAAATTTGGGGGTTCTGAGGACTAAGAAGCATTCCCAAAACAGAGCAAACATCATCTTAGGCCCGTGTAAATGAGATGTCTGCATGTGGGACACAGGTACCCGAGGCGGGAAACATAAACAGGGTTGTCAATTGTTGCTTGTGAAAATATTATTTCAATCACTCTAGTAATGATACAATGGTTCTTATGTTATCATACAGTTGGTAAATGTATGGTTTATATAATTTGCCTGTCACCATTTTCAAATTAGACTACAAGATATGTACCAGTACTTCTCCCATATGTACACCTGGAGCAGTAAGGTGTGAGCGACTGCATTTGCTAGTTAGCACGTCTTCTGCTCTTGTAACTCTCCTCACTCCCTGCAATATTTCACTGGATTTACTATTATTATTAGTGTTTACTGATAGAATAGTGCTTAAGTGATTAACCATGGCATTGTAGCCAGGTTAAACTCAACCAAGTTAGACTCATCCCTGTAACCACCAGGATACTGGGCCAATCTGTGGTGTTATGGTTGTTTTTCAACTCGTATCTTTGGGTAGATATACGTAACTTTCTTCAATTATTTTTACCCAGTTACATGCACACACCATCCTACATACATATTGTGAAAAAAGTCAAAGAAATAATTGTCCTAATGGCAAACACATAAAGGGAATACAGGGGCATACACCTTAGTTAGCTGGCTCAGTGAGGAAGTGGGGAACGTTCTAGGAAATCGGCATCCCAGTTGGTCTCCGTTAGTAATAGGGAAACAATGTACAGTATGCAGAAGGTGACTGTGTAAACTTTCATTTGGCTTTTATTTACTGATTTGGCAATACATGTCCAGTAATTTTTTTTGAAATTTATTTATTGGTAGGGGTATAATATTTATTTATTCCTTACATTTGCTGGTACTGTACTGGATACAGAAAAGCCTCGCACTTTAGTGGTCATTTTGTTTTCACGTACTTGAACAGGAAAAAACTTTCTCGGGTATCTTAAGGCATTTTTGTGCCCCTCTTCAACAGGAACAAGAGAGCAGGTGATGACAGTGAGGTTTAAAAGCTAAAAGAAAGTGTATAAGCTTAGCCGAGAAACTAGACGTGTTAAAATGATACGAACAAGTTGAGAGGTCTGTGGATATTTCATGCACTTTGGAAATGGTGGAATCAACAGTGAAAACTCTTGTAAGAATGATGAAAAAATTTAAGGATGTGCTCAGTTGATGAAGAGAATATTCAGGAACTATTAAACAGTCAAGGAGAAAACCTAACAAATGAAGAACTAATGCAACTTGAACAAGAACATGATTGTAAAACTAATGCACCAACAGATTACCCCTACGTCACCTTCTCGCAAATTTACAACATTGGCTGTGTCCATAAATTTTCGACTTTGCCACCATTGGCGAGTAGAATTTTTGGTTTACATTCATAAGCATAAACTGTAATAAGTGTTGCTTTCATATTCCTATGTAAAGAAATGTAGCTAAGTTTTCACATGTGCATACGTACATACAATTGCCTTGCGCAATCCTGACTTTTCTTTACCATCAGCGGTTACTTCTAGTGTACAATAAATAACAAATTAAAACATACAGAAGCCCCCACCCCCCCCCACCCAAATTCGCGGGGGTTGGGTTCTCAAAATGGCAACGAATCACCAAATCCGCGAAAAAATTTGCTGACCAGGGGGAGGGGGGGGGGGGTTGTACAGTTTTACTTGTGTACAAAGAAATGTATATTCCCTTTGTGTGTTTGCCCTGAAGACAATTACAGTAATTTCTTTTATCTGTATTGTATATGTGTGAATAGCACTCACATTTCCAGGAAGGCCTCCACAGCAGTGTGAGGTATGAGTGTATCAATACATATGGTCTTATACAATATAAGGTTTTAGGTCCCTTAGTACAGTAATTCAGAGTTATGACAACTATAACTGACACACCATAGATAATAACTGTGATCGTCCTAACCTTTTTTTTACAATGGCCAACACTTAACACCAAATACTTCAATTTATTACATATGAAATGGATGTTAAAGTTCAAAATTATAGTTAGTAATGTACAAGGAAACCAAAGTACAGTAAATGACAGACTACAGTAGGCGGTTCTCGTTATCCGCGGTTAATTGGAACCAGAGAAATGCCTCTGGTAACGAATCCACTTAAAGCGATGTGTTAAGGCAACGTAGGTTGTGCCAGCGACCAGGTGGTCCGCAGCAACTGTTGCACAATCCTCCAGTGGTTCATTGGGACAAAATACTTGTTTAAAAAATAAATAATTTTAACACAATAAAATATTTTAATTTATTTAGCTTCAAAGGTATAGATGTTCGGGTCAATTGGATTGACAGAGGTGGGTGTCGGGGGATGGAGGATTAGTCGGAGGATGAAATAAAAACAGAACTCGGTGAATTGTCCACTCCCACTTTTCTTTAGCCTTATCACTTCTAATTTTACATCTATACTAGAGCTAGTGTGCTTCCTTTTGAGCGCTGCACCACCCTGTTTGGGTTGAGAACTCATGGCTACAAAAAAGATAAAATAATTCACCACAACATGCATGAAAAGACACATCAAAGGCAGAAGTTAACACAGCACAGCACAAGTCTGGACGAAACAAAGCAGGAGACTGGTGCAGGGACACGTGTGCATACTTGACACCAAGAAGAGGATGAAATTTCAAACGCTTCAGCTAAAAATCCATAGATTTTATCGGGGTTTTTAAATCCATAGATTTTATCCAGAGTTTTTTAGTGGAATCCACTTAAGTGTGGGGACTTTTTATGTGGATAGCCACAAAAAGTTGACCACTTACAGTAACCCCGATTAGTAAATACTCTTATAATTAGGACCTAATGTATAATGGTACAGTATATGCTCAAACCATAATACAGTACAAATGAATTAATATAGGCATACAATACAGTACAGTGAACCCTTGCCCAACGCTGGTTTACCTAACGCGCTTTTGACTATACACGTTAAAATACACGTGACCAAATAATTTTCCCAACACGGAAACTTTGAATACTGTATAAGCGAGTTAACAACACACCACCTCCGCCCTCCTCCCTCCAGTTGAAGATGCCCGGCATGGAGCAGCCGCTCATCTCTGTCTCGCTTACGTGCTCGTACCGCCAACATTGTACTAAAGCGGTTTTGAAACTTTTTGTGTCGCTTTGTGTATTTGCCCTTGCAGTATGGCCACTAAATGCAGAGGTGATGCTAGCGATGGTAGCACATCCAAGGAAAGTAGAAAAGTGATGACATTTCCTGATAAAATAAAGATTTTAGATCGGCTACGTGATGGAGTGAGTGTAGCAACGCTTGCCCGTGAGAACTCTGTAAATGAGTCCACCATATGCACAATTCGTAGTTGTGAGGATAAAATATGTGCAAGTGTGAAACCACCTGCATCTCTTAGTGCCACGGTAGCTCAAGTACCAAGGAGAGATCGGTACTTAGAAAAAACGGAACACTATTAAATGTTTAGATCTGCGGACAAGTGAATGAGAAAATTTGTCGTCGACAGCGTAACAATACGTGAGAAAGCACGTTACTTGTATGCCCATGTTGTGAAAACTGAGGGAGCAGGGAATGATGCTGCGACTGTGACTGATTTCCAAGCAAGCAAAGGGTGGTTTGAAAATATTAAATACCGCTTTGCTTTACATAATGTGAAGATTCGTGGAGAGGCTGAGCCGATCAGCAGACCTAGAGGCTGCAGACCACTTCAGGCCCATGCTGGTTGAATTGATAAAGGACAAAGATTATGCCCCGGAGCAGGTGTTTAACACTGATGAGACTGGCCTCTTTTATAAACGTACGGAGGGAAGCTTTAAGTTCAAAAGGGCTCTTAATATTTGTGTGCCATAGAGAAATTTTGAAAAGCTTGCTTAGAAAAAGCAAACAACAGACTTCTTCTCGAGGCTGCGGTTCCCCCCCAAACATCAACATCGTCTGCAGAACCAGAACTCTATGAACCCAAACTGTCAACACCATCTGCCGAACTGGAGACTGAAGCCGATGATCCTAATGATCCATCAGCTTAAGAAATAAAAATCATCACTGCTTCATCATCATCGGAGTCTTCTTCACCCATCATCGGAAGGTTTCACAACATCTACGATATCAGCATCATAGTTATGGTAAATCATCTAACCATGGATCGGTGAGTACATTAATATTTTGTAATGCTTATCATTAATATTTTTTTTATGGTATGTTAGTTCTACTACTATCACATTTGTGCATTATGTAAATATTTGAAAGGTTGCACGTCACGTGATAAAGAGCCCATACATGGCTACGATCCCACCACCCCATTTTCGAGGAACCTAACCCCCACGTTGGCCGAGGGTTTACTGCATAGTATATAAAAAAATTAACAGCACCATAGGTCAAACAAATTCACTTGTATATTAAAAGAAAAACAAAAACATTATTATAGTAAGACCAATTGACTCCACATTAATTCTTCTCACAGTCTTGCCAAACAATAAGAATAGGCAATTCTATGACCACCAACAAAAAACTTCATACCTTAAAAAACTTCTTACTGTAGCAGCAAATACCAGACTGCCACTGCCATGTGTGTGTTTAGTGTCCGGTCTATAAAAACATTCAGCGAGGGGGGGTGGGGTGTTACCTTATATACATGTTGTGTTGTATATTATTTTATTCCCCTATGGCAGGAGGATATGATGGTACACCCTGCCTCCAGTCCAAAAGGGTTAAAAACTGAAGGTGGATATCACCATCCTATTCACTGTAAACTGCAAGTGTGCCTTTGTTGGACTTAGCACACTCAAGGCTGAAGGGAACCTTCCAGCATTGTTCAAGGTCTGTGGATGCATCGATCTGTCTGTTACCTGACCTTAATCTTCTCTAACAAATCACATTTTATAAAATAAATAAATAAAAAATCATAGGAAAGTCTTTCAAAATCCCTAAATGGTACTTTTTAAAACAAGTGCATTAAAGCTTGTGTGTAAACACTGCACTGCTCTTAACAATAAAGGCAAAGGCAAAATACTTTAGTAATCCCAAAATCATCCCTAGACACATCTACTGGACTGTTTCTGAAGATGTCCCTAATTTTGAGGCCCGATAAACAGAATAAAAGGAGTTCCTGTAATCTTGCTTATGGTACGACAATTAATAGCTACAAGCACTAGCAATAAAAAATAGCCATTCCTCAATGATGTAAACAAAAATATATATCAGTAATACCCCGATTTATGCGTTTCCCGTTTACCCGGTACCCCGCCAGAATCGGAATTCCCACTTTAAAAGGTGCATCTACTCATATACGCGGAGAGCGGCTGGCGGTCTTGCCGCGCCGCCATTTTTGGATTCAAACCTCCCGCCATCCCGCCATGCTCGGGCAAGCGGCGCGAGTAGGTTGAGCAGTAGATACCCCTGTTGTGTTATCGCTGACGTCATATGACGTATCGGACTGTGATTGGGCCACGCATCCTTACCTCCCTCCGCCGCTAGCTGTGATTGGTTTAATGTAATATGACGTGCTTTCCCGCTGGCGGGTAGAAGGCGCTTGACCTAGCCGCGTCAGTTACATCCCTCCCAGCCACACCGTGTATACAGGTATCTATTGTTCAGTAAGAATGGCTGCCGCCAGACCACCACCACCACAGAAAAACCTTCATTACCTGGACCCAGCCGCCCTAAGCCAAAGAAGATACGACGTGCCCTAAGTTACAAGGTGAAGGACAGTATAATACAAAAGTTAGAAAAAGGAACAAGACAGGTTGATCTCGCGCGCCAGCATGGTGTTAAAGAATCTACGATCCGGACGATCAAGAAGGATGCAGCCAAGACAAAAGAACACATGAACATCACAAAGTCTGCAGGTGCTTCAATGATCAAGTATTGCCAGAACAAGGTACTTCTCAAGACAGAAAATTTACTTGTGTGTTACTTGATTCGTCAGGCAAGACGGAACATGGCGGTCGACACGCGGTCAGTTCAGGAGTACGCACGTGAACTGTACGCAGCAGTGTGGCTGCACAGGTTTAAGAAGAGGAACAAGATCACCAACATTAACATTGGTGGTGAAGAAGCCAGTGCTGACCGTGTTGCGGCTAGGGATTTTCCTCCATTCTTACGTGAGATTATGGAGGAAGGACAGTACACCGACGACCAGGTGTTCAACATGAACGAAACCGGTCTGTTTTGGAAAAAGCTACCTTCCAAGACCTTCGTTGTCCAGTATGCCAGCAAGTGTCGGGGCCGGAAGTTGCGCATCACCGTCCTGTTTACCACCAATGCCTCCGGTTCCTGTAAACTCAAGTTATCGGTGATCCACACAGTCCGCAAGCCACACGCCTACAAGAACATGACCAAGCTAAACGTCCACTGGCTGACCACACGTACGTTGTGGATGTTCTCTGCTCTGTCCCTCTCCTGGTTTGATGACTTTCGTTCCCGACGTGAAGAAATTCTGTGAGCAACAGAATGTTCCATTCAAGATTTTGTTGCTCCTTGACAACGCACCAGGACACTCGCCCCTACTGTTGGATCGTCACCCCAACGTAAAAGTGGTCTTCCTTCCTCCCAACACTACATCATTAATCCAGCCCATGGACCAAGAATTAATCTGCAATGTGAAAGCTGCATACGCTGCAAAGAAGTTTAAGCTCCTGAACAACTGTACCAACACCAAGGATGAGTTGCGTAACCTGGGTGACACCGATAGCAAGAGCGATGAGGACGAGGAACAACAGTTGGCGGAGCAAGAAGTTCTCGTCAAACACTTTTGGAGGAAATTTAAAGTCTAGAAAGCTGTGGACTTCTTTGTGGAGGCATGGGATCAGCTGTCTGTAGCAACGGTTTGTCACACATGGAGACATGTGTTGCAAGGTATCCTAGGTGGGAGGCAGAGTCAACCTGTGATTGGTGAGGTTCAGTCTGTTGCAGTAGCAGTGGACCTTGCCTGAGAAGCTGCGCAGTGTTACAGCTGCAGGCTTCTCCGATACCACCAACGAAGACATCCTGGAGGTGAACAGGGATCCTGAGGTGACTGCCGATGAGATGTTAGAAGGCGATCACGTGAGTGAAGAGGCAGGTGGTGAGTCATCCCGAGGAGAACACAAGTTAACACATGGTAATGTTAGGGGTGCCATCGAGTGTGTAGAGAAACTGAAGCTCCTCCTTTCCAACGACCCTAACGATAACCGGTATGAAGTCTTCACTACCCAGCTGGTGCAGGCTATGGAGCCGTACATCAAGGTGTATCACATCATCAACACTAGCCGTCAACAAAACATTACCGAGTTCTTCGCCCGCAACCCACCACAGCCAGCCCAAGCCAGTGTAGTGACAGAGACAGTGATGGTGACTTTGAGGGATTTGTCTGGGAGGCCCTGACAAATGTGGAGGACAGTGATGGTGACTCACCTGAGGGCCAGTAGTCTGCCCTCTGCCTCGGAACCAGCCGCCATTCCCATACGCCGACCCATCTCTTCTACTAACATAAGTGTTAAACCTAACCTTGATTTTTCCGAACATAACCTAACCTTACGTAAGTATTAAACCTTGATTTTTTCTAACATAAACTAACCTTAGGTAAGTGTTAAACCTTGATTTTTTCTAGCCTAACCTGACCTAAGAGTTAAACCTTGATTTTTCTTTTACCTGGTACAGTATATTATTCTCTTATTGATTGTTCTCTTCTATATTATGTGTGTGTGCATACCATCATAAAGTTAACGTGTTATTTTTATTACAACGTACGTATTGTGACGGGAAAAAGTGGAGTTTGGGGGTCGGCCCAGTCTCTATTTCAATTAATCCCTATGTTCTGTTGTTCCACTTACGCGTTTCCCGTTTTACACGGGCCTCAGCGGGTTCAATTGACCGCGTAAATTGGGGTATTACTGTATTATTTTCATTAGGCTTGTCAATACATATACGCAATGTACTGTAGACAATACACTTGAGTAAAGTTAACACAGATGTACAGTATGTCAGAGTGTTTCCATGGTCTCCATTACCAGTACCGGTACAGTATTAATAATTTATAATAAAAAATCAGAGACTTCTATCAAGGTGGCAACTATATACACCAAACATGGATGTTATCCACAATTCTATGCAATAAAACACTTAGAGTATATGCAATGCGTAAGAACAGTAAAGTAAGCAATATCCTTCACTGGGGCTTAGACTATTGAACTGCAAGATTTGAGTCCATGTGACGAACAAATAATAATGCAACTGACAACCTCTATTGAATCAATTGGGACTTGCACCTACAACTGCAAGATGGAAGTCTCTTGTGTTAACCACTAGAACACCAGAAAGTCATATCTAATGCACAACAATCAGTGCAATAGTGGATGTGCAGGAATTCTATTGTAAGTTTCAAGTATTTGACATGAAGTAGTTGGTACCGATTAAGGATTAAACTCCAACACGGATATTGCTTGCATCAATAAAAAGACAATACAAATACCGTATATTTGTACTGTACATATGTTATCACATATCTGTTTATGGTTGAAAGTATTACAGTATTCTGCATACATCTCTTCTTTAAATGCCAAATTGATTCTTAGATTTGTGAGCTGTAAATCCACTTTAATTTTCTAAAAATTATCAGCAAAGTTTGTCTCATGGCTAAAATGTATGAAGACTACTAAACTAAATTTACCAAGGTTTGAAAAATCTCCATATGCTCAATTCTTTCTTTTACATAGCTACATCAAAGGTTTACCATATTATAAGTACTGTACAGTATTGAAACCTTGTCAATTTTAATACCACATAAGTCAAAGAATTATCAATTCCAAGCTACTGTACTTGCTGACAATGTGACATTTAAATTATTGCACAATCTGAAAGTGTCATTCAAGTCCCTGGCACCCCGCTGTCGTGCCCGGTACCTCTCATTGCCAACCTCCTGTTGTCCCTGCCACCACCATTCACTGCCAACCCTCTGTTGTCCCCACCACCACCATTCACTGCTAACCCCCTGTTGTCCCCACCACCACCATTCACTGCCAACCCCCTGTTGTCCCCACCACCACCATTCACTGCCAACCCCCTGTTGTCCCCACCACCACCATTCACTGCGATCATCCTGTTATCCCCACCATTCCCCCCCTGTTGTCCCCACCACCACCATTCACTCACGATCATCCTGTTGTCCCTGCCACCACCATTCACTGCCAACCCCTGTTGTCCCCACCACCACCATTCACTGCAATCATCCTGTTGTCCCCACCACCACCATTCACTGCAACCCCAGTTGTCACCACCACCATTCACTGCAATCATCCTGTTGTCCCCACCACCACCATTCACTGCCAACCCCTGTTGTCCCCACCACCACCATTCACCGCCAACCCCTGTTGTCCCCACCACCACCATTCACTGCCAACCCCTGTTGTCCCCACCACCACCATTCACTGCCAACCCCCTGTTGTCCCCACCACCACCATTCACTGCCAACCCCCTGTTGTCCCCACCACCACCATTCACTGCAATCATCCTGTTGTCCCTGCCACCACCATTCACTGCCAACCCCGTTGTCCCTGCCACCACCATTCACTGCAAACCTCCTGTTGTCCCTGCCACGACCATTCACTGCAAACCTCCTGCTGTCCCTGCCACGACCATTCACTGCAAACCTCCTGTTGTCCCCACTGCCATCATTCATTGCCACCCCCTGCTGTTCCCACCACCAGAGCCCTGCTTTACCCAATATGCTACCCATTGTCAACCTCACCTGCCCACTATCCATACCTGCTCCAATCAGCAAAATGTTTTCTATTTAATTTTAGTAATCAGCCAAACTTTAGTCCCATATAATTTGAATTAAGATGAGTTTCACTAGACTGTACTAATATATGGTTATACAGTGATAAGGTGCAAGTTCTTTTTAAGGAAAGTGGTAAATTGTACAGCATATTCATCAAGAGTTTTTTAAACTTAGCTAGCCCCTTCGTGTTATCTGTAAGCTGCTGTAAAGATCACAAAAGATAACAGCAGCTATCAGATAATACACAAATTATATAATATAGTTCTATGAAACAATGGAATATAACTACACAAAACTAGCTCCTTACCTCAATATAGCTCTGCATGGTTGAATCAGTGGGTCGATCTGTGATGAGGAAGCGCATGTTCTTGTATTCAATTTCTGAGGGGGCGGGTCTGATGCTCTTGGATCTCATGTTTGCACTATTTGCACTCATAACGCTCGTAAAAAACAATCTGGGCAGTAATATATATATACTCTTTTGCAATGGTGGTTTCCTTTTTCATGCAGGGCTTGGAAGTACGGTTGTTTAAGATGATAATAGGGAAATATGGCGATGAATGATAATCTCAAGTGGTTGGCTGGGCACCTTCCACCTTGGGAGACCTCTAAACTTGGGATGAAGTTGTGTGAGATCTCTTCTTGATAATTACAAATATATATATATTCTATATATATATGTGTATATACTTATTTATAAAAAAAGGCTGTAATCTGATATTATACACCGTTCCACAATCACGCTCTATATATACACACACTTAGAACAGACTCACTTTGGCTCTTTACTGATAAAAACTGAATGGTAAAAAGCTTGAAGAGGATGGAGCTAGTGAAGGAAAGGACTGGTAGGGGGGCAACGATGAGGAGCTCGAGCTTCCTCCACCAGACGTGGTGATGATCCCCAATTTTGATTTTGCCGAAATGCTGCTGAAGATTGGGACCTCTCCTGCGCAACTTTGGCCAGAGAGACCACAAAGCAGAAGGGCGGCAGCAGCAGCAGCAGACGATAACGCAGCCACAGAGGACCCGCTTATTTCACGCCTTCACTTTACCCCATCACCAAGTTCAGTCTCCCACTATTCACACTGACACTCAAGACAATGCACACTCAGATTGGCATATGAATCAGGCTTCTTTCTTGCTTATTTGATGTGATATTGTGCCTTGCAGAATTCGCCAGAGCCCTTAAGTAGCTCCATAAGTGTGTAGCCTCGCCCACTGGACAGCTGAAACAAAAGACAACAAATTAAAAACTCAGTTCAATGATACAGTATAAAAGTAATCGCTTGAAAATTTTCTCACCAAATTTATCAAATTTTACTTTTAAGAGAGAAGGTTTATCACGCTAACATGAATTTCTGTGGGTCTGTCTACAGACAGATACACATATCTAGATGTACAGTTGCCTCCACATGAACATACCACAGTCTGGGAGTGAGGGCTCGGGTATGAAGTGTAGCAACGCAGCACCACAGACAGGGTAGAATGAGTGGGCGTGAACAGTGACATTACCTTGTCTGCAATTCGACACAAACCATGAAGAGGGTACGCAAATAAAAAAAATAAAAAACGTAATACGTGTTATGCAGCATTGTTGTGTAGCCACAACTGAATGACTAGGACTGAACTACAGGGAAACGGCAAACAGGGTAATCCATGGTTCGACGCCCATGATTAAGACGTGCATTACCACATCTCTTAAATGTGCCCCCACACACACCTAGGCCATGGTATGTTCATGTGGAGGCAACTGTACATAATTTTAGTTTACATCTCATTGTTTTTTGTCGAAAAAAAAAACCCTCTTATTACTAACATGCACAGTTTTCCCAAATACAATACTGTACTGTAATCTTTTCAAAATAATGTACCGTATATACTCGCGTGTAGTTCGAGTTTTTAAAACCAAATTTTTAGGCAAAAAATTGTGGGTCGACCTCTACATGGGTAATAGTTTTGTTAGGTAGAATCCGTGCATGATGGGAAGGGCGAGGAGTAACTTTTAGCTTCAGACATGAAAAATATTTACCATTTATTGCCAGTAAACAATGGAAACGTAAAATATGTACCAATTAGTAATGAAAAGTTGTGCAGTTCCTTCAGCGGATGAAGCTCACCAACTTACAATAGGCAAAATTACTTTACAACGTACTTTCAGTAGTCTATGTTGAAGTTCTTAGCACAGGCTAACTTATCATATCATATACGGTATCACAGTACTCATTGATCTACAAAAAATACCAGTAATAAAAACCTTTTCGATATTTCACACTTAATATAATACCCGGTAATCCATCTCAACCTCATATTGTTTA
The DNA here is from genome assembly GCF_018991925.1 of Homarus americanus. Taxonomy (NCBI): domain Eukaryota; kingdom Metazoa; phylum Arthropoda; class Malacostraca; order Decapoda; family Nephropidae; genus Homarus; species Homarus americanus. The sequence goes on along the minus strand of NW_024742238.1, from coordinate 7,953,430 downwards.
CAACGATGCACGACGCACCACCAGCTGTTGAGTATCAGCTAGACGGTACACGTGTTTTTTTTAATCGTTTTCAGTTAAAAAACTGTTACATCACACGTATATTTTACCTTAACTGTGCCTGAATGAATATATTCTCGGAAATAAATAGTAGTTTTGCAGAAACGTGATGTATTTCAATGTAAAATAGGATAAAATACTGTACATGACGAAAACAAAAGACTTTACCTAACCTTCCGATGTTCAAGAGATGTTACTCGTTTTTTTAATAGTTTTCGGTTAAAATACTGTTATATTACAATGATATTCTATTCATACTGTGCTTGATATAATACAACCACGGAAATATAATATTTTTTCTGAAATGACGTACATATTACAGTGGAAAATGGGATAAAACCATGACGAAAACAATGACTTTCGCTTTCTTTCGTTGTTCAAAAGATGTTACCGTAATCGCTTTTCGAATGGTTTTCAGTTAAAAAACCTCTTGTACAGGTATTACAATAATATTCCCTCATAATTGACTTGAATAAATACTTGAATGGAAATATACAATATTTTTGCTGAAACTACCCGCGTTTCAGTGTAATGTGTCGTAATAATGGTAAACAATTTGCCTTCGGTGCTTGGTGTTTCAGGCACGGCGACCCTCAGTTTATAGGACGTAGAGTGTTTTTAGTGAAGGTTTTGCTGTTCCATTACCCTCAAAAACTTGGGTCGACCTATAAACGAGGCATATCATAAATTAATGATTTGTTGGTCAAAAAATCAAGGTCGACATATAAACGAGGTAGAATTATAGACGAGTATATACGGTACTAATAATTGTAAGAAAAAAAAGAAAAGAAAAAAAAAAGGGAATCTTTGCAATGAACATAGTTGCATGGTAAGTGAAAATGTTGTAGCATTTAAAACAAATTTAATATTTGACCCTGAATATAGTGGCAATCGTTTTCAGATTTCTGTAAATGCACAAGACAACGTAACATTCCTTATTGCTCTGACCACAGATACTGCCTACAGCTAAATTTAGCACTAAGACGCACACCAACCAGTATTGGCGACAGTAAGAAATTGGTGTCATACCTTAGATTTTTACAAGTACTACACAGCTCTGAAACTACATGTGAACCACAACTGCACAATTACACAAAATTAATTTATCTAAGGAAACTAATAATTCTAAACTAGGTCAGTACAGTACTGTACAGCAAAGTGATGATCCAAACTGATAGCTGTGTATACCTAGGCAAGGAGCACAGTCCATCAGCAATATTATGGATATTACCATATAAACTGTACAGTAATTACTGTACCTGTACGACAAATTCATCAGAATATTTCAACACAACAAATTCAATATAATGTACTGTACAGTATACAGAAATTTCACTAAATACCGTATACAATACAGGGTATATGCTATACCGTACTCTACTAAAAAATTCAAGAATTAATAAATTTACAGCAAATTTTAATAAAAACAAAAAAGTCCCCATTCATAGACTTGGAATCTGAACTATGGCATTATCATTCATTTCATCATGTGGCCCCCTATCAGCAAATGAATGCTCAGATAGAAGAGATATCGAGAAAAGCTTAAGGTCCTTTACAGATTCTCACATTTAGAAGCTGAGAAAATGTACCTCTTAACATATCTTATAGGCAACAGTGTGAAAATTATTTCAGTACATATATCAAGCATTACCAAAGGTTTAAACCAGAAGTGGAGAACATATGGTGACAAAGACAGCTCTGATACCAATAGCAACTTCTGTTTTTTTACCTAATCAGGCTGGAGACTATTTTGGGCATAGCTACCATAAAACTTTACCTGCCAATGAACTTTGATTCCATCTGATTACTGTATCTGATGAAAAAACTAGCTATGTGTTCATGCAAGTAAATACATGCACACAGAACTTACATAACACAAAAGGGCATAACATTTCAAAGAAAGTAAAAGGGTCATTATGAACATGACAAGTTAAGCATCACCAAATTATAACTTCAGTAAAATCATGCATCATACTGCACTGTACCACATGTGATTATGAAGAATAGCACCAGCAGCATGCTTACATATGGTGACTGTGAGACTATGGCATTATATCATTTACAAAAGATAATGTGAACCAAGCTAAGGTACCCTAACACTAACTACCATACTTCTTAGGTAAGGTTAGGTAGGTTACATTAGGTTGGGTTAGTTTGTTTTACCTGTTTCAAAAGAAGTGCTGGGTTGGTGCAGGAGAAAATCCAGAAACAAAAAATTACAAAAACTAAAATCTCTGGTGTCGATACGGGCTATCCCAAAAGCAATGAAAAATTTTCTTCAGTCAAAAATAACTACAGTACTTTAAGTGTGAAACACAATGCTATACTGTACTGTATCAGTTTTGCACAGGTCATTTTTATGAAACTACTTGACAAAAAATCCTCACTTATCATGGCTGCACTTGATAAAATACAGTACCAGCAATATCTCCGTAAGCCGGAATCCCTCAAACCCGGAACTCTCGATAGCCAAATTGAAATTATCTCAGAAAAAAACGTTCCCAATGGCAGAATTTCCCCCAAAATTTCCGGTTTAGGGAACGAAATATTCCAGAAAATCTCGGGGATGGGGGATGTTTTTTCCTGGATTTGAGAGATGAAAATCAGGAGCATTTTCCGGAAATTCCAAGAAAAATTTTCTGGCACCTAGAAAATTCCGGGGATGTGGGATATATTTCTAGATTCGAAGATTATGTAATGCCCAATTTCAGGAACTTCAGATAAAATGTTTCCGCTACCAGGAAAATTCCAGGGATGAGGGATTTTTTCCGGCTTTGAGAGTCATCTCTGTTCACGGAAATCTCTCATTCCCCGAAGTGCTCTACACCAATTGTTCCGGCTAACGGAGATATCACTGTACAGTATTCTTCTAGGGTTAACACTATCACACTATTGGGTAATTTGTTTAGAACCAGCAATTTTTCACTAAACATGTATTTAATTTATGCTTATAATGAAAGAAATACCAAATAGGCTGATACTTCATTGCCACTAATAAACTGATTTAAAGTAACTTATTTTTTATTTAGGCAGAAATTAACTGAAGCATGAAAGGCATACCAGTAGAGGCCATGGCCTACTTGTTGTTCTATAATTAAATTGTAAATGGTTGGTAAAGCTCAAGTTTAGCTAACTGATAAACAATGACCAAGAAGTTCTGTACATGGTCAAATAACCCTAATGCTTAGTAAGCATTATTTCAAGAAATAAAACCAGTAATTATCCATTCCTTTGGGTTTTCTTACATGACGAAGGAAGTACACCGTGGTCTGCACCCTTTGGTGCATTGTCAAAAATTCATCTTACTAAATATGATTTTAGCAAGAATAAACATCCGAGTGACTACTATATTATGTGAACTAAGTACTGCAATTCATTCCAGTTAAAATCTGATATGGTTCAGTGATAATTCCATCAATTAACAAAAGCAATGAGGTCATCGTCTACCTGCACTTTCCAAACCATTAAAAAAGGCTAAGTACTGTACAGTACAGTGCTGGAAATAGGAAATTGGTCCTTCAATCGGATTCTTCGAAATGTCAGGAGTACAATACTGTACTGTACTGTATATTGGTATATGCTACTGTACAGTACAGTAGCTAATTTATTGTCATAAGGCAAGCAATAAGCACACATTAATTTTTAACCAGATACAGTAGTTGCCTTTTTTTTACTGTTTCCCCCACTGGATTTGAATTCTACAGTATATTGTATAGCTACATACAGGTATCCCCCGCTATACAATCAACCACTCTACAAATATTCGCTTATGGCTATGAATGTTCGATTCTTCCACCTCTTTCTTACTAAAAATACTACTGGTACATGTATATGAAAGGTAATGTACCAAATTTATATTTCATTAATTTTTTAATGTGTAAGGTACTAAATTACAGCAGAGTAGTTAGATACCGTAAGTTTTTTTGTGGTTTGTGAATCAATGTAGTTTTCTTAAGTATAATATTGGGATTTTCTTGTGATTGGGGAACCGAATCCCATTTTTCCCATGTGTTATGTTATTCACTATACAAATGGATTTCAAAGAACCCATTTGTATAGTGAGGAATACCTGTACCACAGTTTTGAAACAAAATTTTTAGCAAAAATCCCAAACAAATTAAACCACAGTTGACAGACATCTTTCACATCCACCCTTTTCTTTACCTCAAAACTCAACCGTGTCTCAAGCTTTCAATTAGTATAAGCTTTTCTATAAATCTCACCCAAAATATTCTCCCACATACCTCATCTCTTCCCCTACCACCAGCTCGGAACAAATTAAGTGCATTCAAATCAGGTGCTATAATACTTTACATAACAAAAATAACTTTTGTTACAATAAAACAAGAAAAATTCTTAAGACAAGCAGAAAAATAACTTCCTTGCTGTCATTTTTACTTTCTTCAGGATTTTTACTAAAATGTTTGCTTCAACGCACCAATAGCAGAGCGAAGAAAAAGAGCTTTGATCTCAGAAGTGGTAGGTAAGCCATGACCTCCACAGCCGTGTCCTTGATGCACTTGGCGATTGAAAATACATTCCTAACCTATGTCTTCATTTCAGCAGGAATGAACCACCAAGGACTGGATCAATTACTCAATGACTCATTTATGCTAAAATCAAACATCTTGTATAGTAGTTCATGGAAGGCTTTGTTTTTATGAAGAGCTTATATACCTGGGGGTACTGTACTCCAACTACAGAGCTTATATAATCAGGTACTCTGTTGTCACAAGATTTATAATGATTATGAAATTTGTCTTAAATTTTGGAATGATCCTGTGGTTTTGGGGTTACAGTACAAGTACTCCTCGACTTACGACCACCCGGACATACGACCGCCGCAGTCGTACAATTTTTATTTTCAAATTACGTATTTTCGAGTCCCGACATTAGTGATTGCACTGTGTACTGACAAAATTTTCTTTTGTAATTCCCTTTAAAATGGCTGGCAAGCGTAAAAGTGAGTTTCGTAATGCTGAGAAGAAAAAGAGACACCCATTTTTAATTTTCTATGTATTATTTTCGCATTTTCGACTTACAACCTGGTCGCCAGTCCCCAACCCCGTCGTAAGTCAGGTACAAGATAAAAATAACAGTATTGTACTGAAATCCATTTTTATTAAACCAACAATAACATCACAGCAAATAACCCTGCAAGTATAATACCTGAGGTCTTCAGCAATCTTTGATGAAATATAACTTTCCAGAAACCTAGCCTTCACTTCTAGTTATCTAAAAAAAATAAAATAAAATAAATAAAATAAATAATAATGATAATAGTAAATAAATAAATGCCCGAGGTGGAATCAGACTGGGAACTAAAAAAGTACCGCTACTACTGGGTAAAAATATACTAAGAACAAAAAAATTATATCAGAGGTTTAGAATTAGTCGAGGATATTAGCTGTAGCCCCAGCTATGCAGGCACTCTGTTATTTTTAATTATAAAAGTATGCAGAAGCATGTAAGCCCATGGTCTCCTTGCCATTTTCACCTGCAGGTGATATATACTGACTGTACTGTATATAATATTTTACAATGGATATATCAAAGCTAGTGGTTTGGGGGAGTTTGTTTACAGAACATTTAGTTACCACTTTAGATGCCAGACTCCTGTAGTAAATTGCTTCTTACCTCATTAATACAGGTAGAAAGAAATAGTTAGAGGAATTGGAAGTTCCCTAATTTGGGGCTTTCATAGGTTTCCATGCTTTATATGTTTTTCTGTCATTACATACTGTACTTGTTTACTATGCAAGTGCCAAGTGTTTCATAAATAAACATGATGAAAAACAAGCAGTAAGAGCTTAGATTATTTATACAGTATAATAATAATATTAACAATACTGTATACCAAAAAATAACAAGGATTTAGCTACAGCATTTCTTCTACTGTACTGTTATTTTTATTAGTTCAGCAATTGTGCCTTAGTGACATTTCATACCTGAACAGCATAAACTTTTCTCCCACAGCAATGTAAACGATTTAGTTATTGTAAACAAGATAGTCCCACCAGAACTCCCTTACCTGATCTAATTTCCTATGAGACTTAAGTTTTATTTTATCTTACCTTATTGGGGTGGTTGGTATACAGAGCGAAGCAAGGGAAAAATGATGGAATTGCTGGAAAATGGTAGTCGGCAAAAGTGAATGCTGTACGACATTGGTACATGCAGGAACAGTACAGTACAGCACAGTATTCTTATTGTAAATAAGATAAACTAACAAAACCTTCTTATTCTAGGATGGAAGTGAATAGTTTAGATTACGTTAGGTAGGTTGGTTAATTTTTTTTGAACAGAAAGTGGCTTATTGGCCATAATATTGCAGCTACCTAGGCCACTGGGCTAGGTTAAATTCGGTTAATGTTTCACCCATTGAAAAATTCTCTCTTGTAATGCAAAATACCGAATGAAGTGGATTCTAATCTCTATGAATGAAACATCACAGCCATGCAGCCCGGGGGCTAGGTAGTCACAATATTACCACTGGGCAATTTCATTTCTTATATACAGTATTGTCAACAGAAGAAGGAAGGCAAACATAATGGTCCAAGATGGAGGTCAAGAAGTGGCATGCACCATTTTCACTCTCTTTATAGCTTAAGAAACAAGCTTTCTTTAAAAGAGAGATTTTTTGTTAGGTAACTCAATCCCATGTGATTTAAAAGTATTACCCTACAGTGCATTAGATACCTTTAGGTAATGAATTAGGTGTTAGAACGGCAAAAACAAATGAAACAATTTCCTTAGGAGCTGCTTCAATGAACTGACAAAAACTACCACTGAACTTTGTTTGATTTTAGCAAAGCCAAACCACAGAGCCATATACAGTACATTAACCTCTCAGTGATTCTTTCTTGCTAACAGCCGACACAGTTCATCAGTAAATATCTAAAGAACAGTACAATAATTGTAAATCTACCAAAGCTATGAAGGCTGGGGTCAGTTTGCCATTTCATCGTAAACTGGAAGTTGTTTATCAGTTCCAACATTGAGATATTAACTAAATGTTACACAAAAATCCCCTAGAATGCTGGTGACCTGGAGACCAAGTTTTAAATTTCTTATAACATCATAAATGTACTGAAGTACAGTGTAGTTACGGCAGATTAATTTAATAATAAAAAACTACCCATATTTTTTCTCTACCCCACTCTCCTATCCCCATTGTCAATGCACTTTAAACTATTTAAATACTATCATTGAAATATGTCCAACATTAACAGGCTTGAATCAATGAGTAATTACCAAACCTGTGGAAATAACAAAGGAGTAAAATTTAGATGAATGCAAACAATCAATAAAGATACTTCTAGAGAGAAGACCCGGATTCTAAACCAATTATCAAATTGGAGACACTAACACTACATTACCAAGCAGTCCAGAAGGTATCCCATATAATCATCATAATTATCCACATATTTGCGAGAATAAGTTGGGATAATTTTTTACTTTTGGACATTAGGGGAATCTTAGGAATTTTACCTTTGCCAATCAATAGCTTAGACAATTCCGACACTTTTCTTCTATTACGTTTCTCTCGCAAATGACCTGGCCTAACCTAACCTCTAAGTTCTAACCAGGGACTCCGCCCCCTGAACCGCCGGCATATATAAGTCGTTTGAGAGGGAAACGTCACAGAAGAAAAGTCTTAGAATTGTCGAAATTACCTATGTTAAAAATAAAATCCCAAAGATTGCCATGTTGTCCAAAAGTAAAATAATACCTAAGTTAGTCACACATCTGCTAGCAGAAGGTTGATGACCCCTAATGACAGACTATTCGTAAGTTTTTCCATTATAATCAATTTTCAAAATATTATCTGTGCCATCCATTGTTAAAACATTAGAAATTAGCATATACATATCACAGAATTCTTCATATACACAGTACAGTACCTGGACTTTGGTTTCAGACATAACACAAGAGAATATTCTAGAATGATTCCTTCAAACAAAGCAAATAATATAAGTAAATTTGTATTAATAGTATTACAAAAACCTACCAGTTACTGTAAACTTTAAGAAAACCATCACTAGTAGAGATCCTGGATATACCCAAGCTTAATACACTTTTGGAGTTAGTGTGAGGACCCTCACATATGCCACCAGAATGCCAAACTAAGACTGTTTATCGCAAAGAATTCTTCTACTAAGAATACAAAATAATGCATAAACCATTAGCAGCAGAAGCTATAAACCCCAAGATTCACGTTGAAGAACCTAACAAAGGCACAACTCGCTGGGACATTCCAAGGCCATTCTCTCCTACACAGCCACAAGGTTATAATTTTCCCACTTTTCTACAACACTGATATAGTTTAAAATTACAAAATAAATTTTCTTTTACAATGCGACAAAGACATCATGAAGAAGGGAGTATGTGGTTAGCAATTAGACAAATTTTGATGGTGCACTTGGGATGGCGAGCGAGACGGGGGATGTCTGGCTCATTTTGGTGTCCACTGTTAATCATACTTACTCCAAATATTAGATACACTATTCCACGATAAAAAGCCCTTTTCGTCCATCAATTATCTTTCATGGATACCATGGGAGAGAGAACCATCAGAAATTATGGCAGATATAAATCGGACACCGAGTAGCGAGATTCAGCCATTGCCAAACCAGGGCACCACGACATCACAGTTACTCACCTGTGCGTTGTTATTACCGCAATATTTAAATTTCATGTTTCAATTAACTGCCTTGACACAGAAAAAGGTGCGTCGAACAAGTATATCAAAGATGATGCATTTGCTATGCATCAGTCGTCCACAGAGTATATATGGTTACGAGGCCAATCGGCAAGGGAGAGGCTCTACTAACTGAGCTACAGTGCGCATGCGTCAACCTCCACCAACATATTCGTCGACTTTTATTTTAGCGAGCAATATATCCTCACTTTCGACAAAGAATCTCGATTGCTTTTACTTCAGAAATAAGTTTCTTATATAAGAACAAAAATTTATTAATATTAAATTACGTCTCATTAACGTTTTAATATATCACTGACACTTTCTAATAACAGACGCATGCGCAAAGATAGGTCATGACGAAATGTGGTTAAGTCTAAACGTAAATAAGCAACTAATCACTAAGTGGAACTATACACTGATATTTGAACCATGCTTGCTCTAGTATGATGCAATCCGCAGAAAATTTGAAACTTAATAGACCACAAGACTTATTAAGATATGAGTCACCTGTAGCAGCACAGTAAAATCTTTGTCAGGTTGATTTGTGATTCATAAACTACATAAACACAATAGTACAAGAACAGCAGTATATGAAGAAAAAATACAGTAATTTACCTTATACATTAAACAAAAAACTACGTGAACATTTATGTTTGTTCTCGCCCAATGAACTTAGGAATCTCGTTCGCGATTCCGACGTCCCGGGTTTTCCCAGAAACATTGTGAGAGCAGTGTTCTGAGAGACATCGTTCTGGGGTTGACAGCACGTGGGCTACCAGCCTCCTGGCTACCTGGAAAACTACATTACACCACCTTTTGCAATAACATGTCACTAACTTGTTTCTGAAACGTACATTGTTGCGGACGGGAATAAGAGAAGTTTTAATATGTACCGTATAAAGAGTATTTCCATGTATAATTTAATCATATACAGTGATTTACTTGCATATATATATATATATATATATATATATATATATATATATATATATATATATATATATATATATATATATATATATATATATATATACTGCATCATATTCGCAAATAAATTACCTATGGTCTCCAGGGTTTAACAACAAGCAACCATTAATAAAATGGAGCTTTGAACAAAATACGTTATACAATAGGAGGAAAAACTGACGTACAGTTGGTCAAAGACGCACCGACCTCACCCTGGTCTCGTGCTCCCAATTTTACCTGGCAATACTCAGTAACGGAAGGCTGTATGCAAAGGTGATTGTGATTGGTGGATCTGTTTTCGACTGTATCACTGTAAGGATAATTATTTAACAAACAAAAGGAAAAAGGTTTATAATAATAAACTATTCATTATTATTTAAGGTCATGAGAAATTTCAAAATTTTCGTAAATTTACTTTAGTAAAGAAAATTATATTAATGAATTGGCAACTCAACTACAACCACAGCTGCCACAAGATTATGACATCAAATTTTCTTCATTATTTAAACAAATATATGAACATTTGGAAACTTCTCATGACCTTAAATAACAATGGATAGTTTATTATTATAAAAAATGTTACCTTTAATTTGTTTAATATTTATCCTGACAGTAATACAGCCGAAAACAGATCCACCAATCACAATCACCTTTACATACAGCCTTCCTTTACCAAGCATTGCCAGGTAAAATTGTGAGCACGAGACCCAGGGCTGACTGTACGTATCTCTTCCTGGAGTCTGATCTGGGGGAAAAAATGTGAAAAATTTAATTGTAGTATAATTTATCGCTAAAACATCTACAACCCCATACAAATACGCTAGGCAAAGAAGGCGAGGTCCTACTCTATCGCAATTCTAAATAATTTCACCACTGACACTTAATTTTTGAAGATTAAAATACACTTTCTACATAAATATTAAGCGGAAGTATTCTATGCACCAATTCAATGGAATACATTGGTATAAGTAAATAACAAAGGGTCTAGAGTTTACGTCTCATAGTTTTATACTACAGGTATTATTATTAATCCGAGTTACTAACCTTTTGATCGTATCTCAGTTGATGTTATTTTTTACACTGCCCGATTGTCATGGCCACAACACTATCCAACTCAATTATTACTGCAGTGTTGCACAGGAAACAATATCACGCCAGAATTAGATAGCGTAAAATCCACCAACACAATATAACAAAGGATACTTTAACTTAGAAATGGAGGGCGTGCATTAGGTCGTGGGTGTGGTAATGCTTCACTTCATCATGGCTTCGGAGGACTTGTTTTATTATTAAGCCCATACACAATTTAAAAGAATACTGTCTCCCTCCTAAGGTGGCATGGGGAGAAGTGTACCTTTTCAGTAACGTGGCCCGTTTACCCAAGAAAATACTTAATCGTCATATGCAAAGACCATAGAATGAAGATAGGAAAACTCAAAATATGGCTAATACAGTACTAACAGGGACCTTAGGTAACTAACGCACAAACGAACACACGCGAAACCGCACAAAGTAAAGATGTCAATTTGTTTACACCACGGCAACAGTGACAAAAAAATCGCATTAATGCGTTATTTGTAAGAAAGTTAAGGAGACAGATCGCACGCACACACCCCCAACATACATGAGTATAAACACAAGTAGAACTTGTCAAACACGAAAGGACATTCATAAAAATACTCAAAATTTTTTTTAACCAAGCATACGATTGACAAGTGTTAACGTAAGTAAAGCTCACGGATGGGTTCAAAATTGGCTCGATAATTGTTCTAGGAGACTGTGTGTGAGTGTGTACCCAGCTGAGGTGAATTTTTTATACAAGTTTAGGGATAAATTTAAGTATTGAAAGTTGGTATGGCTGATTTCTAGGCACTTAAAACACTCTAGAAGAGTCTTGTTTACACACACTCACCCTCCCACTACACCTAAAACAATATACAGTAGCGCGTCAACTATATGGACCCAAGAATTGTGCCTTTAAACAAAATGCCTCTCAAAATTTTTAACAGTATATTTCACACTAACAAAAATAATTAGATTACATATAATAAATTAATCAAGTTACATATTATAACTAGATTGTATCTAATAATTAGTTTGAACATAAGAGGAAGGTTAGGTCTCGGCACATGAAATGAAGCTCTGTATTAACAAGTTTCTTTTTGTTGATTTTTATTATTGAAATATTCCGAGACGGTATGGTAAATCGTGACAATCGTCTATATCCAGTGTTATGAGCAGAAAAGAATACAGATAACAAAAGTAATCCTATCCTCTCATATCAATGACTGTGTTGGGTGACGTACTGTATGTACTGTATATGTAGTGAGAGGCAGAGACTTGAACGTATGCTGGCTATCTTGTTTTCCTCTTTGGCAGCGAAACCATCTGACTCGTATTATTGTTGTATAACTAGACCTCTACGCTTCTACAGTATATGAACTAGTTTCTAAGTGTGTAATGACAATGTAAACAGTTAATAATATAAGTTATCTGGTTACAGGGAAAATATGACACCTATGGATGGAGGAGACTGCAGTGGGAGCAGGTAAACAAAGTGAAAGATTACAGGAAAATAGTGTTAGGAATGACGACAAAACTAAAGCAGACAGGGAGTTTAAACCTAAACGCGGTAAAGGGAGGACTCAGAACACGACTAACTTAAATGTCTACTACGCGAACAGTAGAAGTATGAGAAACAAAATGAATGATATTAGAGCCTTAGTATGTACCGAAAAAATCGACATAATAGCATTCACTGAAACATGGATCAACCTAGACTCACATGAGTTACCGGTCGAATACCAAATTGTGGGTTACAAATTGTTCCATACCGATAGGCAGACCAGGAAAGGAGGCGGAGTAGCAATCTATGTCAGGGATAATCTGAAGTGTGAAATAAATAAGGAAAAAAAAACTGAGCGGAATACAGAAACAATTTGGATAGAATTAATCGACGGTAGGGAAAAATTAATCACAGGAGTAATATATAGACCTCCCAATCTTGATAGAGTCAATGAGCGACTTATCTGGGATGAAATGCGCAGGGCTTCCATACACAACAAAGTCTGTATAGTATGCGACTTTAACCTTGGCCAAATAGATTGGATTGACCTTAAGGGTAACTCAGAATCAGAGGATTTTCTCGAAACGATCCAGGACTGTTTCCTAAGTCAACATATAACCGAACCCACCCGGGGTAATAATATACTCGATTTAGTTCTGTCGAACAGAGAAAACCTCATTAGCAATGTCGAGGTAGGGAACGAACTTGCAAACAGCGATCACAACGAAATTAGATTCCAGTTAGATTTTCAGGGCAAACGTAAGGAAAATTCCACTAAAGTACCAGATTTCAGAAGGACAAACTTTGACAGTTTAAAGAAGCAGCTGAGAGAAGGGGTGTCACACTTGGGCGTGAACCTGACAGATAACACAGACCTGATAACGAGATCTGAGATAGCCGAGTTCCACGACAATTTAAATAATGAGTTACTTAATGCACAAAGGCAGAACATACCATACAAAAAACTCAGATCAGACAACAATGACCCTAAATGGATAAATAATTATTTACAGAACATCATTGGCCAAAGGAAGGCTATAGGTAGAAGGGTAAAGCGTGGCGAAATTTACCTCCAGGATTATTATAAGATATTGGCGAGTAGGGTTAAAACCGTGATAAGGAAAGCCAAGAGGAATAATGAGGTAAGGATTGCAAGGGAGGCAAAGACAAACCCCAAAGGATTCTACCAAATGTATCAAACTAAAACACGAGAAAAGATTGGACCAATACGGTCAGATACCGGCGAGCTCACTGACAATGACGGAGAAATGAGCAATAATTTGAATAAATACTTTTCAACAGTTTTCACCACAGAAAATGTAAACATGATACCGGAGGCACCGACTCTATTCAGAGATAGTGAAGAAAACAAATTAAGCGAGATAGTAGTGACTAGTAGCGATGTTAGTAACCAAATAGATAAACTAAAGCCTAATAAGTCACCTGGTCCCAATGAGATATTTGCCAGAGTATTAAAGAAATGTAAGGAAGAGCTTAGTATGCCCTTAGCAAAGTTGTTTAACATGTCCTTAAATACAGGTGTAGTACCAGAATCCTGGAGGATAGCAAATGTAATACCGATTTTCAAGAAGGGGGATAGATCACTATCCTCTAACTACCGCCCAATCAGCCTAACATCAATAGTAGGCAAATTACTTGAATCAATCATTTCAAACTCTATTCGAAACCACCTGGAGAAGCACAAGTTGATCAATGATTCCCAACATGGCTTCACAAGCCGGCGTTCATGTCTAACTAATCTATTAACATTCTTTTCATCAGTTTTCGAATCGGTGGACGAAGGGCACAATTATGATGTGGTATATCTCGACTTTAGCAAAGCCTTGGACAGAGTCCCCCACGAAAGACTAATTAGAAAGGTATAAGCACATGGCATCAAAGGTAATATCCTTAAATGGATTAGGGCGTGGTTACAGGACAGGAAACAGCGAGTGAGCATTAACGGCACTAAGTCCCATTGGAGCAACGTCACTAGTGGAGTTCCCCAGGGTTCAGTACTTGGACCATTATTATTTATTATATACATAAACGACATAGATATCGGCATAGACAGCAACATAGGTAAATTTGCTGATGACACTAAAATAGGAAGTGTTATTAAATCTGACGAGGACTCGGCAAAACTACAGGAAGATCCAAACAAATTCTTCGAATGGTCTGAAAAATGGCAAATGAAATTCAACGTGGACAAATGTAAAGTGCTCAGTATAGGAGATGTAAACAGGGAAACCAGATACCAGATGAACAACGATGCCATAGAGAAATCCGACTGCGAGAGAGATTTAGGAGTAATGATAAGTAGGAACCTTAAGCCAAGTAAACAATGTGTTTTTGCTCATAACAAGGCTAATAAAGTACTTGGGTTCATACAAAGGAGTGTGAGTTACAAGACTAGCAAGGTCATCCTAAAACTGTATCTTGCGCTTGTGAGACCACACCTGGATTACGCAGTTCAGTTCTGGTCACCGTATTCCAGAATGGATATAGAATTCTTGGAAAGAATTCAGAGGAGAATGACAAGACTAATCCAGGGCATTAGGAACCTTGAGTATAGAGACAGGTAAAAGCATCTTAATTTGCACTCCCTCGAGAGACGTAGAGCGAGGGGCGACCTGATAGAGGTGTATAAATGGAAGTCAGGGCTAAACAAAGGGGACATTACAAAGTTACTCAAACTATCCAACCAGGAGCAAACTCGTAACAATGGTTTTAAATTAGACAAATTTAGATTTAGGCGCGAAATAGGTAAACACTGGTTTGGAAACAGAGTAGTGGATGAATGGAACAAGTTACCAAATATCATCATTAACTCGAATACGCTGAATAGCTTCAAACATAGATTGGATGCTTATAGGAGCAATAGGGGTTGGGTGTAAACGGGACTGCCCAGTATGGGCCAATAGGCCCGCTGCAGTTTCCTCCATTCTTATGTTCTTATGTTCTTATGAAGGAGTCACGTGTTTGTACCCATTCCCCAGTCCCCTCACGTTGGTGGACATCCCGCCTGGAATAACTAGAGTCGACCTTCACATTCCATATGGCGCCCGGGTTTAAGAATCATTCACTTTGAATGTCTTCACAAACAACACTAAGATACAAACAGCTATTTTCCGAAAATTGTCGTGTTTCTAGGTGGTAAAAAGAAAATGGGTCCCAAATCCCAACAAAAGATGCATCAGCACACCCGGTAAAGAATTCGTAAGTCAAATATTTGCGGTCATCCTTGTAAAGAGGTGGGGAATACTTGGAGTCGTAAT
Organism: Homarus americanus; assembly: GCF_018991925.1. Lineage (NCBI taxonomy): Eukaryota > Metazoa > Arthropoda > Malacostraca > Decapoda > Nephropidae > Homarus > Homarus americanus. The sequence goes on along the minus strand of NW_024742238.1, from coordinate 7,937,859 downwards.
CGACCTTTGGGCTGGCTGCTCCACGTCACTCATGACGCACACTACAGCAGCTGTGACTAATGACGGCTGGCGGGGCGCTGGTCACGTGGCTACTATGACAACAATCACACACCACACAAATTCCCTGCAGCACCCACTCTGATCATGATCAACGCCCGACCTAATGTATATTTCACTGGATGTTTCTTGATATTTTAAGGCTTTCCAATACTGATCTTTTTCCCAAGCCTAATGCCAGTTATTACTATTATTATTATTATTATTATTATTATTATTATTATTATTATTATTATTAACTCGGGTAGAAATCAGCTTTAAATCAGTTTTCACTTTCCGCCGCCTTTGACACCCACATTATGCAAACCAGCTTGCCCTCTATTCTGTCAAAGGTAATATTGGTCATGTCAAAATTATATATGGCTATGTTCAAAATGTTTACTGGGTGGGGGGGGGGATCTTGTCTTGAGAATAATTATACGACCATAGGCTGGTCAGGTAACTACTGACATAATGTTAACAAAGCCCTCTCTTTCTCTCTCGTGCCTCATACTTATGTTGTCAAGAATCAGATTACACCATTGTGTGTACAAGGTGTGAAATTTAGACTGTTTCAGCCATATTATACTTAAGGTAGGTTAGGTTAGGATTCCTATGAAGTTATACATTTATATGATCTGTCTCATCGTTTATAAACTTAATAGCCAGCGAGCAGTTGACAAAAGGGAGAAAAAACACATCCTTGTAACTTTTCTTGTACACAAAACAAATATCTTCTAAAATCTAAGAGCCAAAACAAACACAGGGGCAGACAAAAACACATGTCCTGTATAAACACACGTACACACGAACATATACTGCACATACACATAGTCGTACTTTCTCTTCACACAACCAACTCTGTCTGCCCCCCCCCCCACACCACACACACGCCACATATTATTCATACACACAAACCATATATTTCCTCAAGAAGTACACACATACAAAGGAAAAACACATAAAACACTCCGTCACACACACACACACGCACATTTTTCCTTTATATGCTAGACACGTTCATAATGAGTCGCCAGCACCTTATATGCGCTTAACCCCATTACCACTACTGTCAGGACTACAACCACCACCACAACTATTGTAATAATCACTACTATTGTAATAACCACTACTATTGTAATAACTACAACCATCGCCACTACTATTACAATAACTACAACCATCGCCAATACTATTGCAATAACTACAACCATCGCCACTACTATTGCAATAACTACAACCATCGCCACTACTATTGTATTAACTACAGCCATCGCCACTACTATCGCAAAACCACAACCACCACCACTGCTAATGCAATAACTGCAACCACCACCACTACTATTGCATTAACTACAACCACCACCACTACTAATGCAATAACTACAACCACCACCACTACTATTGCAATAACTACAACCATCACTTCTGTATCTAGCAGACAAGTAATAACAGGCAAACTTGATCAAAATAAACTAACCTAATCAAACCTAACCTAACCTACATCAATATGAATAAATGACAAACAGCAGCCAGTTACCAATACAAGAACAATATTCAGAATTAAAAAAAGATAACACACACAAAAAAATCACTAAGTTAGGCACAAATAAGTAAGTCCGTCTGTTTATATTTAAATTTGGGTGACATAGTCAGTGGCCAATTAATCCATGGGAGGAGGAGGAGGGGCTAATTGCTTTACCCCAGCCAACACACCAACACACTGTGAGAATTATAAACACAACACAAATACGAGAGAAACTCAAGCGCTCACATCACTACGTTCTAGACTTGCCTTTCACCTTAACTGGTATTAGTAGTTTAACAGTATTGCCTTCCTCGCTGCGGGTATCCTTCTCCCGACAAGGCCAAGGGGTGGGGCGGGAACATGGTAGGAGAGGTTATACCCACATACTAACGGGAGACAAGCATGCATACATATCTTTATAGTACTGCCTCTCTGTGTCTGTGTTAAGTGACGTCAGACCCATATGGATATCGTGGGGTGACTTACAAATGGGCACTGGGAAATCATTATATACACTAGGCTTTCGCTGCAGGTATAGCTCAGTTAGGCAAGATCTCTTGGGTTAGTTAATTATACATTCTTAGTAGCTAATTATAGACATTCTCTCATGGTTTAGACACAGTCTCAGTAGTTAGTTATAATAGTTAGACACACTCTCTGGCTAGTTAGTTAACACACACACACTCTCAGTAGCTAGTTCCAAGGATAAAATAATGTTTTTAGTCCTTGGCTGGTTCGACACACTCGGTAGCCAGTTAGACACACTACACTCGGTGCTACAATAGCGTGCGGTCTACCACAATATCCGAAGTCTACGGACCTGACCTGATCTGACTACCTGAACACCAGGACCCTAACCAACCTTATAAAAGGGGATTAGGTTAGGTTTATCATTTACAAAGAATATGATACAAAATTTGTCATTAATATTATGCTATTATTCAACATTTATGTTTTGTTCAAAAAATATTTATCACCATTTTGTTTTTTTTATCATAAAACTCTACTATATAATAAATAATACTATATAACAATACTAAATTGCAGCCTGCAGTCTAGATATCCCAGGTATAGTGCAAATGTCCCAGTAGACCGCACGCTATAGTGGCACCCTATGACGCACTATTAGTAGCCAGTTTGACAAGCCTGAAGGACATTTACCAACATATACTCACGGCTGTACGATACTTGTCTATATTAGTCTAGTCTACCGTAGCAATTGTAAAAAAAATCCTAAAATCAGACTTAACTTAAATAATGAGAAAGGGCGGTGTGTACAACCTCACCACCGTTTTTAAGCTGAACAACGGCCATAACAGTCAAATAAGGATGGAGAAGTGTGATTACCGAACGCTACTTAGATATTCATGGTATGAAGTTGCGTATCAAATTGTACCTTGACATACGAAGCCATTTTCAAATTACTAAACTGGTTACATTTTCATATTCATAGACAATAAGTATACCTTGCCATAGAGCGGCTCTTATTAATTGTTTAAAACAAAATAGTAATGAAAACAAATGGAATTTAATTGTGATTCCCTCCATAAAGATGTACTGTATATTGTATGTTATATTTTGTACAATAACAAACCTGACGCAACACTTTGTCTCGCTGCTGGCTGACGTATACAAGCACTATCATCACCCTGACTGTCGTATTTGTCAATAACCATTCAATGAATATTTGGACTTAAAAATTATATTTCTATATCATTGTTTTACAAATCAGAACTCAATCTTCATTTCATTTTCTATACACTAATATGAAAAAAGTAAATGCCTGAGTGATATTTCCCTGTACCATACAATAGGAATACAACAGTTAATTTAAATTGTTCCCTAACTTTAAAACATATGCTTTGGCGAAAAGACTTGGCAATCTGTAATGTTGACATTAGAGGAGAGGAGTTAATGTTTCCAAAAGCTTGTGGAGAGGTTACTGGGGAGAGTGGTAGGGTTGTTCTTGTCACCACTGTAAACATGGCTGATTGCCTTCACTGTTTGCGTATTTGTTTTCAGTAGGTCAGTCACCGAGCACGAATGTGTAGGCTGAATCATGCGTCTGCTGGATATGAAGACCAAGATCTAAGCTTCGTTGACAATGTCAGCAGTAACAAGGTTAATAATTACATAACTATATCAACAATAAAAATATATGAGAGAGAATTTTGGATCACCTCTGGGGTATGTAAGTCATCTACCCTCGAGACCTGGTAGTGATTTCTCTAACCTCTTAGACATGATCTTTACTCTTCTGATATTCAAAAGCATAAAATTACTATAATATATATAAGGCTCAGTGCTGTAGAACGCTAAACATCTTGTTGACAGGGCACAGTAGAGTGGATGCTCTACCCACTTGAGTGACTGGGGTCAAGAAGAAAAAGCTACCACACAAAAGGTGACACAAATGTTGCTTCTGAACGTCTTTGTCTCACACCAACAGCTCATTTACTTCTGTGTCACTCTCAGACATAGTTCTTGGTGGCTTTTATCTTATACTCATAGTTATTCGCGGACTTTGACTCACCCACACAAATTTAGTCTTGTATCACCCTCACATTTCTTATGGGCCTACAGTATATACTGTATATAACTCATGCGCCTGGCTATTTGGAGCCCTTGGCCAGAGCCATAGAAAAAGGAAAGGGGACATCACACCCCCCTTTATATCCATGAGTTGCCTCCTCATATGACCAATTGTCGAAATTAGCAAATCAGAAACGTAACAGTGATGCCTCAGTGCTCCAGTTCACTGACAAGACCCAAGGCGAGGCGCAATGAATCGACATAATGGTTATGGTTGGTGGCAGGACTAGGCTAGTAGTAGTAATAATAGAAACTGGATGCCTCAGTAGAACTAGGATGGCATACTAGTTGCAGTGTAATCGATATCGTACTATGCAAAGCCACGAGACACGCAGGTCTGGTAACCATGAAATTTAGTATGTCATTTCAGAAATATATGAATCAAAAAGACAAAAAGCATTGCGGTCTGGCGTGTGGCATTATCATCTCGCACAATATTCGTCATGTAACATGTTTTATAATTTGGCAGATGCTAGATCAGGGCTTCCCAACCTCAGGGTCACGAAGTTAATCCCTGGGGTTATCAGGTGTCCTCCCGACAAGTGCAGTATAAAGCCGTTTATTTGGAATAATAATAATGCAGGTCGTAGCAAATATACAACCAGCACTCGTAAGCAAAGGTGTTTTTTCCAGAAGTTTTATCTCATATTTTTTAATTGCTGGTGGACTATAGAGTAATGACTAACGTTATTATGCCCATAAAGACCTTAACCGTTCAAGCGTATAATATTTTAACGTCAATGCCTTTCTTGGCATACAGAACAGACTGTTAGTGTCCAAGATTAATATTATTCGTGTGTGTTCTTGGTCGCCCGAACAATTCACTCAGGAATACATCAGTTTCCTATGAGAAAACTTGACATAGTTCTTACGTTAGCTCTGCAATTACGATACTCTTGGGATTAGTAACAAAGGCGATGTACAATATGAAACGTCAAGAGAGGCTGTTTATATAACAGGTGAAAATTCTCAAAATTATTGGCTTGTAATAAGTAACCAACAAGTAAAACTCCGGCAAACTTATATAACTCAATTGATATATACAGTACAGTACAGACCTAATACAGGGCATGTAAATACCGCCAATGAACACATTAGTATTTGCAATTGATTAAAAATGGTCAATGTTTGAAAAATACAACAAAAAGGACACTTGATATATTTTTATAGGCACTCGGAAAAAATGGTACAATTTTCATACTAGAAAAAAATGGCACAACAAATTTCACTTCGAGCTCAAGAACCACAAACGAAATTACGAGCTAATGAGCCTGTGTTTGAAGCTATCCAGCGTATTCGAGTTAATGGTGATGTTTGATAACTTGCTGTATCACCTTTGTTTAGCCCTGACTTCCATTTATACACCTCGATCATATCTTGTGTTTTAGTTTGATACATTTGAAAGAATTCCTTGCTACCTTCAGTTCATTATTCCTCTTTGCTTTTCTTATCTCGGTCTCCCTACAATCTCGGAGGCAAACTTCACCACGATTTCTCCTACCTTGCCTTCCTTTGTTCAATAATATTCTTTAAATAATAGTTTATCCATTTAGGGTTATTGTTGTTTGATCTGAGTTTTCTATATGTTATGTTCTGCCTTTGTGCATTAAGTAACTTATTATTTAAATTGTTGTGGAACTCGCCAACCTCAGATCTCGTGATCAGGTCATCCTCAACAGTCTTATTTTGTGAGGTTATCGTTGTCATGTTCACTTGGTAAAGTGGGTACTCTAAGGAAGTTTCAGTAACAAACGTTATAATATTTTAGCGAAAACATGTCAATAAAAATTAATGTGCCATTTTTTCCTAGTCTGATGATTATGCCTTTTTTCGGTGCCACATTTTCCTATTGCCATTTTTTCCCACATTAATTTTTATAAGCCAGCTGATCCGAACTGATTCTAGGGTAGTTTTAATTACCTGAAGATACTTGTGTAGTTCCAGTCGTAGCAAGCCTTGGTGGCGCCCCCACCCCACCCCTCATAAATATTCATTGATAGATTTAATTTTAATTTTTTAAAATTTCACGCCGGAACATAAAAGTGATTGGAAATCAAAAGTATCCACCAGGATAGCACCTGTTACCGTTATAAAACAATGCTGTCCCTACGATATGTTTGTATTTTCATAGGATTCGCTGCGAAAGTAGATAAATAAAAAAAAAAAAATAAATTAAAATGCAATTTTGGTGCCCATGGCGGCTGCCCCTAGCTACGCCCCTGGGTAGTTCACGCCGCCTTTTTTTGCATTAAATTCCAGTGTATCAATAACCAATCAACTGATTCATCTGTGGGGCAGGTGTGTGGCGTGGTGAAATAGTTTGAAAATATAACGGCATAAGGAAATACCAGAAAAGTCTAAAAGAGTGTTAGTGAGAAAAAGTAAACGCGAACAAAACTATTAAGTCACTATAAAGGTTTAACTACTGTAGTAACAAAAGCAGCCATATATATTATACACTATCTGAAGGTTTTTCATCAACTACGAACTCCTGAACATTGTAGGTTGTTCTATGTATGTACAACAAGTTTTAGCCAGACATACGTGCATTAAATGGTAATCGACGTAAACTGAGGCTGTAGTTGACATTCGGTGAAGCTGGGAACTTTACCAACCTAACCTAACCAAACCTAACCTAACCTAAACTACCTGTCCTACTTTAAGCATATAGGTAAATTACACTGTATTCTATTTACATGGTGTAGGTAGTGGTGCGTGGTGGTGGTAACTGAATAATTATTACCAGAGCATTTTTGTCGGGGTAAAGTTTGCTTGTGTCTGATAAATAACTTGCAATTTAATGGACAAAATAATAATCTAATGTATATTCCATAGTCATTTACCTTACATGTTTTTTTTGTATTACTGTAAGAATACTATAAGTGCTGAAGAAAAAAAATCATCTCAATATTATAGACAGAAATGGATAGATATAGACGTGTGTGAGTGGACGCGCGTGGGGGTGTGTATGTTTATGTGAGGACGCGCGTGTATGTGTGTGTGTGAGTGAACGCGCGGGGTTGGGTGTGTCTATGTGTTTATAAATGAAACTCGGGACTGTCAACTGGTCGACCACAAGAGGCCAAGTTTAGTGATAAACATCTGGGATACCGGATCAAACCAGACTGAGACACTTTCCCCCGTTGGCGCTGTGCGTAGTCACTATCGATCCTGGACACTGCCTGCCCTTGTCTGGTGATGCAAGTTACCGCTCCTTAAAAGGCCATCCATAAATATTTCTCATATGGACAGTTATATTAACCGCTTTTATTGTTACGATTATTTATTATTTTTTTTAATGTGATTATTTTATTTATTATTAACATTATTATCTATTATTATTGTTTACTATCATTGTTATTACTGCCGTGTTTTGTTATTATGATTACCGAGGTATTATTATCGTCAATACTTTTTAATATACATCAATACATAAAATAAACATTACTTCCCTCACAAGCAACACACTGCGGGAATGATTTGACATTATTATGATTATTATTATTCTTTGACAAGCAACACGGACTGATCTTAACATACCCTACAAGTGTCAGGTGTAGGAACTTAAAAAAATGAAAGGTCAAGGTCACTGGGTCAACACAAGGTGCGCTCCACCCTAGCCATTATGTATGTAGGTTACTATACACAATATGTAGCACTTAGCATAAACAGCATGGGGAACGGTGTTCATGGGGGCTTCACTGGATCCCTTATCAAAACTTTATTTGAACTTAATTTTTAAATAATAGGATGTACAGTCTGGTGAATTACAGAGGAGCTTTTGTTAGGTTAGGTTCTGATGACAAGTAAACTTAGTGCGTGCCTGTGTGTGTGTGTGCGTGTGTGTGTGTGTGTGTGTGTGTGCGTGCCAGTGTGTGTGTGTGCGTGCCAGTGTGTGTGTGTGTGTGTGTGTGTACTGTATAAACTACATGTGTGTGTAGCGACCTGTGGTGTAATGGTCAGCATGCTTGCCTCTCGAGCGAGCAGACCCGGGTTTGATCCCAGAGCAGTTTCTTTACGCCACTTTCCTCTGTCTACCCAGCAGTAATTGGGAACGTGGATGTTAATCGATTTACGGATTGTGTTCCGGGGTAATGATTAGCCAGTGCAGATGGCGAGTTGTCCGGTCTTCTCGGACTATTCCTTGACACTGGGTCATGCAACTCGTTAACTAAGGGTGTGGTTGTTGTGTTGGCGACAGTGTCTACACCTTAGACAAATCCACGCCTAGGTGGCCCTTGGGCCCGCCATCCTCGTTACACGAGGGGCAACCATGTTACGGGGTGATAATAATACCGCCCTCTATATGTTTCTTCAGTGTTCTGTTTCTATGACTCCTGGCTTGATTTTTCCGGGAAGGAATTGTCAGCGTGATGGTCGCGGACAAATTGAAGCCGCAGGAGGTGGTGATCGACTAGGGAATACACGTATATATCGAGAGGCTACACACACACACACACACACAGGACGAAACATACAACGTCTTCGGTCAAATACCTCGTTGTTAAGTCTCTCTCCTGCGCAGTTCACATAATCTAGAGATGATCACTGGGGGAAAAAATGTTGGCGCAGTATGCCAAACTGTCCCCTCCCCCATCCTCACGTCTTGTTCAAGGTGACACTCTTATATCACAACAGAGGTTTAGCAGACACGTTTGTGGTTCACCGAGTATCACCGTTTGTGGAAATAATAACCATTTATCACACTGGAATTGTTTACACCGGGTAGTACTTCCTTATAGTTCAATTTTTCCCCAGCTGGTACCAACTGCCTCGTTTGCTTGACTTAACTCCACTGCCTGTCACTCAATTGACTCAAACGCTCCGAGCTATTTTATCCATCATACTTACCGTGAAAAAAAGTGTAGGGGGCTGAATCCCAATAGCCACTTGAGATACGGGTCCTGGTTTAGTGCAAAGGTTCGCGTAACTGGCGACAAAGTCAATGTTTTCCTATTAACTGTGGTAGAAAGAATGTTGAAACCTCATGATCTCCCGGCCGGAGTTGGCAAGGCGCTCTCTCACCCTTTGTTTACTCACTACTGAACTGCCTCAGGCGTTTTAACAGCGCGGGTTGCTTAGGCTGCATCTAACCGCTTGTATATAAAAAAACAAATCCCCGTTAACAACAACAACAAAAATATTAGTATGAAAATAATGTGGTTTCGAAAGTCTTCATTTGTGAGGCGAAGAGAGAGGGTTGAGAGAGCATAGAGAGGCACTCACAGGCATCCCTCTCACATCTCCCATAATGCAGGAGGCAGAGGGGGGGTGTACGAGCTTATGAAGGGGGCACACTCAATTTTTTTCCACAGCTATTTCACATATTCATCAATTTACAAGAAAATGAAAACAGAAGTAAAAGGATAAATGATCAACGTGAACCAAACAAATTGCCGAATCTCAGGAAAATTGCCAACCCTCGCTTATTTCATCTCATGTTAACTTAACCTAATCCAATCTAACCAAACCAAACCTAACGAAACGAAACCTCACGTCACCTCACCAAACCTAATCAAAGTTATTGTACGTCACTTGCTTGGGCAATATGCCAATAGAAGAACGTCAGTCAGCTTTTCAGTTATCTTAAGAATCGATTTACATAATAATATATTCATCAACAGGAAATCTTAGGTAGCGGTGAGTCATTACTAAGGGTTCGTGTGGCCGTGCAGGAAGACTCTCCATACTTCACTGACTTTATTTATTGCTGACACTGACAACCATCCATCTGTAAGCGGTTAGCACGGGTGCGAAAGTGTGTCTGTATGTGGGGGTGGTTTGGGTGGGTGGGTGTGTGTGTGTTAACTTCTCACGTCAACAAAAACAAGAGCACCGTGGTGGTCTGCTGAAGGCTGCGCTATAAGCAAAAACTCAACCAGACGATGACGTCGATGATAAACACCAAAAACTTAGACGGTCAACGACAAAAATGACGCCGACATCTGGGTAGTGACAACACCACCACCACCTACTGACACATATATATATATATGCTGATAACCACAAGGAAAGAAAAAACACAGAGTTCCCAAGCGCTTTCGTGTAATTCACAGACTAGTCTGTACTCACCCCTGAAGATGTGAATTACACAGCTTGGGAACTTCAAACTTTCTTTCAATGATTATCACCTTCACCTACAGTGATTTACTTGCATATATATATATATATATATATATATATATATATATATATATATATATATATATATATATATATATATATATATATATATAACAAAAACTGTACCATATAGACGTTGGATAGAGAGTCCGCCATTAAGTTAAACTACAATATTAACTGTATATTATGAGTAGGTGTTATTGTTATGTATCTTGTTAACTGTCATCTCCAATATGCAAATCATACTACTACTACTACTACTAATAATAATAATAATATTAAAAATTCGGCAGTAAGTCGTTTGTAGAGGCGCGGTGTTTGTTTATTTACTTCACTATATGTACCAACACGTCCAGGGGAGACCTCAGGGTGGCGGCCCAACACTAATTAGACGAGTGAGAGAACCTGGGGGAGCTGTCCTTAGGGGATTCGGATTAGACATGACCTGACGGGTATGTGACCTCCGGGGGGATAATCGGGATAATCTTTAATAATTACAGACACGGGTTTAACCTAATTTATTTGGCGTTCGACCAAGTAAACTTGTCTCCTGCCCAAAGGATAAACAATATCAAATATTTCAACTGGACATTTTTAGTAAGTACAGGAACAGTATATATTACCATAGCGTAAAAACATCACTTGAAGATCCACCTCCCTCTCGACCCTGCTTACCATACATGAAGATTAACCACGCTATCTGAGGGGGGTAAGGTCAGGTTAGAGTCAATCAAGTGAGGTAAGCTGGGCGGTGCAGGGCCGTACAAGGTGAAACGTGTGGAGGAAGCGTTGAAGAGAGGGAGTGTCGCTGTTGCCTGCTGGGAATATTCAGTACTATCATTGTGTGTTATGAAGTAATACTAAAATGTATATATTAATTTATTCTAATCGATGACTGTTTTGTCTACCTGAGCACCTGTATAGTGATCCTCATAACTTGACTGAGTGTTGTAGTCTACCTCTTTCTCTACATCATGATCTTTTAATAATGTAATTTTTATGGTTGTGTAAATATTTGTTCTTGTATAATTGTTATAAATTTATAATTTATAATGCTGTATAATACTTGTTTTAGTCTTATGATAAAATAAAATTAATGTAATATTTATATACTCCTCCCTGGGGAAGTCACACCGACCAAGATTAATACTCAGAGGATGTCCTATGTCAGTTAGATCAGGTCAAACCCTTATATTTCCTTTCTTACTGAAGACCATAATTACTGATGGGCTTTCTTACAGTCATAAACAATTAGACTATACATGTAGAGTGATAAATCGAGGGGTTTTCGATTATTATTGAGAACGTTGGTGTGGGCGGCGGAGCATGTTGACTGAGCAGCAGTATCAAATAAACAGGAAGAGGATATAGTCATCATGGACAATTTATCATTCATTTATATAAAACTGGCAGCTGTTATTTGAGGATGTGGGTGGTTAGTGGCGTCGTGTATATAGTCATACAGAACACTTGGTCCTGATATTGTCTCTGAGGTCAGTAGTTGGAGTTTGTCTATCTTGCTATACTGTGAAGAATGTATTTAAGGAAGGTTTTGTGTGGTTCTGTACCTGTTTCTTGCCCACCCATATCACTTAACCTAACCTAACAATAAAGACTAAAGATAAATTAGTTTCGTCACAGTTCAAAATCAGGGTCGAGTTGGTCAAGGAGAGCAGAGCATGAGGTACAGGCGTAGGTTAACAGTGGTAGCAGAAAGGAGGTGTACTGCTGCTACCCCTAAACATGCCGGTGCTTGTGGTGAATACAGTAGTAACTTTCACCACAGGCTCTACAGGATCCCAGCGACGCTACAAGAGGTCGATTTCCCTGGTTCCTCATTGAATAAGAATGATCAAGAATTAACCATCGCCCGTGTTAAGTCACGCGTTAAAAACCTTTCCACCGTGAAAGAAGAATATTATCAGTAAAGTCAGAGAAGGCGGAAAATGGTGACTAAATGCAGTTAAAAACGTATTGAGTTTGCTTTTCCCTGCTGTCTGTCTGGTTTATCTCAAGAAGGAAATAAAATGAACGCAATATGCTGTCATCAGGACTATTGAGAGCCTTAAGTGGCGTTTCACCACAGTGTTTACTAACAGTATGGGCAACACGCAGTTGATTTTGCTGGCCTCTGCACCACCTCCTCAGCAACCAAAGTTAATGCTTGACTCAGCTGTTGCCAGGTTTCCTCTCGACCCCACCCACGAGATATACATGATATTATACTTAAATTTAAAGGCGGTAAATAAAATGAACACACACTCGCCCACACACACACACGAACACACACACACACACACATACACACACACACACACACACATAATATTTAAAGAAACAAGGAACAGGAGGATTCGAACTCACACTCTGGGTGGCCAGTGTACCACGAAAGACCAAAAATAATTTGAACCTGATCTAGAGTCGACCGACCTTTAATAACTGGAAGCAGTGAGGATCTTGTCCTCACACCTGCACACAAGAGAAACTCAGGGTAAGACATACACCACAGAGTGCTTGGAATTCCTAACCAATATTACTGTCCCTTGCAGGTTAAATTCTTGGGGTCAGTTGACTTAGGTCACGTTCACACGACTCACAGTGGCACCGCCCTCGCCCGCCACACGGTATGGCGTCACATTCTCGAAGGGACGCACTTCTGTATACATAACCGTTATGTGGTTAGATTAGGTTCAGTTAAATATACTGACAGTTATAGAGAACTCGTTAAAATAATAACTTCCAGAAATAAAAACCAGGGACTACTAACACAATGATAAAGAGTTAAGTGACCGCCTCACTTAGGTTATTGGTGTCAGGTACAGTTGTCAACAAGTGGTGACAAACACGATGATTCTGTCATGTACCAGCTGCATGGCACGGTGCCCTGTCCTGCCTCCCCCCCCTTCCCCATCCTGTTCCCCCCTCTTCCTCTCTCTCTGCCGCCAACCCTCCCTCCCTCCCTGTCCCACCATCCCACCAGCCAGTGAACTCTGAACAATATGATAAACACAAAGCAGTGAGTGTCATCGCTTTTTACACACACACACACACACACACACACATACACACACACACACACACACACACCTAAATTAGCATGGTGTCACCTTTGAACCACAGCATTAATCCCCCAACGTCTCAACAGGTGACCCCAACACCTTCTTCCAGGCATTAAGAAGGAACCCACAGCACTGAGGCATAATATAAACCTCTTAATTATATACAGAGAGAGAGAGAGAGAGAGAGAGAGAGAGAGAGATAAGATTATATAGTTAAGACGACGTTACTGGATAAGGAGACATCCGGGTGGGTTTTATTTTGGCGTGTATGTATGCACGTATGTATGTATGTTGTGTATGTATGTTGTGTATGTGTGTTTTAATTAACGGTTTATTGAAAGAGCATGGCAGCTGGAAGGCTGAAAATATACAGTTACATAATTGGGGAATGGGTCTCTTGATTTACAAACAATATACAAGTAACATAAGTGATACAAATATGATATATAACAACTAGGTGGGGGTTAGCTCAAACTACAGGGCATTTCAACATAGTGACAGTGCAAAAAATAAGATTGACTGGGAGTGAATACACTGGTTGATTACAAGTTATTGATAATATTTACAATGGTTGAGACTGCGCTGTTCTTATAGTGATCAGTTCGTGCTCGTATGGGCTGGATGCGGTTATGGTGTCGAACAGCAATTCTCAGACGAGGGATCTCGGGTGGTAGTAGGAGCCGGTGTCGAGGATGGTGCAGAAGCTTCTCACCAAATTTGCAGATGAGGTCGTGGTGATGGTCAGTGAGAGTCGAGAGGGTCAGTGTGTTGAGCGCTTCTTGATATGTGGAGTAGGAAGGGGAAAGAATAATCTTGCATGCCCTCTTTTGCACTTTTTCTAGGTGTTTACGTTGTTTGGCATTTAGGGAGGAAGACCAGGTAGGGGAGGTATAGGTGAGCTTGGGAAGTATGAATGTTGAGTAAACACGGAGGAGCTCGGGGGTAGGAACTCTGAGGGACTTGAGTCGGCGGAGGAGGTGGAGACGAAAACTGGAGGATTTGACAACTTCGCTGACGTGTGGTTTCCAATTTAGTTTGTTGTCTATGGTGACGCCGAGGAGCTTCGTGGAATCTACAACCTGGAGTGTATTGGGACCTAAAGTAATGGAAGGGGTGGGACAACGTCGGAGGAGAGGTTGATGTGCATAACCATGGTCTTGGTATGGTTGATGGTGACGTGGTTGTTGGTGGCCCAGTTTTGGAGGCTTCAATAAATCCTGAAGGACGGTATAGTCGGGAGCAGAATTGTTGACGCTGATCCCAATGGTGAAGTCGTCGACATATTTCCAGCGAGCAGGGGTTTCTCTTAGGGCATCATCGATAAGCATAAGGAAGCATAGTGGTCCCATCTTGGTGCCTTGGGGGACGCCACAGGTGAGTGACTGAAAGGTGGAGACAGCCCCTCGAAAGCGTACAGCTTGGCGTCGGTTACTGAGGAAGTCTGTAAGCCATGGTATAAGACTTCTTCGAAACCCGAGGTCGATAGCTTTGTTGATGATTAAATTGTGGTCGACTAGGTCGAATGCCTTGGTGAAGTCAACGAAGGCGACAGCTGCAGACGTTTTTAGTTTCTCCAGATGGCGGTATATGTAGTCGAGAAAGCTGACAAGACAGTGAGTGGTGGAGGAAGTTTTCATATTACCAAATTGCTGAGGATCTACGGCGCCAGCAATCAGCATAGGCCCAGTCAAACACAAAACTTTCACAGATTAAGCTGGGTATTGGGGTGATTGCAATGGGTCGTAGCTGATTTAAGGATTGTGGGCTGGTTAACTTCGGCACTGGTGACACATATGAAGTCTTCCAGTCAGCTGAACATCTGGCTTGACTGAGGGAAACATTGATGATGGAGCAGAGGGGTTTAGCAAGCTCCGGGGAGAACTCCTTGAAGAGTTTCATTGGTAAGTCAATGGGGGTGGTGGAGCGTTTTAACTTTAGTTTGTCCAGACGTTTTGCTAATTCAAAATTTTCTTCTAAATCACTGGGAAAGGGGGCTGGTAGGTAAGCAGGGAGATTGGTTGTGTCAAGCCGGGGGAGCGTCTGGCATATAGTAGCGATATAGTTATTTGATTGCTTAGCTGCGTCAACATTAGTGAGGTGGCTAAGGAAGGGGAGGGGGTGTGTCTTATTGTTTGGTCCACAGAGTGTGTACGTGTGTTTTGTGAGTATATGTGTGTTTCGTGTATGTGTATGTTTTGTTTGTTCGTGTATATGTGTATGTTTTGTTTGTTTGTTTGTTTGTTTGTGTGTGTGTGTATGTGTGTAAAGGAGCAGCCGACAGAACATAACAGTGAACTCTCGCGGTGTCCCTGGCATGTTCTTCGCAACACTGCCGCTACTACCCCCCTTACACCCGACTACCCCACCTTACACCCCCACTACCCCCCTTGCACCCCACTACCCCACCTTACAACCCCACTACCCCCTTTACACCCCACCACCTTATACTCCTATCTTACGTGATAACTGTATTAGTGTAAAGTGAATTAATTAATCCCCGGCCAGCAGTACAGTATGTAAGAAATGGTCGCTAATCAGCTGTGGGGGCACGTGTCTTGGCTGGGTGATTGGTGTGGGTGTGTGAGGCTGGGTGATTGGTGTGGGTGTGTGAGGCTGGGTGATTGGTGTGGGTGTGTGAGGCTGGGTGATTGGTGTGGGTGTGTGAGGCTGGGTGATTGGTGTGGGTGTGTGGGGGCTGGGTGATTGGTGTGGGTGTGTGAGGCTGGCTGGGCAGTAGCATCCAGGGGGGAGGGGAGGCAAGTACCGTGGTGCGCTCTGGTAGGTTGTGCTGGTATGGTGTTGGCAGGGGTGGTTGTCACGGGCATCCGGAGCTGTGCGACCCTCTGGCCCATACCACCAATACCACCTGCCTGTCTCACACACCACCACCATCACCACCTGTTCTCATCACACCACCACCATCAACCCTCACCTCCTACTACCACCACCTGTCCTCATCACACCACCACCCTGTCCTCATCACCACTACCATACCCCCACCACACACCACCACCACTCACCCCTCCACACACACAAACACCTCTACCTCCCCCACACACCATGGACTAGCCTGGCTCCTATGTGACATTTGGGCCACCTGCCGGCCCTTCTCCAGGGTCATCAGGACAGTACTATACCGGGTAACGTTCACAAAAGGGAAAAATTTTTAACAATAATAATTTAACGAGAGAGAGAGAGAGAGAGAGTCATAAAATTAGACACCCAAGCTTAATTTGATTTACTAAATGTTGTGATGTAAGGAATTTAGACCTAGTACACGGTGGTCAATAACCCTGGCAAGTTAAACCAACAAAACAAAACAAAAGCATCAAACGAATGAGCTGGACGGAGAGGTCAAGCGAGAGTCTGTGTTGGAGTCTGTTGTACAATGTGTTTACAGAGTCCCTTGATGTTTGTGTTTACAGTCCCTTGATGTTTGTGTTTACAGTCCCTTGATGTTTGTGTTTACAGTGTCCCATGATGTTTGTGTTTACAGTTCCTTGATGTTTGTGTTTACAGTCCCTTGATGTTTGTGTTTGTGTTTACAGTCTCTTGATGTTTGTGTTTACAGTCCCTTGATGTTTGTGTTTACAGTTCCCTTGATGTTTGTGTTTACAGTCCCTTGATGTTTGTGTTTACAGTCCCTTGATGTTTGTGTTTACAGAGCCCCTTGATGTTTGTGTTTACAGTTCCTTGATGTTTGTGTTTACAGTCCCTTGATGTTTGTGTTTACAGTCCCTTGATGTTTGTGTTTACAGAGTCCCTTGTTGTTTGTGTTTACAGAGTCCCTTGTTGTTTGTGTTTACAGTCGCTTGATGTAAATAAATTGAAGAATAAAGATGATAAGAATAAATATGCCATCTGGCTAATTAACTCGTGATTAAATTACCATTCTAATTAATTATGAGGTGATTAAATTTCCAGTATGGTCGAATACCTGCTTATTAAAATTTATATTCTGATTAATTACTTATTTAATCTGGTTACCTAAAATAATATAATTTCCATTCTAGCTAACTGATAATTCTGAAAATCTATTATTCTCTCTGAATCAATAATTAAATTCTTATTCTAGTTAATTGATTACCGGGTTAATTTTCATTCTGGGTAATTAAATAGTAATTATATTTTTATTATGGTTAATTAAAAGGGGGGACCAATTTTCATTCTGGTTAATTATATGATAAATTAAATCGTGTTTCGTATGCTGTAATAATAAAAGTATTTTACATAGATTATATTCACCTATAAATGTAATCTGGGTGCATATTTTAAATCAAATTACCCTAGAAAGGTAATCAGTATGCTCTTATAAATTCAAATACACGAGAAATATAATCAGTATGCCTCTTGTAAATTATCCTAGCAACAGAAACGCTATCATTTTGCACTCGTTCAAACCAGTAATCTTGCCCAACCTCCAACAACAGTACCGCTAACCAGAGGCGCCACATCCCAGTCCCTGTGCAGAGAAATGCGCAATAATTTACAAACGTTCGCGTGCAGTCAACGATGATAGCTATTGCATCACGCCTGTATATTTAAACTGGATTTGTGTAGGTTCTTAAAATGTTTTCTGTATACATATACAATTATACTGTTTGGTGTACATGTGTGTGTGTTTTGGAAGGTGCATACCGTCTGTGCATGTGGGTACGATTAGCGGGATGTGTGTGTACATGTATAGCTGTCCCTGTGAGCTATTACGCATTCAACATTCCTGTGTCTAATTATACCATATACCCCATGCACTTCCTGCTTTATCCAGGTGGCCTGAGACAACTAGTGACTGACGGAGAGGGGAATATATATATATATATATATATATATATATATATATATATATATATATATATATATATATATATATATATATATATATATGACAGCAAGACAAAAAAATCAAGCATAAAACACCTCTAAAAAATGTAACTTGGTGTTTACATAGAATTTCCTTACACACTTCCTAAAATACCCGGGTACAACCCACAAGTGCCAAACACAACAAGAGGCGCCAAAATCGCTTTATGACTCAAGGGAACACAGTTAGGCTACATAGAGTATACTATAGGCTAGGCTGGGTAGATCACTTCACCTAACAAACACCAACTATGTACTGTGCATTACTCGATTCAGTGGGTGTATTTTTAACCGAGCTTTGACTCTGGCTTGAGGAGGGTGAATGTTAAAGCCCCTCAGAGGCGATGATTAGTGAGAATTTCGTTCAAGATTCCAGACATTGAAGTAAAATTGATGTTTACAGGAGTGAGGTTCAAGCGGACGATCCACCGACCACCTGCGGACTTGGCACACTTCCCGCCACCGATATGAAGTCATGTGGGCATTTCTCACGTGCTTCGTTTGCCCCAGTATTTGGCTTTACACCTTTACTTTGTTTTTGTTTTTTTTCAGTGAATTTTTTGGGGGGAAGTGTTATTTTATGATGTTGATGTTTGTGTTTGCTAGCTTGTCTTTCTGTCTGTTTATGTATATGTAAAAAAAAAACATAAACGCACATACATACACACAAAAAAACAGAGGTGATGGGGGGAGAGGGAGGATATAAAAGAGGTGTGTTCTTGTAATAATGCCCACCCTCAATTATTTTTAATTCTC
This sequence comes from Homarus americanus, assembly GCF_018991925.1. Lineage (NCBI taxonomy): Eukaryota > Metazoa > Arthropoda > Malacostraca > Decapoda > Nephropidae > Homarus > Homarus americanus. Next base: position 7,918,905 of record NW_024742238.1, on the reverse strand, counting down.
ATGATAATAATTTACATACTAGACGAGACGGTAGTGGCAAGCATCCCTCCAGAAATATACTCCAGGCAGGTGGGTGTTGTTATGTTTCTCCTCACATACTGAAGGTGGGTGTTGGCTCATCACTCTATGTGTGTCGCTGCTGTCATCTGCATCTTTCCTGCCGCTTGCCATGGAATACACTAAATTTGGGTTTTGCGTGACGGGCCTGTAACTAACACCTGATCTCTCTCTCTCTCTCTCTCTCTCTCTCTCTCTCTTTCTCTGTGCTTTGTCTGTACAGGGACCATTATTATAAACATTAGACCCCGGTTTATTACACCCGATGTTTAAATATCTCAACGCTAACCTAACCCCCAATCAAACTTAACCTAACCTAACCTAATCAAACCTCCCCTTACCCAACCTAACTTGACCAAACTTACTAACCTAACTTGACTCTACCTAATCTAACCCCTAGCTAGTGTGAGGGGTGTTTAATCATCAGATGAAATAAATTGAATGGCTAAACATATGATCCTCACCACAGTCACAAACACAAGTCCCTGTACACCCTCGAGACACGGAATTACTAGAAAAAATCTCCGAATTATTTGTTTATCCATTGGTGACTCAGTTTGGTACAGTGTCGAACTAGAGCGTAAATAAGCTTTTGTTTACTTTTTGTTTACTTTTTGTTTACCTTCTTCTACCCTCACCGAAAATATACAAAATACAGGGTGTCTCAAAAAACAACAACAACAACAACGTATACACACTGCATTACATGGAGATTGTCACGAATGCTTGATAATAAAACCACCATTGTCCTTCTCACTTGTGGAAGACCTCGCACATCAACAAGTGAGGATAGTGTTGCGCCTGGTAATACGAAGCATCCAATCGTCCCGCCACAAAAATTTGAACTTAACTAACCTTCTAATATTTTATACATACCTATTGTATACTTAACTAAATTTCCAAACTGCCATTGATTATCGTATTATTTATTTTATTCCCTTTATCATATTTTTGGGACCAGACATCTTCTAGCCAGTGAGGGATTCTGTGTGTGTGTGTATGTGTGTGTGTGTGTGTGTGTGTGTGTGTGTGTGTGTAATCTCAAGGTTTAATTTATCTGTTTATATTTTTCCTGAAACCAGAAATGCCAGTGTCATGTGACGTAAATGATGCAATACGTCGTTCTCTGTGTGACGTCTTGACTGTGTGTGTGTGTGTGTGTTGCAATAGAGGGAAAATATATCTAGAGTATGTTAAACTAGTGAGGAAATCGAGTGTTGTAGAGGGGGGGGGGGGAAATCCAGTGTAGAATAGAGGGCAAATTTTTCATAGATTTTAATGTCTTGTATAAACAACTTGGCAGGGAGGAAGAATAACAAGATCACACGCCCATCACTCCCAGCCCACTCCACTCCCAACTCACTCCCAGCTTACCCCTAGCTCACACCTGACCCACAACCAGCTTAATTACCCTATTCACACTCAGTTCCCTCCCAGCTCACCCTCAGTTCACTCCCAGCTGATCCAGTAACTTCCAGCTCACACCCAACTCATCCAGTAACTCCCAGCTCACACCTAACTCATCCAGTAACTCCCAGCTCACACCCAACTCATCCAATAACTCCCAGCTCACACCTAACTCATCCAGTAACTCCCAGCTCACACCTAACTCATCCAGTAACTCCCAGCTCACACCCACCTCATCCAGTAACTCCCAGCTCACACCTAACTCATCCAGTAACTCCCAGCTCACACCCAACTCATCCAGTAACTCCCAGCTCACACCCAACTCATCCAGTAACTCCCAGCTCACACCCAACTCATCCAGTAACTCCTAGCTCACACCCAACTCATCCAGTAACTCCTAGCTCACACCCAACTCATCCAGTAACTCCTAGCTCACACCCAACTCATCCAGTAACACCCAACTCATCCAGTAACTCCCAGCTCACTCCCTCTGGCACGAGTCGACCATGTTGACGCAAGAGTCATTATTTGTGACAGCTTAAATTTTCGTTTATTTACATTCTTCAATCTGAATTATACACAAGGTCTAAACCTCTGGAGTACTCTAAATTTAACCCCTTGAGTACTATACATTTAGCCTTTTGAGTACTATGAATTTAGCAGCGTGAGTACGATTACTTTAACCCCTTGAGAACGATTAATTTAACCCCTTGAGAACAATTACTTTAACCCCTTGAGTACGAGGACTTTAACCCCTTGAGTACGATGACTTTAACCCTTTACCAGGAACTACATTAGGATGCATGAAGGTAAACTGGTACCCTCTTGTCCTACACAAGCATCCCACGAGCAACATACAGTCGTCTGATTGGTGATTCGTTAACCAATGAGAGAGAAGTTCTACAGTATACATAAAAACATTGCGTATGAGGGGGTAAAAATCAAGGAGCACACACACACACACACACACACACACACACAGAGTTCAGTTTACAATTATCACATGAGCAATCTGTAACTGAATGAAAATTGACTGCAGGTGTGTGTGTGTGTGTGTGTGTGTGTTTATATTTCTTTCCCTTCTTATATGTGTCAGGAAAACATAATTCAGGGGTTTAAGGGCGTGAAGATGTAAGGGATGGGAGGACGACTGTATACTTGAAGTTAACTTGAAGGTCACCAATAACAAGGTTGGCAGTGAAGATATTTCCCGTCTCAACACAGCCAAGGCCAACCACCCACAACTGGACAAAGATCTTGTTATATCCCCATAAAGTTGATTTAATTTCAATGTTATTTTTTTCCAGTTATATTAATAGCTTAATTTTTTTTTATTTACACTCTTCAGTCTGAATTATACACATGAATAGTCTGTTGTGTCTTCCGTCAGAACGGCAGACTGACGGAAGGTGATAAACGTTTCCTGATATCGGAGGAAAACTTCGTCACAACAACTATCGCGCTGGTTACCCAATGCATCCCGGAAGTCAAGATAGCAAAGACTTTTTATGCTTCATGTTTCTGTTGAATGTAAAGCTTCCTCGTTCGCTAGTATACAATAATGAAGTGAAAGTCTTGGAATAAATGAAGACGTCTTTCAGATCTTGGCTCCGGCAATTTTGTTTAGAAATTCTTATCTCCAGAAAAAATGCAGTTTACGACATTCTTCCAAGATCAAGCCTGAGTGTTGCACCACCCAGAAGCGACCACGCACCAAATGGTTACACACTTTTACGATTGTCAAATAACTTGGGATACATTCACACCAAGTTTTAAAATCTCATAATAGCAGTTGACTGAGACTTACCTCGCCCGCTATAAACATGACAAAACAACACAAAACAAAACTGATAAGTGACTCACCTCAGTAACTTTAAATAAACGACTTTTAACATCTACATTGACAAATTATCATGACCAACACTAAAGGACAAAACTCTTCTTGATTTAACAAGAACTTCAACACTGTCTCAACCACTGCCCACATTAATGAATACTGTCCATGCGTCGTTATGAATAAACACAGAACCAAAAGCCACGTTAATACTGTATGTATAGACAACCTCAAACTCTCAATTGTGTCAGAAAATAATATCCATTTACTGTATAGTGTATAAAATTACAAAACTGAACCAAATTTGTGTTAAATAAATCAATCCAAGCAAACTAATAAAGGAACTAACTCACACATGAGCTAGGCTGTGGTCCGAGCAGAAAGACGCCCTTGTCTAGTAGGAGACAGAAAATGTTGAAGAAGTCACACAGTATTTGAGACACCCAGTATTTGAGATTCATTAGAGATAATGCAATATTCATCATACCATTGAGATCTTCATTATTTATCATGCAGAAGAGGAATTGTATACTATAAAGCCACCATAGAAAAATATACCCTGCCTTACTTATCATACAGAAGGCAGCAATATGAAATCATCATACACAAGAAATGTTGAATCACGTTAGGTAGTATTTTCCTTAAGTGACCTAAGATGACGCAATGTTATCGTCGGTACTTAACTTACAGTAATTCGGAAAACATAACAGTCTATATTTTATCAAAGAGATTTCAGCTTATACTCTATAGAACATGTAGTATTGCAGAATGTTGGAAGATAAGATAAAAATAGATTAAATATATTGACGAGTTTGTTGTTCAGTTGAAAGAAGATATCATACATTCATACAACCATTATACATTATACAATATACAATCATCTTACATTATTACACTTAAAATACAGACGATCATCATACAATGCCAAGTAGTCACACGAGTTAGTTCCCATCATAAGATTGGTTATCAGTGTGCGTGTGGAGGGGGGAGGCGTGGACTGCTGGGTGCTGGCGCCTCTCTCACCGGAAATTCCCTCACGGCGACGACCCTCCCCCTCTTTCTCTCATCCCCCCCCGCCCCCCAAGTACTGTAGCTCACGTGACTCACTCAACCTTTACCCCCTTCCTCAACCCCTCTCTCATCTACCCCTACTCTTTCTCCCTCCCTCCGTCATCTTCCGCCCCCACCCCCCCCTATCCCCCTTGTACCGTCACTCCCCCGCGCTTTCTTTCTGTAAATATTACTTTTGTTTATTTATTGTATGTTTGTATCTATCTATTGTTTATGTATTTTATCTATATGTTTATTATTATTATTATTAAATGGATCTAGCAGACTGCAATAGACATTAATTAAAGAGAAAATCGCAGACGTAGGTTAAGCCTTTATTGCCATAGGCTTCACCAGTACTTTACACTACAGTAAACTTAAAGATTAGACACCCTAGCTTATTTTACCTTAATAATAACCACCCTAACGCTAACCTCACCATCCACAGGTTGCATTAGGGGTTAATTCATCAGGTGAAATAAACTAGGGGGGTTAATCTTCACGTGATCTTTTTATCCTCATCATTAAACAGTCGGGCAGTGGGTCTGTTCTCCGCTACACACTGTTGGCAAGTACTGTACGGGCTCTACCATGTGAACCCTTTTACTGTACAGGAATCTCGGGTTTCACGCAATCTGTCGTGAGGAAGACAAAAACCTGACAGATATAGAGCAGATGTGTGTTGATGGCTGATGTAGTAAGGGAATTAATTGTTGATCTGATAAAGGGATCGATGTGCGGAGTTTTCGGGCAAATATGTGAGGAGTTTCTCGTTAGATCGTCGACCCGTGAACATGTGGGGGAGGGTCAGTCACCTTCCTTCACGTTTTGGCAAGATTCTGCATGTGTGTGCCAGTCTGATTTCAATTAGTACAGCGGCAGTCATCATACACAGTAGGTCACACACTCGGCCAGAAAAGATATGTTTAAATTACAGTGTAGTGATGGGTTGTCAGACCACAGCTTACATCGCAAGGAAAGCCAGACTTGACCCGACATTAGGGGGGTCAAGTGTAAGGGTATCCCTCGCAGGTGCTCAAGGGTGTTACAAATCAACTAGCTCCCCTCCCATGTGACATGTCACCACAACAGACATGTAAGAAGGCACCGGCCGGCTCTCTCCCAATATACACAATATCCTACACACTATTTTGGGGGATAAGGTTAGGTTAGGTTAAGCTAAGTTAGGTTAGTGTGGTTAGGTTAAGTTAGGTTAGTGTGGTTAATCTTTAGGTGAAATAAACGGGTGGAGATTCTTCAGGTGATCCGTATAACCTATCCTATCCTATCCTAACCTACCCTACCCTACCCTAACCTGCCCTGCCCTACCCTACCCTGCCCTACCCTATCCTCTCCTACCCTACCCTGCCCTGCCCTGCCCTACCCTGCACCTACCCTACCCTGCCCTACCCTATCCTACCCTACCCTACCTTAACCTAACCTAACCTGCCCTGCCCTGCCCTACCCTGCCCTGCCCTACCCTACCCTACCCTAATCTAACTCTGTGACCCTATAGCGTAAGTAAAGAATTATATAATCAATACTCTCACTTTCCTCGACTAAGAGTGAAAGGCTGTAACAAGACACTCACTCCCCGCCGCCGGCAAGAAGAAGTCCCGCTGTAATGAAGTTTATTACTGAAGAGCGTGACACACAAACACTTAATAAGAGCAGTTATAACCACACACACACACACACACACACAGTCACACCAATTCGGATAATTCCCCCACACACACAGACACACGTACACACAAAGTTCACAAACAGTCACACCAACTCCCCACACACACAAACAGTCACACCCCCTCCTCCACACACACACACACACAAACAGTCACCAATCCCCCCACACACACAAACAGTCACCCCTCCTCCACACACACACACATACACGCAAACAGTCACACCCCTCCTCCACACACACACACACATACACCAAACAGTCCACCAATCCCCCACACACACACAAACATGTGAGTGCAATTACAAGAAAAAGACAATAAAGTTGACCACAGACTACAGAGGCAGACCAGTGAGTCACCGGAGAAGTGGGAGCCCCAGTTACTGTATACCACACACGCACCACTACCACCATTATGACCAGCCTCATCACCATAACTATCACCAGCATCACCATAATCACCACCACCATCATCACTACCACCATCATCACTACCACCATCATCACCACCACCCCAGTACCTGAGACCTGAAGGTGTTGGTTTTATAACAACACTCCCCGCCTTCTGCCCTCCCGCTGGATAACCTGACAGAGAGGAGCAAACCGGGGAAGGAAGGAGGGGAGGGAGGGATGGAGGGAGGGGTGAGAGGTGATTTAGGGAGGGAGGGAGGAAGGGAGAAAGGGTAGTGGTGGCTTAGGGAAGGAAGGAGGGAGTGTATTGGTGACTCGGAGAGGAAGAAAGGGAGGGAATAAGGAAGGGTGCAGGTGGAATGGGGAAGGAAGGGAGGTGCAGGAGGGGGGGTGGGGAGGGGATGATGACACGTGAGGGGAGAGAAGAGTGAAGGATGCTATCATCATCTCTTGTGTCTATCTCTCTATCCTCCCCTCCCCTCCCCCCCCTTCTCCTCACCTCCCCAGCACGCGACCACTCCTCCCCTCCGTCAATGTTACCGCCTCCCTGAATAGTTCATTACCCCGTAGTGTGGTGTTGCTAGGGGAAGTGTGGTAGCCATAGGTAGGTTAGGGGCGTCCGTAAGGTCTGTCAGTCCGTCCGCCCTACCGACCGACCAACCGTCCAGGCCAACACTGACGCACTTGGTAACTCTCCCGCGCCACAACACACCACACCCTTTATCTCTGACTGCTAACACCCCCCCCCCTTAAATTAACCCAACACCAATAATAATAATAATAATAATAATAATAATAATAATAATAATAATATGAAAATGATTACGATAAAGATTTTTGTTTTTGTTGTAGCTTTCTTGCTAGTTGAAGTCATTATAAGGTTAAGTTAGGTTAAGTTAGGTTAGGTTAGGTTAAGTTAGGTTAAGTGATCAATGTAGCTTCGTATACTCCCATATAATTTGAGAGCCTGTGGTCGATATACTCAGTACTAAGGAAACATATTAATTCATTGTCATTACTATTATCATTATTATTGATGTTTTATTATTATTATCATCATTATTATGTTACTATTACTATTATTATTGGTTCTCCTTCTTCTTCTTCGTATTATTATTATTATTAAAGATATTTCTCAAGGACATTTTATTAGCGTGTCGAAGTGATCATGGATTTTCGTGTCGAGTGATGATGGTATGAAAGCGTGAGGGTCTGAGTACAGGTTGCAGGTTAAGGCGGGTGTGTACAGGCTGCAGGTTGAGGCAGGTGTGTGTGTGTGTGTGTGTGCGGGCTGAAGGTTGATGCAGGTGTGTACAGGCTGCAGGTTGAGGCAGGTGTGTGCAGGCTGGCCCTGAGTGGGATAATCAGCAGTAATCAGTGCTGGTCACGGTTTAAAAGAGTGACAAGTGATATTTCCCACATATTATCAAACGGAAGTGAATCGTTAAGGCCAAATCTGAAATCCATCAAGTTTTAGAAGATAAATCTGAAATCCTATGACGTTTTAGAGAAATCAGAAATCCTATGATGTTTTAGAGGATAAATCTGAAATCACAGGGCGTTTTGAAGAAGAAATCTGAAGTCCTATGATGTTTCAAAGAAATCTGAAATCTTATGACGTTTTAAAGGAGAAATCTGAAATCCTATGATGTTTTAGAGGATAAATATGAAATCCTATGACGTTTTAAAGGAGAAATCTGAAATCCTATGACGTTTTAAAGGAGAAATCTGAAATCCTATGATGTTTTAGAGGATAAATCTGAAATCCTATGACGTTTTAGAGGACAAATCTGAAATCCTATGACGTTTTAAAGGGGAAATCTGAAATCCTAAGACGTTTTAAAGGAGAAATCTAAAATCCTAAGACGTTTTAGAGGAGAAATCTGAAATACCTTGACGTCCTATACAAAAAAATAACAAATGGGATTCTACATGACGCTTAGGTAAAAAATAATCTGATATTCCATACAGATTCATAAAAAAAAAAACCCGGAAATCCCCAACATCTTTGAGGAGAAAAAAATATATGAAACCCCACAAATTCCCACAAGTAAACCCCCCCCCCACAAACACATACACGTATCTTAAAGGGAAAAAAATCCCACAAATTCCCACAACTAAATTCCCCCCCCCCTCCCTACCACACACAAACATATTTAGAGAAAAGTAAATAAAATCCCACAAATTGTCAAGAGTAAGGAGGAAAAAAAAATGAGTTGGCCTGAAGATTGTGAGAAGACAAGGGGGGAGTATTGGAGAAGTGAGACCAGCTGTAGTAATGAAGGCGAGTGTAATACTGACCCGCGGGGTAACACTGGCAAGGTCACACCCTACCTACACCCAAGATCCTGCTGTCAGTCACACACACACACACACACGTACATAGAGACACGCACACACAACACATAAACACATTTGTATAAATATAACACACTCTACACACACACACACACACACAGAGAGAGAGAGAGAGAGAGAGAGAGACAGACACACAGACAGAGAGACACACAGACACACACACACACATACGTACAGAAAAAAAAAAACACACACACACACACACACAGTCATAATCATTAACATTCTTCCGTATCTTTCATAAGTTATTACTAAGTCTCATTATTATTGACTTTTTTACTTATTTACTTATTTCTTGACTTATTGTTTACTTATTTCTTGACTTACATTATTATGATTGAAAAGACTCGTTTAATTGGTTGAGTACGTTGTCAACCCTGGAGTACGATGACAACCTCTTGAGTACTAAGAGAACTCGAGTACGATATCAATCCCGTGAGTACAATGAATTTACCCATTGAGTTAGCCTCTGAACCCCTTCAGTGCAGTAACATATCCCTTTGAGTACGTTGCCAACCCCACAGTACAATGAATTAATCCATCTGAAGTAGTTGAGTACGATAGCTGAACAACGTGTGTACCCCAAGTACTTAATTGCTTGAATACGAGATCTTAGTTCATTGTACCCATGGTGTTGTCATCGTACTCAGGGTGTTTTTCTTAATACTCAAGGGGCCATTTCGACGTACTCGGGGGAATCTCTTAGTACTTAGTGGGTTAAAGTTGCAATTCAATCGTGTCTGGCTAAAACACATCAGGAAAACCGTGTATGTATGTATGTACAGTATGTATGTATGTATGTATGTATGTATGTATGTATGTATGTATGTACAGTATGTATGTATGTATGTATGTATGTATGTATGTATGTATGTATGTATGTATGTATGTATGTATGTATGGATGTATGTACAGTACCTTAAGAAGCCAAGTCATGTCAGAATACCCACCACCTCTAGGCTAAGCAGTATAAATGACCCCTACAGCATTACCTGATCCCCCATCCCCCACCCCTGCCCACGGCCGTCCCCCACAACTGACCCCCCCACCCCCCACGCCCGTCCCCACAACTGACCCCCATCCCCGTCCCCCACGCCTGTGCCCCACCCCCCACGGCCGTCCCCACTCTGCCCACGCCACCCCACGCCCGTCCCCACAACTGACCCCCCACGCCACCCCACGCCCGTCCCCCACACCGATTCCCCCACCCCCCACGCCCGTCCCCCCACGCCCGTGCCCCACGCCACCCCCACGCCCGTCTCCCACACAACTGACCCCACGCCAATTCTTTCCACGTAATTTTCCTTCAACACATAATGGTATATCTACACAACACGCACTGGATGGCTGAGTCTGAGCGAGCACACACACACACACACACACACACACACACAGTGGGAGGATAAGTGAGTGTGTGGGAGGAGACAGGGAGGAATGGTACTTATACAAGGTAGAGGGGGGGGGGTGGGAAGGAGAAGGTGGATGGAGGGATGGAAGGGAGAAGGACATGTGAAGGAGGATGGAAGGAGGAGGGGAGGGAATGGGAGGGAAGGAGAGGGGAGGAGAGGGGAGGGGAGGCACGTGGATTTGGAGTGGGACCACTCACTCTCACACCAACTGCCACTCTCACTCACTCTCACACACTCTCTCACACACTCTCACACACTCTTTCTCACACTCTCACACTCATGACTTGTTTGGGACTGATGATGATGATGATGATGATGATGATGATGATGATGACAGTAATGTGTGAGGCAGGAGTGTATTATGATGACCAAGTGACAGCATTATACACACACACACACACACACACGCACACACACACACACACACACACGCACAGCTAATCGCCTCAAAGCCCTATTGACTCATGGACTCATGTAGATAATATCATCGATTGAGAAGAAACTGACCTTAACTTAGCAATGTGACGCAGCCAATGTAGTCATCCGTCCATTCATCCATCCGTCAACCTGAGTCATCCATCTATGCATCCATTCTTATACTAGCATCATACGTCAACCTGAGTCATCCAACCATGCATCCATTTTTCTACACACGTCATCCGTCAACCTCAGTCATCCAACCACGTATCCATTCTTATGCTTACATCCGTCAACCTGTCAACCATCTACGCATCCATTCTTTTACTCACGTCATCCGTCTACGTTTCCATTCACCCACTTACTTCATCAGTCAACATGAGTCATCCATCCACTTCTCCATTCTTATAAACACACCATCAATTAACCTAAGTCATCCATCCACTCATCCATTTTTCTACACACTTCATCCGTCAATCTGAGTCATCCATCCACTTCTCCATTCTTCTACACACGTCATCCGCCAACCTCAGTCATCCATTCTTGTACTCCCATCATCCGTCACTTTGAGTCATTCATCCGCTGAGACGTGTATCCATTCAACCAACCGTCCAAGCTCGAGCTATCCAACTAATCAAATATTCATTCACCCAGCCAGCCATTCACTTAACCAGTCATCCACTCATCCATTGATACGTCTATTCCATCTCAGTCCAGTGGAAAAATATTAGTGGTTATGCTGTACACACACAGTCATAGAGCATGTACACAATCAGACGTACACACATAGTCATAGAGCATGTACACAATCAGACGTACACACACAGTCATAGAGCATGTACACAAGCAGACGTACACACACAGTCATAGAGCATGTACACAATCAGACGTACACACATAGTCATAGAGCATGTACACAATCAGACGTACACACACAGTCATAGAGCATGTACACAATCAGACGTACACACACAGTCATAGAGCATGTACACAAGCAGACGTACACACATAGTCATAGAGCATGTACACAATCAGACGTACACACATAGTCATAGAGCATGTACACACTGGGCGGTAGAGAGGGGGGGGGGAGGTCGGGCTATAAAGGGCTGTTGTATATAGCTGTGGTAGTCGATAGTCCGGGTCCTGTGTCTTATAGTCTACTACTACTACTACTACTACTACTACTACTACTACTACTACTAATAATAATAATAATAATAATAATAATAATAATAATAATAATAATAATAACAAACAAGAACAGTAGCCATAATAAAAATAATAACAAAAACAACGGTAATAATATTAATATAATAATGATGACAACAATAACACAATAACAACAACAGTGAGAGCAACAACGACACTAATACTAATAATGAAAACAATAACAACAGCAAGAAGAAGAAGAAGAAGAAGAAGAAGAAGAAGAAGAAGAAGAAGAAGAAGAAGAAGAAGAAGATCAGCAAAGTTTATGATACTATTAAAGCCTTGATAATTAGTTCGGTTACGTTGGTGACATCAATAAGTGCCCCAGAGCAACGTCGGCTGCAGAGAGAGAGAGAGAGAGAGAGAGAGAGAGAGAGAGAGAGAGAGAGAGAGAGAGAGAGAGAGAGTAGAAAGGCAAGGGTGAGGGAGGCAGAGAGGGAGAGAGAGAGGGAGAGAGGGAGGGATAACTCTTTCTGGACAAAAATAATGCATGCATAATCGATTCCTGTTTGGGTCAGCTGTGAGACGGGTGTTGTCCACGGTCACGCTCCCGACCATGGCAGCTGTCCTCCCTGCTTCTTCCACGACAGACAGATAGACAGACAGACATAGACAGATAGATAGATAGATGCACACAGCCATAGATAGATAAACAGATAGACATAGATACATAAAAAGACAGATAGACAGACATATGGCTAGATATACAGACAGACAGACAGATATATGGACAGACAGACTGAGACAGACAGATAGATAGATAGATAGGTAGACAGACAGAGATAGATATATGACGGAAAAATCACCAGAAATATTGTTTGGAACTGTCATGATGACTCAACGTTTTTGATTAACTCATCCGTCCCATATCTTATTAGTGGTCGTCCTGTTGTCGCACTGTCATGTCACGTCCTGTCGATTGTACTGTCATGTCATGTCCTGTCCAATAACGTTATGTCATGTCTTGTCGATTGTACTGTCAAATCCTGTTCACTAATGTCATGTCATGTCCTGTCGATTGTACTGGCATGTCCTGTCCTGTCTACTACTGTCATGTCATGTCCTGTCTACGATACTGTCATGTCCTGTCTAATATACTATAATGCCATGTCATGTCCTGTCGCTTGTCCTGCCATGCCCTGTTGATTGTACTGTCATGTCCAGTTAACTACTGTCATGTCCTGTCTTGTCTACTACTGTTCATGTCATGTCCTGTCTACAATACTGTCTTGTCCTGTCTACGATACTGTCATATCATGTCCTGCCTAATATACTGTCATATTTTGTCTAATATATTGTCATGTCATGTCCTGTTCACTACTGTCATGTCATGTCCTGTCTACTACTATACTGTCATATCTGTCTACCGCTACTGTCTACCTGACAATATTAGGAATAAAAAAATGCAAATGCGCAAAAAATATTACCTCCAGTGTGTGTGTGTGTGTGTGTGTGTGTGTGTGTGTGTGTCGGTGATAAGCGAAGCGGAGTCTTTATTGCGTATACAGTATACCTGAGTAGCGCGGGTATTATAGTATTATACACACCATACCTGATACAGCTCTTGGTGGCGTTGGCACGAAATGATTCTATAACAACAACAACCACAACAATAATAATAATAACAGGAACAACAAAAACAATAATAACATCATACACATTCAAACGATTTCCGACTCAAACATACATATGTATCTAAACCAGTTTACACATTTTTTTTTTCAGAGACACCCTGTATCAACCTCCCCCTTCGGTAGGTAGGAAGGTCGTGTCTCGGCGTGGGTGAAGGTTAACCTGCCCCTTGGCTTAAACCTGTATCCTGTAGCGAAGAACTAAGTCCGATTATCAGTGGTACTTGTGATAACCTTCTTCGTCGCCAGTCTTCCTCTCCCACCGATTACCCTAGGCATCGTATTTAATTAAAATAAGCTATACACAGGGGTGGGGGTAGTGAGGGTGGGGGGTGGGAGTGAGGGTTGGGGGGTGGTAGGGGGTTGGGGGTGGTAGTGAGGGGTTGGGGAGTAGTTGAGTGGGGATGGGGGTCAAGACAGCTAGGATCACCTGAAGAATCTCCACCCCAGTTTATTTCACCTGAAGATTAACCACCTGAACACTATTCGAGGGTGGGGGGGGTGAAGTTAGGATAGGATAGGATAGGTTAGGTTAGGGTAGGGTAGGGTAGGTTAGGGCAAGTCAGGTCAAGTTAGGTTAGGTTAGGTTCTAGGTGTAATAAACTGGAGTGGTATCCTTCAGTTACAAGGCCAAAGATAACAGGCAAAAGGAAGCCGTAATAAACACACTGATATTCTAACGAGGGTTTGACGTAATACTTAATAATAAATAGAAGTAGTCCCTTAACCCACTGTGTACGGGGAGGGGGAGGGGAAGGGAGACGGGGAAAGGGGAGGAGGGGGGGGGACGGGGGAAGGAGGGGGTGGGGGGGGGGAAGGGAGGTTTCTCTGTGCTGAATAAAATCATCTGGTTAAGTGGTGTTAAGACAAATAAACTACTAAGAGTGGCGTCCTCATAGTGAAGTGGTAAGTGGATATAGTCTACAAAATGGTATAACTTTGAAGATATGTCTGAACGTTGTTTTCGCATTTCATAACTGATCGTTGTTTTCGCATTTCATAACTGATCGTTGTTTTCGCATTTCATAACTGATCATTGTTTTCGCATTTCATAACTGTTGTTTTCGTATATCATTCTTTTTTTTTAATGTTTTTGTATTTCATGACTTGTTTTCGCATTTTAGAGTAAGTCAGTCAGGTGTATTTTTACATTTTCAGTCAGAAGGAAAATTCGCAGTAAGAGCCTTAAGGGAACACGTAGCCTATGTCCAGTGATTGCAGGATATCACGACTGGGTGTCCGGTAGAGTGTTAGGTTGGAGTTTTACGTTATACTGCTTACACAAGTTTTCAGCGGATGTAGCGTGTAGTTTACAGTAATTAGGAAACATATACATGCGTCTGTACATGTATGCGTGTTTCAGTACATGTACAGTATACGTGCCTCAGCCCACAGTACATACAAATATAAATCCGCACGCATACACACACATTTATACATATATACATACACACGTTGGTTAATATATACAGACACCTATACAAATATGGCTGTAATAAGGCCGTCAAGACTGCATTAGATTTAAGGTAAACTCAATTAACTCCTAGAGAAGATAAAACGCGCCAGGGGTGAGGACGTGTGTAAGGAATACTGAAACGTGGTGTAATGGGGCACTGTGTATGAGAGGAGGAGGAGGAGGAGGAGGAGGAGGAGGAGGAGGAGTACAGGTAGAGACTGAGGAGGAGAACGAAGAGGGAGAAGAGGAGGTTGAAGACGAAGAGGGGGAAGAAGAGGTTGAAGACGAAGAGGGGGAAGAGGAGGTTGAAGACGAAGAGGGGGGAGAGGAGGTTGAAGACGAAGAGGGCGAAGAGGAGGTTGAAGACGAAGAGGGCGAAGAGGAGGTTGAAGACGAAGAGGGCGAAGAGGAGGTTGAAGACGAAGAGGGGGAAGAGGAGGTTGAAAACGAAGAAAAGGAAGAGGTAGAGGAGAAAAAGGACGAAGAAGAGAAATAAGTAGAGGATGAAGAAGAAGAGGAGGAGTGCGTGGCGGGTTAACCTACATCAGCTGACCTAGTAACACTCACCACCACCACCACTTACTTACCCCTGTCTGTAAAGTCCCTCACTCCTTCTCTCCCTCCTTCCCTCCCTCCTTCTCTCCCTCCTTCCCTCACTCCTTCTCTCCCTCCCTCCCTCACTCCTTCCCTCCCTCCTTCCCTCCCTCACTCCTTCCTTCCCTCACCCCTTCCTTCCCTCACTCAGAATGTCAACAGTCTTATAACAGTACACAAACATCCTGTATCGCGCCGCCTATACCTTTTTTGCTTTGTTGCTCAGTTTATAATGATTTATTGCGTCCTTTATGTTGCTTTACTGTTTAATGTTGAGTGCGTGCAGCTGTGCGTGTGTGTGTGTGCGTGCGTGTGTGTGTGTGTGTGCGTGTGTGTGTGCGTGTGTGTGTGTGTGCGTGTGTGTTTTATAGTACTTACAGGATAAATTGAAGATTCGTCACAAGATATATAATAAAAAACAACAATAAAAATTTTATCAAATTTAATTCCAACACCCTTCCTCCACCTCCCTACACCCCCCAGACCTACCCACACCCCCTCCAGACCTGCCCACACCTTCCCTCCACCCTCCCCACACCCCCCTCCAGACCTCCACATCCCTCCAGACCCGCCAAACATCCCTCCCAGACCTGCCCACATCCCTCCAGACATGCCCACATCCTCCCTCCAGAGACCTGCCCACATCCATCCAGACCTGCTCCACATCCCCTCCAGATCTACCCACCCCCTCCAGACCTGCCCACATCCCTAGACCTTCACACACCCTCCAGACCTGCCCACACCCCCTCCAGACCTGCCCACATCCCCTAGAGACCTCACACATCCTCCAGACCTGCCTGCCCACACCCCTCCAGACCTGCCCACACCCTCCAGACCTGCCCACATCCCCTAGAGACCTTCACACACCCCTCCAGACCTGCCCACACCCTCCAGACCTGCCCACATCCCCTCCAGACCTGCCCACACCCCCTCCAGACCTTCCTGCCCACACCCCTCCAGACCCACTCCACACCCCCTCCAAACCTGCCCACATCCCTAGAGACCTTTCACACACACATCCTCCAGACCCACCACACCCCCTCCAGACCTACCCACACCCCTCCAGATCTGTCCACATCCCTCCAATCCTGCCCACACCCCACCAGACCTGCCCCACACACCCCTCCAGACCTTACCCACACCCCCCTCCAGACCTACCCACACCCCTCCAGATCTTCCTCCCACACCCTCCAGACCCTCCAGACCTGCCCACATTCCTCCAGATCTTCCCACATCCCTCCAGACCTACCCACACCCCTCCAGACCTACCCACGCCCCTCCAGACCTACCCTCACCCCTCCAGACCTACCCACACCCCTCCAGACCTGCTCACACCCCTCCAGACCTTCCCATACCCCTCTACACCCCTCAAGATCTGCCCATACCCCTCCAGATCTACCCACATCCCTCCAGACCTGCCCACATCCCTCCAGACCTGCCCACACACCTGCACAATCTAGACAGATATAAGAAACAATGGCTGTTATCATCCTGGACAGAACTATTATAAGGCTTCCTTACTATTCCTGTGCGGCAGCAGTGGCGGGGACACTCGGTTGTTTGTTCTGTAAATACCACCACCACTCAGCGGAGACAATGTATAAATGTCATTAGCAGTAGTGTACGCCTTTCTATTGGCTCAGCCTTCGGGTGATTCACACCACGTATTGTACAACTCAACCGTACATCAACTCTGAGTGTGAGATTCTAACCTTAAGAGCCAAGATAAACTATTCCAACAATATTTTCCTTAAAAAAAAAAAATTGTTTATCTCATTCTTGAAAAAGCAAAATCAGAATCACCATCAATTAGTGGGAGTAATTATACACAACACAATGAATGCAAACAACTGAAGCAATATATTAAAGTTGAACGGGAAGATGCACACGAGACCAACGATATATACTGTACACACACACACACAGTGACATTACCGCCGCAGTACTGTCCCCACACTAAACTATAACTCTTAACTCTGGCGGTGATAACAGTATCAGAGTGTCAATAACAACAAGAGTATGAGGAAACGTCACACTTAAGGAGCTGAAAGATTATTATGGGGGAGTAATGACGTGTGTAGAAATGATGAAACAATAATAATAACAACAAAATAATAACAATAATAACAACAACAATAATAAAATACCAAATATAATAATAAAATAACAAACATAATAAAATAATAATAATAACATAACAAAAATAATACAAATAATAATAACAATAATACTAAAATAACAACAGCCTAACTTAACCTAACCATGGCCCAAACGTCCGCTCATCAACTCAGATACGTATAACCCGGGGTAGTTAGTTATCCTCACCATACACACCTTTGCTCTGGTCAGGTGTAGTTATCCTCACCATACACACCTTTGCTCTGGTCAGGTGTAGTTATCCTCACCATACACACCTTTGCTCTGGTCAGGTGTAGTGCGAGAAGTGAGGTGTACTGAATGTGTTTTACCTGACCAAATAATATGATAAAAAAAAATACCACATTGGGTTTAACATTTTACGCGTCTCGCTAATTGTTTTTTAATGTGTGATTTACGTGGTCAGGTAACAGAGAAGTGCACGTATGTATGTAACGCCGTGTACCATTACCAAGGCGACGTCACAAGGATTATAGGAGGTCTGTTGTCTGAAGCTTTACTGTTGTTTGCTTTTTTAACACTGAAGGAGAAGAACGCTTGAAGAATCTCCACCCCAGCTTATTTCACCCAAAGATTAACCACCCTACCCTAACCTAAACTAACCTACATTAACCTAACCTAACCAAAAATAACCTACATTAACCAAAAATAACCTAACATTAACCAAAAATAACCTAACATTAACTTAACCTAACCAATCCTAACACTATTTGGTTGTTAATGTTATGTTAAGTTATTGTTATGTTATGTTCTTGTTATGTTATGTTGTTGTTATGTTATGTTATGTTAGTATTAGAGTGATTAATCTTTCGGTAATATAAGCTGGCATGCAGATTCTTCAAGTGATCCTCGAGCAGTTAACAACTAAACTATATACTGTACAGGGTGAGTGAGATAAAACTGACACGAACTGATATTTACACCCCTACCCCCAGTCCCCTACTCAGTCCTCTCTACCCCAGTCTCCATCTCTCCACCCACCCCCAGTCTAAGGGAGAAATGACAAGATTATACTAGTCTCTTCCCTTCCCTTTCCCCCCTCCCCTCCTCCTCCTTTATATCTCAGGAAAATATGAGACAAGACTCTACCTCCTGTTATTGAATGGCTCTATGACGTAAATCCGCTACTGAGGAAGGTGCTTACGGTGGTGGTGGTGGTGGAGGGGTGGTGGTAGTGGAGAGGGTGGTGGTGGTGGAGGGGTGGTGGTGTTGGTAAGGGAGGAGAGGGAGTAGGAGGTGGTAGGAATGGTGATGGTGGGTGTTGGGGGGGATGGTGATGGGGTGGTAGAAGTGGTGACGGTGTGGTGGTAGTTGTGGTGGTGGGGGGGGGCTGTACGATGACAATATGAATGAATATATTACCAGTATGGACCATTTATTTTTTTGTGTGGGGTAAACAGGAAGTCATCATATTTCCCCACCTTCCTCTCGCTCCTTTTCGTGTGATGTAGTAAAGATAAAACCGAGGATATGTATACCTTTTCCTAATACAGTTACAGTGATAATACAAATATGCAGTATAATACCTTAAGGAGAGCGTATGGGTAAGAGGAAGGGGGTGGATAAGAGGAGGGTATGGAGGTGGGGATGGGTGCTTAGCTAAATTATAGAGGAATTCATATATCTGAGGGACACATTGATTTATTGGTGCCAGGTTGCGTGTGGAGACTGTCTGGGAACATTCAGTAGTAGCTGCATTATGACGACTCTGATGGTGAGGTTGCATGTTGCGTGCTGAGGTGTGTGTGTGTGTGTGTGTGTGTGAATGTACCTGTGTCAAGGTTTACGGTGATACTTTCCTGGTAAACGTGAGGTGTAGTTTTAATTAAAATCTCAACACGTCCATAAATACTATAAAAATATATCTCCTAAAGACTCCTTCCTCACTATAATACCTTCACTGTAACACTATAATACGTACATGATAATATTGAATGTCTCTAGTTAAGGTACAGTGTCACCATAATATCAATGCCATTTTTTTTTAGTTTTTGTTGTGCCTCAGCAAGTTCAACCCGTGAGTCAATGTCCTCCATCTTAATTCCAGAAATATTCATACCAAGAACTTCTCAGAATCTGGACCCATATCTCAAGAGCTTCTTTTCCAGTATGTGTGTATGAAGGTTATTACCACGGTGTGGGTTTACCATAAGTAATATTGTAAATTACGGCATATCGCTGCTGTTGGCAATTCTGATATCGATTAATTGGTTCAGTGATTTTAGAACGCTAACTGTATCCGATATAATTAAGCACTGGACATAATATATACCCATAAAATGTGCTTATAGGTAATTTAAATGTATAAGTAATATATCGTGTTTTAACGTGATAAACGTCCACATTTGGGGTACTCAGAGATGTAATATGTTCCACTTGTAAAATGACATCTAACGGGTCAATCAATAGTATCCAAAATGCCTCGTTTCTTGCCCTATTTTTTCCTATGTAGTCACCACTAACTTACTGAAATATGTAGAGTAATAAATATATCGATCATTTCTGGTTTCTTTTTTTTCTGCTGTTCGTTCATAAAAGAAAAAGATTCCATACCTTTGCGTGTCTAGAGAATATTATTATGTCAGTGCTGTACGCTTCGTAATAAACTTTGTTCATGTGTACTCCTAATTAATAAATAAATAAATAAATCAACAAAGAATGGCAGAAAAATGTGTCTGGCGGCGTGTGTCAGTAAGTTTGTTTACATGATTTTATCGAGGGAGCGGACGCCCTGGAGACTTGACACTGTACTTTGTTTCTGGTACTCTCCTCCTCATGACCGAGGACTCCAAACTTAATAATAATAATAATAATAATAATAATAATAATAATAATAATAATAGGTAAAAGTATGATAAAATTTTACATTTGATTCGGCTTGTATATAGACTAGGTAGGTACTTGCGGGTACAGTATATAATTCAGCATATAGTACAGTGACGTGAAGGTACTTAACAAAACTTAAACACTATAAGTAAACGACATAAATAAACAATAAAGCAATTTGACCCAGGATACTCGACAAAGCCACCATAACCAAACGTTCTCTTTCGATGACTGAAATTAGCTAGGGTTACTAATCTTCAGGTGATACAAGAGCTGTGTAAACTGCCTGGAACTAGGAATGAACAAATTATTGTATGTAAAGAAGAATGTATTAAGTAATTTTTGTCTCATGTATATTTTCAGTCTTCGGGCTACAGAATTTGCTCAATAAACCGTTAATTATTATTATTATCATCACACACACACGAAAGAAAAATACGAGAAATCTTTTTAGAATAAGAGACAAAGAAAGGAGAGAGAGAGAGAGAGAGAGAGAAAGAGAGAGAGAATGTGTATGTTTGTGTCGAAGTATGTGTTAACAAATATGAAGAATTAGGTTTTCTAACACATTCACCAACGTTGAATCACACACACACACACACACACACACACACACACACACACACTTAACATATACATAACTATTTTACTAAAACTTAAGATCACTAATATAACATCCGTTTTTTTATATATATATTTTGCTATTATTCTTTTCTCACTTGGAGCGTGTCGGTAAAGCAAACACACACACACACACACACACACACACACACACACACACACACACACACACACACACACTTCCTTCCTTCAACCTTCATAGGGTAAGGACGTGTGTAGTCGGCGCTGCCCGCTCACGCAGCTGTGGTCTCTTGACCAAGGAGACAGCTGCCAGCCTGGTCTGTCAGGCCCTTCTCCTTCCCCATCTCCTACTCCCCATCTGGATTTATCAACATCCTCCCACCAACAGTACGGTGCAAAGATTGACGATCAACCCACAACTGATATACAAAAGTGACACTTTCAACTCGAAAGGAAGAAACAATCAGTTGTGTTCTGACCTCACTCAGTTGTGTTCTGACCTCACTAGGGGAAAGGTCACGGCAGGGTTAGCTCCAGAGGGATAATTATCAGATATGGCCAGTGATATGTGCGGTCTTGGGTATGAGAGTTTGTTGACCAAACTGGAGTGGTCCACTGAAGAATTGGCGAGGGCCAAGTTAGAAATTGAGAGGGCCACATTGGAGAACCTGAAATTAAGGAAAGAGCTGGCGAAGTTAAAAGGAGAGGCTGGACGAGTAAAGCCAGTGTCTGACGAAAAATCAAACGAGTGGAAAGTCGTGAGTAGTGGGAGGACCAAGCTGGTGGTCAAGAAGCACTCGAAGGATACGACAACAACGACAACAACAGCTAAGTGTACCAACCCGTTCAGTCCCTTGATAGACGAATTGGACGTTAGTACAGTCAGGGGCAGGGATGACAAGGAAGGTATAAAAACTTTAATTGTTGGTGACTCACAGGTAAGGTACATGGACAGGGCCTTTTGTGGTAAAAACAAAAATAGGATGAGGGTGTGTTTGCCAGGGGCTGGGGTGGGGGATATAGTTGACAGGATGGACAATATCTTGTCTGGTAATGGGAACAAACCCATTATCTGCCTCAGTGCAGGAGGCAATGATATTGGCCGGTGTAGGAGCGAGGAACTTCTTGATAAGTTCAAGGCAGCCATAGATCGTATTAGGACTAAGGGAGGGATCCCTATCATATGCGGTGTCCTGCCTAGAAGGAGAGTTGGCAGTGAATGGTTGTCAAGGGCAGTTGGTGTTAACGACCGTCTTGACAGATATTGCAAGTCAATATCAGTCCCATTCATTGACAACTGGGACAACTTCTATGGCAGAAGGGACCTTTATGCTAGGGATGGGGTGCACCTGTCTAGGGATGGAGTAGCAACCCTGGCTGGGGCTCTAGAGGGGGCAGTTCAAAAGATATCGAAGTCTTTAAACTGCTAAGAGAACATAGGAGCACGGGGGTGGAGGAGACTGCAGTGGGAGCGGGTAAACAAGGCGAAAGATTACAGGGAAATAGTGTTAGGAATGATGACAAAACTAAATTAGACAGGGAGTTTAAAACTAAACGCGGTAAGGGAAGGACTCAGAACACGACTAACTTAAATGTATACTACGCGAACAGTAGAAGTATGAGAAACAAAATGGATGATATTAAGGCCTTGGTATGTACCGAAGAAATCGATATAATTGCATTCACTGAAACATGGATCAACCTAGACACACGTGAATTACCAGTCGAATACCAAATTGCGGGTTACAAACTGTTCCATACCGATAGGCAGACCAGGAAAGGAGGCGGAGTAGCAATCTATGTTAGGGATAATCTGAAGTGTGAAATAAATAAGGAAATAAAAACTGAGAGGAATACAGAAACAATTTGGATAGAATTAAGCGACGGTCGGGAAAAATTAATCACAGGGGTAATATATAGACCCCCCAATCTTGATAGCGTCAATGAGCGACTTATCTGGGATGAAATGCACAGGGCTTCCATACACAACAAAGTCTGTATAGTAGGCGACTTTAACCTTGGCCAAATAGATTGGACTGTCCTTACGGGTAACTCAGAATCAGAGGATTTTCTAGAGACGATCCAGGACTGTTTCCTAAGTCAACATATAACCGAACCCACACTGGGTAATAATATACTGGATTTAGTTCTGACGAACAGAGAAAACCTCATTAGCAATGTCGAGGTAGGGAACGAACTTGCAAACAGCGATCACAAAGAAATTCGATTCCAGTTAGATTTTCAGGGCAGACGTAAGGAAAATTCCACTAAAGTACCAGATTTCAGAAGGGCAAACTTTGACAGTTTAAAGAGACAGCTGAGAGAGGGGGTGTCGCGCTTGGCCGTGAACCTGACAGATGACACCGACCTGATAACGAGATCTGAGATTGCCGAGTTCCACGATAATTTAAATAGTGAGTTACTTAATGCACAAAGGCAGAACATACCATACAAAAAACTCAGATCAGACAACAATGACCCTAAATGGATAAATAATTATTTAAAGAACATCATTGGCCAAAGGAAGCTATAGGTAGAAGGATAAATCGTGGCGAAATTCACCTCCGGGACTATTATAGGGTATTGGCGAGTAGAGTTAAAACCGAGATAAGGAAAGCAAAGAGGAATAATGAGGTAAGGATAGCAAGGGAGGCGAAGACAAACCCCAAAAGATTCTACCAAATGTGTCAAACTAAAACACGAGAAAAGATTGGACCAATACGGTCAGACTCCGGCGAGCTCACCGATAACGACGGAGAAATGAGCAATAATTTGAATAAATATTTTTCAACAGTTTTCACCACCGAAAATCTAAACATGATACCCGAGGCACCGACTCTATTCAGAGATAGTGAAGAAAACAAATTAAGTGAGATAGTAGTGACTAGTAACGATGTTAGTAAGCAAATAGACAAACTAAAGCCTAATAAGTCACCTGGTCCCAATGAGATATTTGCCAGAGTATTAAAGGAATGTAAGGAAGAGCTTAGTATGCCCTTAGCAAAGTTGTTTAACATGTCCTTAAATACAGGTGTAGTACCAGAATCCTGGAGGATAGCGAATGTAATACCGATTTTCAAGAAGGGGGATAGATCACTATCCTCTAACTACCGCCCAATCAGCCTAACATCAATAGTAGGCAAATTACTTGAATCAATCATTTCAAACTCTATTCGAAACCACCTGGAGAAGCACAAGTTGATCAATGATTCCCAACATGGCTTCACAAGCCGGCGTTCATGTCTAACTAATCTATTAACATTCTTTTCATCAGTTTTCGAATCGGTGGACGAAGGGCACAATTATGATGTGGTATATCTCGACTTTAGCAAAGCCTTGGACAGAGTCCCCCACGAAAGACTAATTAGAAAGGTATAAGCACATGGCATCAAAGGTAATATCCTTAAATGGATTAGGGCGTGGTTACAGGACAGGAAACAGCGAGTGAGCATTAACGGCACTAAGTCCCATTGGAGCAACGTCACTAGTGGAGTTCCCCAGGGTTCAGTACTTGGACCATTATTATTTATTATATACATAAACGACATAGATATCGGCATAGACAGCAACATAGGTAAATTTGCTGATGACACTAAAATAGGAAGTGTTATTAAATCTGACGAGGACTCGGCAAAACTACAGGAAGATCCAAACAAATTCTTCGAATGGTCTGAAAAATGGCAAATGAAATTCAACGTGGACAAATGTAAAGTGCTCAGTATAGGAGATGTAAACAGGGAAACCAGATACCAGATGAACAACGATGCCATAGAGAAATCCGACTGCGAGAGAGATTTAGGAGTAATGATAAGTAGGAACCTTAAGCCAAGTAAACAATGTGTTTTTGCTCATAACAAGGCTAATAAAGTACTTGGGTTTATACATAGGAGTGTTAGTTACAAGACTAGCGAGGTCATCCTAAAACTATATCTTGCGCTTGTGAGACCATCTGGATTACGCAGTTCAATTCTGGTCACCGTATTACAGAATGGATATTGAATCCTTGGAAAGAATTCAGAGGAGAATGGCAAGACTAATCCCGGGCGTTAGGAACCTTGAGTACAGAGACAGGTTAAGATGCTTTAACCGTTAAAGCATCTTAATTTGCACTCCCTCGAGAGACGTAGAGTGAGGGGCGATATGATAGAGGTGTATAAATGGAAGTCGGGGCTAAACAAAGGGGACGTACAAAGGCACTCAAACTATCCAACCAGGGAAGCGAACTTCGTAACAATATGGTTTTAAATTGAATAAATTTAGATTTAAGTGAAATAGGTAAACACTGGTTTGGAAACAGAGCTAGTGGATAGATGGAACAAGTTACCAAATATCATCATTAACTTTCGAATACGGCTGAATTGGCTTTAAACATATGGTTGGATGCTCATATGAGCAATAGGGTTGGGTGTAAGCGGGACTGCCCAGTATGGAGCTAATGAGCCCGCTGCAGTTTCCCCTCCATTCTTATGTTCTTATGTTCTTAGAGGCGCTGTTGACCTGACACACCCAGCCAGCGATACACTGCGCCACCCCAACACTGGATGAGAAGCCAAGAAACACTCCAAACTACACCAGGAGAGAAATAGGGACTCTCTACTCCACCCAGGTGAGGAATTATGAGATTTCCTAACTACATCATATGAGAAAGAAGACCCATCTCAACACCTGTGTGGCTGGAGGACCTACTGGGACCAGTGGTACATGCAGCTGTAGTGAGGTGGCGGAAGCAGCAGTCATGGAGGTACAAGCGGCCATCAGGGTTAGTGGGAAGGACTCTTGGGTGCCTGACAGCATGTCACAAGAATGTCACAGTGCTCCCCTGGTACCAGATCCTAAAGTTGTCTATATATTTGACTCTATGTTTCTTATGTATCTGTATTGCAGCTTTTTGTGCCTCAATCAAGTGACTCACTCCCCGATTTCACCATATGTAACTTGTCATCTCTGTTCGTTGTATATTTTCAGCCTTCGGGCTGCCATGTTTTTTTAATAAACCGTTAATTATTATTATTATTATTTACACACATTGTCATGGGTTGCGTTGGGCCTCCCGCACAACCCATCCCAAATGTTTGTTTACGGTAGAGATAAGGTAACCGGCCAGCCATGACTGGGACATGTAGGGGGGGGGGGCAGGCCAGTGAGACAGTGGTGTACTGTTCTTCACTTCACGCCTCAAAAAACCAATTTAGCCAGTGGGCTTTAGACCTTGGTTTAGAGAAGACCTCCTGCTCCGCGGACTTATCAGGGGCCATACAGTCCTACCAGTGCTACGGGTCTGTGTGTGCAAATCCCCGAGATTTTTTTTGTTAAGTCCAGCGACAAGTTAACACACCCTGTAAAGGAAGTGATCAATGGTGAGGGCCTGTTTGCTACAAGAGCACTCCAGGCCGGCCTAATAGATCTAAACGATTAATTCACCAGGTTGACAAACTCTCCCTTATAACTTACGGTACTGTGGCGTGAATGTGAGTGACTGACCTATCCATGCAAATTATAAGTCCAGTGTATGGAATTGTGCCAAATAAACGTAAGTGCAATCATCTGCCCGTATCTGTGATCCCTCTATTATCATTATTACCAAGGGTAATGACTCATTGGTTATGACAAAGTATAACCAATAACTTAGATGGATGTTGGAAGTTAGTGGAATTCACTAAATCATCATTTATCAAGTACATAACGCATTGAGTGCCGGAAGCAGAGCAAAATTCTACGTAGTGATACACCATAATCTCTTGGGTGAGTAACCAGTGTGAAGGTATCCGAGTTCTACGGTAAGAAAGCCACTTCCCTGCACTTAAAACGTAACACACACACACACACATTGTCCCACCTCCTTCCATTACTCTAGGTCCGAACACACTCCAGGTTGTAGATTCCACGAAGCTCCTCGGCGTCACCATAGACAACAAACTAAATTGGAAACCACACGTCAGTGAAGTTGTCAAATCCTCCAGTTTCCGTCTCCACCTGCTCCGCCGACTCAAGTCCCTCGGAGTTCCTGCACACGAGCTCCTCAGTGTATACACAACATTCATACTTCCCAAGCTCACCTATGCCTCCCCCACCTGGTCTTCCTCCCTAAATGCCACACAACGTAAACACCTAGAAAAAGTGCAAAAGAGGGCATGCAAGATTATTCTCTCCCCTTCCTACTCCACATATCAAGAAGCGCTCAACACACTGACCCTTTCGACTCTCACTGACCATCACCACGGCCTCATCTGCAAATTTGGTAAGAAGCTTCTACACCATCCCCGACACCGGCTCCTACTACCACCTGAGATCCCCTGTCCGAGAATTGCTGTTCGTCACCACAACCGCATCCAGCCCATACGTGCACGAACTGATCGCTATAAGAACAGCCCAGTCCCAACCATTGTAAAAATTATCAATAACATGTAATAAATCAGTGTATTCACTCCCAGTAAACACTGCTCCTTACACTATCACTGTGTTGAAATGAACTGTAGTTTGAGCTGATCCCCATCTAAGCTATTATATGTCTTATTTGTGTCACTTATGTTACTTGTATATTATTTGTAATTCGTAACCCATTCCCCAAATATGTAACTGTATATTTTCAGCCTTCTGGCTGCCAAGCTCTTTCAATAAACCGTTAATTATTATTATTATTATTATTACACACACACACATAGGTGAGGTAAGCGTCAAGGTTTACAGTTAACGTAAAGGTCAAGTATAGAGTTGAAGTCATAGTTGTTGAGGTCAGTGCTGGTGTTTATGTTCTCGTGTTTATATACTACAGGTGAGGCAACCTTACCGGGATCACCCCAACATTAAAACCCCATCTTGTTACAACTGAAGATTAAACCCCCAGCTTATTACACCTAAAGATTACACCCCTAGCTTATCACACCTAAAGATTAAACCCCCAGCTTATTCCACCTGAAGATTAACCAACCTTACACTATCCTAACGCAAATTTTAACCTAACCTAATCTATATATTAAAACCCCAGCTTATTATACCTGAAGATTAAACCCCCGGCTTATTACACCTATAGAGTAACCAAACCTTACACTAAACTAACCCAACACTAACTTAATCTAAAGCTAATTTAACCTAATCACCTGTAGATTAAACCCCAGCTTATTACACCTAAAGATTAACTATCCTTACGCTAACCTAACATAATGTAACGCTAACCTAACCTGACCTAACTTAACCTAATCTAACCTGAAGCCAACTTAACAACACCTAATCTAACCTACCCTACCCACCTGGCAGAGATAGGTTAGTGGTTAATCATCAGGTGAAATAAGCTGGGAGGTTAATCTACAGGTGATTCGCTTTCCGTAATGGTTTTTTTTTTCTTGGGAAATAACTGGATATAAAATAAACAACATACAGACACAGTGGTGGGCGGCTGTACGTCCCGTCGACCACAGGGATGATAAAGCAGTTGCCTCCGTTGTTCTTGTCATATTTTGAGAGAGAGAGAGAGAGAGAGAGAGAGAGAGAGAGAGAGAGAGAGAGAGAGAGAGAGAGAGAGAGAGAGAGAGAGAGAGAGAGAGAGAGAGAGAGAGAGAGAGAGAGAGAGAGAGAGAGGAGAGAGAGAGAGAGAGAGAGAGAGAGAGAGAGAGAGAGAGAGAGAGAGAGAGAGAGAGAGAGAGAGAGTCCTAAGTTCCATCTTCATATAGGCATCAGCTGAGGACAATTATTTACCTCACCCAGAAGCCGCCAAAACGTATCCCTCGCCCCACCCCACCAACCTTCGACGTGCTGTACCCAACTCACATTATAAGAGCTTGGACCAGTTGACTCTCAGGAATTTTAAGAAGTCCAACCACCCGCCAAGAAACATTCACTATCAATACCATTGGCTCGATAATTTGGTGCTTGGGAGTTGCAAAGTACAAGTAATGGATGACGTGAAGAACAGACACCCCAGCTTATTTTACCGTAAGATTGATCACCCTAACGCTAGCTTAACCTAATCTAACTTAACCTACAAATAGCGAGCGTTAGGGGTTAAGGTGTTGTAATGATTGTTTGTCAGACCAAAGCTTACAGCCCAGAATTATGTCACATGTAACAGCAAGCACTACAGACCTCGTGGCACCACCACATCCCGGGTTGACACACCTCAGGTCGACCCTAGGGACTTGACCTCGTCCGCTAATGACTTGAGTTAGCCGGGTGACCTACAACCGCACCTAACCAAGACACCTGGGCAGGACGACACCTGCACACAGCCGTCCAGACCTGACACTAGGGAACCAGAATTCTCACCACCACTCGATCAGCTCTACCCGGCGTCATGAACTTAGTAATTCAAGGACCCGCTAATTAGCCAGCACTCCTGTTGACCCAACAACCCGGTCAAGACACACCCAGTTCAGTAGGAGAGGTCACCCCCCGGCTCGACCAATATATAGGGGCTGGAGCTCCTCTCACGCTCGAGAGTGTCTGTAACCAGGAAGGGCCAGCTACCAGGTCCCCGAGTCCCGCTCGAGAGAAGACCGCCACTAAGTGTAACGAGGTCTCAGCCCGGGTCCATCGACAAAGTGCTGTCAACTCCACGTGTAACAGTAAGTGCTGGCTGTGTAGTCTGTGGAAGTGCAGTGATCCCGAACCTCCCCAACGATCGACTTAGTGAAGTGCCCATTCTAGTTGTGAGGTTAGGTTATACGAGAATACCATAGTCTATCATAAATTGTGTACGAACCCCCCTATTAATCCCCCCTATTGAACTAGTAAAATAAATCTGTAACACGCATTGGTGTTTTATATACTACACTTGTACTGTGCCTGTGTTAATATACAGTGTTGACATCACACCCTCGAGACACGCTACCATTTCCTCTCGCTATAATACTCTACTACTATAAGCTCCTAACTTACCTCTTCATGTGAGATTTTGTCTCATTACAGTGTTTAATCATCAGGTGAAATAAGCTAAGGTGTATAATCGCCAGGTGATTCCAGGTCGCTATTAATTTTTTACGCAGTTAATATTTAATCCACATGTAAATACTTAAGGTAGTGTTATTCATGTTACATAACTCCTTCATAAATATTAAATTAAAGGTTGCAGTGGTGATACGCTAAACTATTAATACAATTTAGAATTATTGATGGTTATGTTATTTTTTAGTTTAGAGTTTAGACCACAACCAACATCGTCTCAGAAATATTCCCACAACGCTGTGGTTTTGTCCCAGGATTAACCCCACGCCGCCGGGCCGCTCACGTGTCTGGTTGGTTCCCGGGGTCGACGTCTGGTCTGAACCTCCGTATCTGATCGATTCCTTGTAGCTTCCCCTGAAACATGACTTGACAATTATCCTTTTTACACATTTCTTTATTTTTTTTCTCTCTCTCTTTTTCTTTAATACAATACTTTGTTCTTGTGTCTCGATGTTTTGTTTTGTACACGGGAAACAAATTTGTCGTGTGGGTCTCCAAGGAACACGAAGGAATGGATGGTATGCGAGTTTGAAGAAAACGGAGAGTAACCGCCCACCCCGCGTGCTGTCCCGTCCCTGCCACACAAACCATTGACCTCGCCTGTTATCTGATCATGTTACCACGCGTTACTATAACTTTATCCCCCATCCATCATGAATTCCTCTACTTTCCTGCTGGACGCTGTAATGCATCTGCGCCTTAGCCTTAAACAAGGATGTAAAGGGGTGCCCAATAAACTAGCCCTCGTGCTGTGTAGGGTGAATCTAAACAGACACTAAGAACGTGTCATGGGACTGATGAACATATGTCCTGTTTTACTTAGATCACCGGATGATTAGACACCCCAGTTTATTTCACTTGAAGATTAGCCCCAGCTTATTATTTTCACCCGAAGATTAGCCCCAGCTTATTTCACCTTTGGATTAACCACCCTAACGCTAACCAAATCTATCATCCATAACCTACCCTAAACTGAACTTAAAAACTAGCCTAACCGAACTCCAAATCCTAATCTAACCCCCAGGTAACGTTAGGGTGGTTAATCTTCAGGTGAAACAAGCTGGGTTGGAGGGAGGAGGGGGGGCTTATAAGCTACGTGTACTATTACAGATGATACTAAATGTTACCTAATACTTCCTTGAGATAAATGTACAAAAAACTCTCAACTGGCTCAGCCATGTTGATATTGTTATTATTATCGACTCGATATCTGTATTTTTCTGGCTAAATAAACTGTTTTACTATCAATATCCTTGTTCTGGTGTGTGTTAAGGTGAAAAGGTTAATACAGGTCAAAGTTACAGTCGTGATAGGAGAGGCACGCAGCTGGGAATTGGCACTTGGCCCGAGGACGACCTGGTTGTTGTTATTGATATGATTACTTCACCCCCACCACCTGTCACTACCAACATGGCCGTCATGCAACTCTCCAATACACACAATTATCTACAATAGGGTTTAATAGATACTTGGCTTGCGTTGTCTGGTGTGAGCCTCGTCTACTACAGGCATAAACACTTCTTGTAGTTTTAACTTACTAGTACAGTACAATATCGTCCAATTATACGTTGTCTCTAATTAAGGATAGTGGTCCACGCCTGCTTTAAGTTTCATAATTATACCCAAACAATTAGGAAAGTTAAAGCAGGTTGTTATAGGAAGGGAAACAGGGAGGTCGAGCTGTTATGAATATTGGTCACGGTACATACAGAGAGCGAGAATGTAAGAGTGTCTCAGTTTAACACGAGAGTAAGACAAAAACCCTCTCTATCTTACATACTTAGGCACAACACCATAACAGTAGGTCTATAAATGTAAGGTAGATCCTATTCACACCCAGCCATCATCCCCTTGTATCTGTCCAACCTATATATGAAGACTTCCTACATAGATCACGTTCATGTAGTCAACTGGCAACATGTTCCACTCACTCACAATTGTATTACTAAACAGAACTTAACACATCTCCTCCCTGTATATATATAGATTTCTTAAAATAAAATCCACATTAACATAAACATATATTTAACTGGTGAACCAATATGTATCGATATAAAAATCACATCGACATCACCTTGACCTCATGTGTTGGATCACCTGAAGATTAGCCACCCCAGGTTAATTCGCCTGATGATTAGCCACAAGAGGTGGGGTTAGGGTGGTTAATATTAAAGTGAAATAAGCTGGTGGTGGTTAATCTGTACTGTACGGAGCCGATACGTTTTCTTATCTTTAGTTAGTACTGTAGTGTAAAATAAACGTAATAATATTTAAGAGTCTGGTCACAAGGTCACTGAGTGTAGATGTTGACATAACGTGAGGTGACCAGGTCGATACACTCCCCCCCCCCCGAGAGGTAGCTAGTCACCTGATAAGGGTTACTGATAATGAACTGCTGTTAACTACGAACACAAGGTAGTTCTTATCCTCGTGCTGCTGCTTCTCTTGCTGACGTAGTTGGGAAAGAGGGTCCCATAGATAGGTGCCATTTACAACTGGGTGGGTGAACAGGGATCGCGTGGGATTCGAATCACCGACCCCAAAAAACGGGAGATAAGCGCTGTAATCCACTCGACCGCCGCAGTGTTGTTACGACATTGTTATTAGAATATGGAGTCTGGTCACTGTACATTAATAAGGCCATTGTCGACTTATTGTTCAGCTGATGTAATTGTCAGGGTTAGGTTATTAAGCACCATTCATTGACCTTACTTCCTGCAACTATCTAACAAATTGACGGTACTGTGTGTGTGTGTGTGTGTGTGTGTATCATGCCACATACATGTTTAGTATAAATGACAGAGTTGTTTACCCAGACAGCCAGCTCTTGCACACAGGATAATTTATCTGAAGGAGGCGTCGGCGGCAGCGTTCTATCTCTGTTTACATCACAAAACAGATAACTTTTGATTATGAATTTAACTGTATAATCATGAACGACGTAATCGATTTCGTAACAAGTTCAATTAATCTGGCGCTGAAGTATGAGAAACAGTCATTCATTGTAACTAGTAACGATGTTGGTCAACTAGTAAAGATGTGGTCAAGTCTCGTCTGGTGAATTTCGTCTTGTTATGATAACCGACCACATGGACTCACGGTGACCGGAGAAAAAATAAATAAAAACACAAAAATCCCAAGAAAAAAGTCACATAAAAAGTCAGAATTTCGGTTAAGTTAGAGTAGGGTAGGTTAGTTAGGTTAGCTTGGGTTACGTTAGGTTAGGTTGGGTTACGTTAGGTTAGGTTGGGTTACGTTATGTTTGGTTAGGTTAGGTTGGGTTGGGTTTGGTTAGGTTGTTAGCTTTAGTTAAGTTTGGTTAGCTTAGGTTAGCTTTAGTTAGGGTTGGTTAGGTTAGGTGATTTTCTCCTAGATGAAGCTCACCTGTGTATGTTACCGCTCTAGGTAAGAAAACAAACACGACCTGAGATTGCATTTACATTTCCTGTTTTGAGTTACGAAATTACGACTTTAACAACACACACACACACACACACACACACACACACACACACACACACACACAAAATAATACCCCCCAATCGATTCACGGGAGAAAATTTAACCATCAATATGAAACAGGTAGACACAACTTCACCAGTCCTGTGTTAGGTTAGGTGAAGTTAGGTTAGATTAGGTGAAGTGAGGTTAGATTTTGTTTTACGACCTTTAACCCGTGTCTTTGTTTTAGTGAGGAAGGGGAGGCAGGGGTGAGGGAGGGAGGGGTGAGGGAGGGAGGGAGAGGGGGTGAGGGAAGGAGGGAGAAGGAGGAGAAAGGGGAGGGACAGAGGGAGGGGAGGAGGCAGAGAGGGAGGGAGGGGGGGGTAGAAGGAAGGGAGGGAGGGTTAGAGGGAAGGGAGGTGAGGGAAGACAGGGAGTGAGGGGGAGACAGAGGGAAGGGAGGGGAGACGGGGGGAAGGCAGGGGAGACAGGGAGTGAGGGAGGGTTAGAGGGAAGGGAGGGGAGGGAAGACAGGGAGTGAGGGAGGGTTAGAGGGAGGGGAAGGGGGCAATATTTACAAACAATAGACAGTGATCCGGACAATATTATTTACCGAGGTGTTGTAGGCGGGTCACGGGCACCGAGCTAGCTGTATAGTGGCTCCTGTCCTGGCATTACACAGGGCCACCCATCCATCCATCTATTCACCCATCAGTCCATCCACACAGGCAACTATCCACCCACCCATCTATCCATCCACACAGCCATCTATCCACCCACACATTCAGCTATTCATACATACAGCTATCCATCCACTACCCACCCATATATATATATATACCCATCCATCCACATCGCCACCCATCTATCCATTCTTCTATAAACCCATCCATCCAATCATCAATCCAACCATCCATCTTTGTCAACTTAGGGATCAAATTTTCCTCGACAGTATAAGAAGCACAGAACAGAAATAACACCCAAAATAGCTTCAAAAACACACCGAGACTCTACCTTATCTAGACACTGTACAATACTGGCAGCAAACTTCACGTAGGAAGGAATGTAACTGCGGAGCCAACCAGGTAAAACAATACCATCAGCTGTAGAGCATCGTCAGCGCCTCCCACATCCCGTACTATTTGCTGATATGTCCGTTACATTATCAGACATGGCTCCTACTCAGCACAACACAGTCCCCATTCACTTAGTCAGCGGTATAAAACACGTGTATGTGTGGTATAAACAAGAGGCGGTTGCTGTTGAATGAAATCTTACGCTAACCTGACACTACAACTCTGCATAGTCAACAAACTCTTGGTAAACAGAGTGAATGGAGGAGCTAGTACGTATTGTGTGGCAGTTTAACAGAGGTGGATACTACAGATGTGACCAAAAATGGAGGGAGATTTAATGGGGGGGGGGAGGTAGATGACATACACGAGGCTGAATGCTAATCCTCAGTGTTAATGTCAATAGATTATTACCCGGTACAAACATACTTCCTGGACTGACTTTGGATGGATAAGAACGACGAGTCAAGGGGAAATGTAAGGGTAAAAATGTTTATCCAAAAACTGAAGGTGAACATCCTCGCATCTGTCCGCCAGTCAGTAGCACCTGTAAACGATTACTCCCACACCTTGATATACTGTATTGTACACGGTGTCTCAAAAAATGTATACACACACACACACACACACACACACGAACACTCCCTTATAGATTCTTGTATTTACAGCAGCAACATTGTCCTCAGTTGTTGATGTGCGAGGTTTCCCACAAATAGAGGACAACGTTATAATAGTGTACAACCATTCACACAATCTCCACAAACATCTGTAAGGCAGGTGTACATTGTTTGGAGACACCCTGTATATATAGTTGGGACATAAAGATTGGTAATATACAGTACAGGGTCGATTGGTTTAAACCTATAGTTAAAATCATTTGGTTTAAACAGCTTTTTTATTGTTAATCAACCCCCAATTTTTTGTTGGGGGGGAGGATTAGCTTTTTTTCAAGTTTACATTCCATAACATTGTGTGGTCTCTACCCCTGCATGTGCATACCTAAGGTCTTGGTTTTCTGTTTACTTGAAATGCTTGCAATAAACAGTAGGGCCGTGTCTTAATGCAGCATAATACAATTAGTTTAAGGAATTTACTGTAATTATTTTATCATTGAATTTCCATTTGAGTCGCCCACCAAAGCTGCTTCAAGTATTGAATAATTAGTGAATTTGGTGCAATGAGCTGTTATTCGGTACAGTGCTGTATAGTCTTCATTTTATAAGCCTATTTGACCAAATATTTTTTCAACTTGTCATTATTATCAGTTGGAGGATAAAACAAAGACATAGGTGGGCGTGATGTCCCTTGGACTTTATTATGATTCATATTATTTCCCGGTTTATGCTTCACTAGACACAATCATATTGCAAACATTTCAACAGTAAACAGAGAACCAAAAATGTAAATTAAATAGTCTTCAGCTATTTATAATGAAAATATATTGTACTGGACAGTTCTCCATTGATATATGAAAGATAAATGCAATTAATTGCGGTAAAGCTCATAAAAAACTTCAAAACCAAAAACATGGTTTATTTGGTAAATCATTTTTTGGGGGCAATAACCATGTTTTTTATCCAGCTTGGTGACATATATTATAATCAATACACATTTAATAGTGCGACTACAGTAACCACACGACTCACTACAGCACCAGTAACAACACTGTACAGGCGGCAGACTTACCACACCAATGTTGAGGTTGTCCCCGGGGGTCACAGTACACAGGCTGCTCCCTCCCTGGCCAGTTAAGGTTCGCCAAGGCTGAGGAAGTAGTGCTCAGTTCTAACATGATTTTGAAGAAGAAAATACAAGCAACGCATCACCTAAAGATCCCTCCCCTCCCCCCCTACTTTATTGAACTAACCTAACTTAAACTAACTTAAACTAACTTAACACTAAACTAATCTAACCAGGTAGCGTTAGGGTGGTTAGTCTTCATGTGAAATAAACTAGGGGAGCTAATCTTCAGGTGATCTAATTCTGTACATACATACATACATAAATACTGTTTCATTTTCTTCATAAAGTTAGATGAAAGTAGCAATGGACCTGACGAGGGGTTAGGGATGTACAGTGGCGGCAAGTTGGGACACACACACACACACACACAGTACAAACACAAAATAACAACTGTACACGACGTTACATTTGTACAGCACAATACAGTAATACAAAATTCATACCCAGTAACTATAGCACACAACTTTATTACACATCACAACTAGTATACACTTTACAACATACACAATACACCAACAACAGCACATCACATTACACTGCACATACCTACGATCACCACAAAACACAGCCCTAAACACTAATACACAATACAGCAATTAGCACATTACAGCATACAGCACATTACATAAAAGCTGTACTGTACTCTATAAAATTCACCACTAGTACAATACATACAATAAAAACATTACACTGAAACTATACTGTAGTTCTATTTAGCGGATCATGGGTGGGGGGGGATTGTAGTCCGTTAGATGTGAGACCTCCATATAACGGATTACTGTACACCAGTCAGATTGATGTTCGTTCGTTAATTGGAGGTTTAACAGTACACCAATAATGACATTATGCAAAGTCATACACGATACAGCACTGTAATTATCTATTCAAAAATACAGTAACACCATAACTATAGGAGGAATACAGGAGGAAGAAGGAGGTGGGGGAGGGAGAGAAGGAGGAAGAGGGGGAGAGGAGGACCACAAAGAAGCTAAATTAGGAAGAAAACAGAGAACAGGAGTAAGTGGCGGATACTAAAATACACACGAAGAAGAAGAAGAAGAAATTGAAGAAGAAGAAGAAGGTGAATAAGAAGAAGAAAAAGAAGAAGAAAAAGAAGTGAACAAGAAGAAGGTGAATAATAATAATAAGAAAAAGAAGAAACAAAAGAAGATACAAATATTCCTCGTATCCTGTTAGGGTGGTGGAACACTTGGTTATGTCAGTGTTGGGTGGTGGAACACTTGGTTATGTCAGTGTTGGGTGGTGGAACACTTGGTTATGTCAGTGTTGGGTGGTGGAACACTTGGTTATGTCAGTTTTGGTTGGTGGAACACTTGGTTATGTCAGTTTTGGTTGGTGGAACACTTGGTTATGTCAGTGTTGGGTGGTGGAACACTTGGTTATGTCAGTGTTGGGTTGGTTATGTCAGAACACTTGGTTATGTCAGTTTTGGTTGGTGTTGGTGGAACACTTGGTTATGTCAGTGTTGGGTGGTGGAACACTTGGTTATGTCAGTTTTGGGTGGTGGAACACTTGGTTATGTCAGTTTTGGGTGGTGGAACACTTGGTTATGTCAGTTTTGGGTGGTGGAACACTTGGTTATGTCAGTGTTGGGTGGTGGAACACTTGGTTATGTCAGTGATGGTTGGTGGAACACTTGGTTATGTCAGTGTTGGGTGGTGGAACACTTGGTTATGTCAGTTTTGGGTGGTGGAACACTTGGTTATGTCAGTTTTGGGTGGTGGAACACTTGGTTATGTCAGTGTTGGGTGGTGGAACACTTGGTTATGTCAGTTTTGGGTGGTGGAACACTTGTTATGTCAGTTTTGGGTGGTGGAACACTGCTCAGTGTTGGGTGGTGGAACACTTGGTTATATCAGTGATGGGGGTGGAACACTTGGTGTCGTTTTGGGGGTGGAACACTTGGTTATGTCGTGTTGGGTGGTGGAACACTTGGTTATGTCAGTTTTGGGTGGGTGGAACACTTGGTTATGTCAGTTTTGGGTGGTGGAACACTTTGTTATGTCAGTTTTGGGTGGTGGAACACTTGGTGAACTATATCAGTGATGGTGGTGGAACAC
This sequence comes from Homarus americanus, assembly GCF_018991925.1. NCBI lineage: Eukaryota > Metazoa > Arthropoda > Malacostraca > Decapoda > Nephropidae > Homarus > Homarus americanus. Next base: position 7,880,545 of record NW_024742238.1, on the reverse strand, counting down.
TTGGTTATGTCAGTTTGGGTGGTGGAACACTTAGCTATGTCAGTGTTGGGTGGTGGATATATCAGTGATGGGTGGTGGAAACATTTGGTTATGTCAGTGCTTGCTGTGGTGTTGGGTGGTGGAACACTTGGTTATGTAAGTGTTGGGTGGTGGAACACTTGGTTATGTCAGTGTTGGGTGGTGGAACGCGGTTAAACGGTTGGTCATTGGGTGGTGGGTGGTGGAACACTTGGTTATGTCAGTGTTGGTGGTGGGCGCTTGGTCATGTCAGCGTAGGTGGTGGAACGCTTGGTTATGTCAGCGTTGGTGGTGGAACACTTGGTTGTCAGTGTTGGGTGGTGGAACATTGGTGGTGGAACACGCTTGGTTATGTCAGCGTTGGGTGAACGTTGGTTATGTCAGTGTTGGGTGATGTCAGCGTTGTGGTGGAACCTTGGTTATATCAGCGTGTGGTGGAACACTTGGTTATGCGTCAGCGTGGTGGGTCTTGGTTGGCGTCAACACTTGGTTATATCAGCGTTGGGTGGTGGAACACTTGGTTATATCAAGTGTTGGGTGGTGGAACACTTGGTTATGTCAGCATTGGGTGGTGGAATACTTGGTTATGTCAGCGTTGGGTGGTGGAACACTTATCTAGCATCTCTGGTATGTGACCTTGGACTCCATCTTCACAAGGCTAACGTTACAACCTGGATTAATTTATCTAATCTTCACATGATCACTACATCTTAATCCATAGCTAATTGATAAGCTTTATAAGATATAGATACATAAAGATTAAGCACTCCAACTTAATGCACGTGATGATTTAACACCCAAACGTTATCCAAACCAAACCAAACCTAATTTAACCTAACCTATTGTAACCTAAACTAACCCCTTCAGGTAGTGTTATGATGTTCAATTATCAGGTGAAATATGCTGAGTGTCTAATATTCAGGTGATCCAAGAAAACTATTCATGTTAGTGTATAACGAAAAGAGAGACAGTTTACAATCTTGAGGACTGTGGAAGTTATTACCTGTTACCAAGTTATATCAGGGATTCAAATCTGGCAATTTTGTCAGTATATGTGTACAGTAAAAAGGTTTTAGTGTCTTTGAAGCTAAAAATCAGCCATGTCAACTTTGAATCTCTGAAGTGGTCCTGAAGTATGTACAACATCTCAAGTTTTCACAAAATGTTGCCATAAACAGATTTTAGCCTCAAAGGGGTTATGGTACAGTACTACCAAAAGTTTCCCTTACACTCGCACACATATACTACTGTATATACAGTACAGTAGTATATTGGTTCTAAAAGCAGCTATGAACCCTGGAATTGACTCTTTAATGAAAATATTTTATAGTATACAGTTTATGTGATGATTCTTCACATTTGGATATTTTATAAAAGAGGCGAACACTCGTAATGAAAAGTACACAAAGGACAGAGGTGGCCTTTTTTACCTACCGTGTGCTGTGCTGGTCACCTCATCCATCCTTATACTGTATGGCAAACTCTGCCTCGTCTGTCACCATATCATCTGGTATCTCTCTTTTTTTTAAGTTATCCTGTTTGTTTTTTCCATGACCAGATCACAATGAGCACACTGATCTGTAGGTGTTAAAAAAAAAAGAGAGAATTAATATGAATCAATTCAGTATAAGTTAAATATTGAAGAGGCCTATACCTAAACTACACAAGGTGTTCCTCTGCATAACCAACCTGTTGGCACCCTGTGCTTGTTGAGAGAAAAAAAATCAAGAACACCCTTTCTATACAATACTGCACTGTATACACCACCAAGGTTCCTACTCATACAGTATATTGGTACCAGTTGGAGCAGCAGTTCGTAACTAAGGGAGAGGGAAGACTTTCATTTTGGGGGGGCGGGGGCGAAAGGGATCAACATGTCTGATTCAGAAGTAAATACTGTACACGAAGATACTCTATGTACTGTACACTGAATAATAACCAGACCTTATTCTATGAGGTTCAGGGATGCCAGGGATTGAAGGTTTGTCACCTAGATGCAACACTACTCTCTGCTCTAATTGCATTGTATAAATTTCGATGTTGAGATTGATCAAATTAGTTAAGATATTTTAGTGGTGTTAGATTTACTATAATTAGATTAGTTTCGATTGAAAAAGATGACCATTGACACACAAGACCTACACCACACACTTATGGTATACAGGTACAACTGCACATAAGTTTCAGCACCAGGGTGTGATGGAAAGGGAGGGGCTGTACTTTACCAAGGGAAAAAATTTTCACTTGTGAGAAATATATGTAAGAGGAAATGTTTTTTAAGCCCACATCTTTTTCACCCAAGACAGACAAAGGGTTGGATGAGCAGTATACAGTACAGGGCATATCATTTTATCACCAAGCAACAATCAGTCCATAAAATGTACACAAAGTTACTGTACTACTGTTTACCTACATCTAAACTCTAAAGTATCTAAGCCTTAAAATTAGCAAGGGTGAAGTTGTGAATTTAACTCATGGACAGTATGATCACTTTTGAGCCAGTCCCATGACTGCATTGGGGTAATTTGAGTGGCATAAAGAGCTTCAAATAAATCAGATCTATAGAACAATTTACAGCATATAAATGCAAAATTAAGAGCATTTTTAGTTTTGGGCAAGTGCTACGGAAGCCTGATCATGTCATGTAAGGCATATTATTTTTCTATTCATGACGAGTTTGTTTGGTCCCACCTGTATCCAGTTACTTAATCCTGTATGTCTTTTGCCATTCTAATTAAACAGTTCACTTAAAATGAAAACGGAAATCTGTCATGCATGACCCATAAAATACAACTGGAAAAATGTATCAAAAGCTCCTAGATCAAACAGCAACTCCAGATGATGTACCGGACCATTATGAATTGCATCTACAGAACTGTCTCCACTGTTTTCAATGTCTATCTCATGTAGACCGAGTATACAGCAGGTAATCTATCCATTAGATTCCTGCAAGCCCACCCGGTATCACTACATTTTTGCAACTCCCTGGGCTCATCACCATACATTTCCCTCTGAACATTCAGCCACTTACAGTGCGCATTGAACCCTGACATGTACACATTGAACTTCTGCAGCAAAAAAAAAGCAGTCAGCCTCAGACTGACTTAACAGTGTCAACTAGCACCAGGTTAAGGCAATCTGCATTAATCAGTACATAGAAATCATGTTTAGCCTCTGCCTTATTCCAGCTGCCACTCCAGAGTGTTTTCCACTCATTACTGATGCCCCATCATAACCTTGTCCAACAAGATTGGATCTGTACTCTAGCCCATACCTTACCAGGCAGTGGATGAAATTTCCTAAGAGTTCTTTGGCATCTAATAGGGTGGCTTGTTGGAAGTCTAGGAAGCTTTCATGTATGGCCCCATTGTAATAGTACCTAAGTTTCAGTGACAGCTGCTCCTTCATTTTTAGGTCTTTAGTTTTGTCAGCAATGACAGAGAACACTTCACTTTCCTTTACTTCTTTCATTATAATGTTGTGCACCATATTTGTCAAACATTCTAGAATTATATTCTGTATTATATTGCTGATAACTTTTGCATTACCACTTGCCTTCATTTTTTCCTAACACTATGTCATGCTTTGCAATCATTTCCAAAATTGCTAAAAAGTTTCCCTTGTTAAAGTTGTCATCTGACTCATGGTGGCCCCTTTTGTGTTGCCATCAAGAAAGGTGCTTCAGCCACCGTTTTAATGTATACAGCATTCAATTCTTTTGGACTTTTCCTGTACTCCTAATTCATGGTATCTAATACTGGAAGAGTCTGTAAGTATTTTCTTCTTATGCTCGGTCCATGCAAACATGGTACAGTACTGACATGACTTTGACTTTTCGTGTAATTTAAATCCACCATCTCTGTACACTGCCTTTTTCCCATTTGAGTAGCCCAGTTTTGAGGTGAAGGCCGATTCTGGGGTATTTGGCAGGGAAAAGTGTCTACATGCAAAGCAGTAGGCCAAGTCCTGGATTTGGGAGTATTGTACTCCATCAACGGATGATACTTGTAACAAGAATTAATTAAGGCCCTTTTCCTGCTACCTTGCATCATTCTTGGAAAGACCTTTAAATGAGGCTGTGCAGAGCCTGCTGCTCTGAACTGTGAAACATCTGCAAATGATAATCAACACAGGGTTAATTGTTGCAATGAAGCAATGCATTTCGGCATCATTTTAAGTCATAAGCATGTCATATGTGAAATGGCCCAAAAAAGAACATATCAAGTTACATTCAGAAGTATTAGCTTCACACTGGGAGGTTTGATAATGCTGTAATTATTGGAGCAGTATTATAGTTAGTATCCCATTCAAATCCACCAAGAAGTAAAAATGAACTTACATTGAAAATGTTGTGTGGTAATACTAAGCCACTCAGAATGGTGTCTAAGACTGAATGCTACAGTAAAATGTGATAATATACTGTGAGGTTCAGGTTGGATCCAAATGGAAGAGCCTCTCAATAGCCGCTTGACATGCCCTGACGTGCAGACACTGCTGGAGGGTACTCGTCGCTGTTATTAAGGCTTGAATGCTGCTGGATACCCCGAGGTAAAGTGCCTGAAAACATAAATGAAATATGTTATTATAACTTCAATAAGCTGGACTTTATTGGTCACATCCGTGTCACATCTTTTGTCTTTTTGGAATGAGTTTTGTATTGATGAAAACGAAAGAAGAAGTTGTGTGTGCTGAGGTGTGATAGTGTAGTATTTTGCTCTAGATAATAGCATCTGAGTGGAACATCCCAATTAAATAAAAGGAAATGTCAAATTAAATGGCAATTTAAGGTAAATGTTCATGGAGTAAACAGATGGAACTGGCAGAACTTGACATACCCTGATGTGCAGTGTTACATGCGTGTACCTCATAATAGAACTTTACAACCCTTGACAACCAATTGCTTCATAAGCTGTACTTTTACATGTCTGTCGGATGTACTGTACCTGTATGTGTATTCTTAATAAATATATATTGTATGATTATACACATTCTCAGTATAGCATTACATGTGATATTGTCTTAGTGAATAGTTTATAATATTAACTTCTATAATCTAATATTAATACTGACATGTTAAATAAGATGTTTGGGTCAGTCTGCTCAAAGCAACCCATAGAAGCAGACGGTTTCAGAGCTGGGTCAGTCACACAAAAGCATGGGTAGTCACAGGACCTTCACCACTGGCCTGCATTGTCAGTGTATGTCTGTCTTCAATCTGGTGTTGTACTCCTGGTATTCATTATTGAGGCTGGCTGGCTGTTTTATATATTTGTGTTACTTGCATTTATAATTGTGTATTGATTTATTTTTGGGTGATGTTTATGATCCTTGAGTACCCTAATACTGTACCTGTACGTTCAATGTAATTATTTTCTATTTCACTGTTATTAGTGGTAAGTGTTTGTAAATATAGTTACTGCACATTTTACTTAACTTTCTTTACTCCATTCATCAAGTCTATATTCATGTATAAAGAGGCTACATTCAATCTGTATATAATACTGCAGTAGTTGGGGTTCTTCTTAATACAAATATTATAAACCATATACAGTAATGCACTTTGAATACATTAACTTTGTGTTTGTTATGAGTCTTACCTCTCTATCACAAAACAGCAGATAGATCTGCAGACACTGATGGGTGCTCATCGCTGCATGCCTAATCTCAGGTTGGTGGTGACTTGTCTAACAGGCCACTGCACTGCTGTCTATGGCTGGCTCTCTACTTTTCTTCTTCCTTATAAAGAAACTCTTCATATCTTGGCTTTGTTTCACACCTGGCTTTTCTCTCCCTTAACTGTCCCTGGAAAATTATAATGCAATTAATTCAATTTTATGCTCAATTTACCCTATAAATAAGCTATCATATCAAATGTACAGGATCATTGTCACCCTCAGGCTTGAAACATTAGAAGCAAAACAAAGTTTGCTATTTTTAGCTAGCATTGTACAGGAACTGTATTAGCTAGCTGGCTAACTGGGTAACATCAGACTCAGAAGCGTCTACAAAATGTTCATAGCTATAACAGCTTGCCAACATGTTGCTGCTTAAGCCAGGTCTTGATAACTTCTTCTCCAGAGGTGTTACAGCAAACATCCACAAACGTATCAAAATGTGAAGATGTGAATTATACGGTAGTTTCCCCATAACACATGTTGCAAGGAATTTGGCTGGCAGGGCAACTCATTGCCTTTCATAATGATTGTCAGTTCATCATCCTCATTAACAGGTGGCTTGGCAAAGCATGGAGCAGGAAGTTCTGCCTCGGCAGGTGGGCCGTAGTCTTGTGTGGAGGCAGGTCTTCTGACTTTTCTGATGGTGGGGGTGAAGATTGTCTTGACAGTTCAGGCAATTGTAAAGGTTGTCCTGACAGTCCTGGCTATGGTAAAGAGGGTCTTGATGGTGAAGAAGGGCTTGATGCTGCATTGCTGCGGGGAGTCTTGGTTGTGCAACACGAGAGACTTCAGGTTGTATGATGGGAGTGGCGAAAGTCACTGCTAGAGGTGGTAGAGTCTGGCCTGGAGGGATGACAGTAGTCGTGGCGGTTAGCTGAGATACCGTGATATTCATGATATTTCATAAATATCGGCATCTAATGTTGTTGACATTTCTTGCATAAATGTTCAACTTCTTACTGGGTCTAGGCATCTTGTTTGGGATAATGGCAAGAAAATTAGTAAAAAGCAAAGCAGTAGGTGAGGAGGATGCAAAACATACATCTGCTCTGTACCAAGTCATTCCAAGCACTAACTTCCCCTCAGCTTGGACCCTCTCCTGTCCTCCACCACCCTCACATGCACACCTACTCTTCCTCAGCCAAGGACGAAATGCCAGATGTTGCTTAAATAGCAAAACAAAATAATTTACCTTCAAATCTTTTTATACTGTACACTTTTTTCAGGCACTACTATGACAACAGAAAATGGGTATGACTCAACACCATGCACCTAGGGGTGGGGTTCCTTTATGATTTTCTTTTTTTGGTAGTAAATATTGTCTGATCATAATTATACCTGGCACATGCATCACTGATGTCAAACGAAATGTTCTGGAATTTTTTCAGAAAAAATATATTTTTATTAATTTTTATCGTTCTTTGCGAGACGATCCCCTTAAGGTGACAGAAACAATATATATCTACTACCTTGAGGAGGAGGAACTTCACCAACTTCAGTTTCGTGAATGTCCTAATCTATACTGTACAGTACAGTATAACCTGCATCGTGGTCAACAAGTTCCCTTTATCATCAGATTTGCTGTGAGAAGGAAAGACGCTGCTGTGAATCTGACAAATATGTGAGTGACTTGGTCAATCAATTGGGCAATGCTTCCTGGGGATAATGCTCTGGGAGAGGCACAAAAACTCAAGGGAGAAAAATGTTGGTAATTGTATTAGTGGTTAGACTGAATGGAGGAAGAGGAAGAGAGGCATGTGTTTTTTGCCCTCAACTCCTGCCACCCTGTAGTATTGAGAAAAAATCTTCCAGGATGATAATGATAATAATAATATCACTACCTCAGGAAGAAGTTTATCCAAGAAGCCTCCCAATTCCACCTGCTATGGACAGAATTAGTAACCCTTATTTTCGAGAGTTGTGAACCACAGGAGTATGAACCCGCGTTCAAGCATTCACTTGCGACATCAGTGGGGAACCAGGGCCCGGCGAAGGGGGGGAGGTGAGGGGGGGGGGGGAGGGGGAAGGGGAGGGAGGGGGGAGGGAGGTGAGGGGAGGGGGGGGAGGTGAGGGGGGAGGTGGGGGGAGGTGAGGGGGAGGTGAGGGGGGGTTGAGTGCAGCTAGCAAGACTGGATTTTATTACAATATTTAGAAGCATATAAGAAGTTAACCTGTTGCTTAATACAGGTACTATGATTCACTCACACTGCCTGTGAGCTTTATTTACTCATTCTTGCTTTTATGCAATCACTGTCACCAGAACAGATCCTCACACAAACCATGTTCCACCACACTCATGATAATGCCAACAATATTCAAATTTTCTATAACACTTTTCTACGGTATCTGTGTTGCCTTAGCCTCTCAGGCTGGTGACAGTTCCTCACATTTCTCTGGGGAGGGAAAAACATGGAGGAACAGAGCACGGCTGATGCTCGGTTGTGTGTGGGGGGGGAAGAGTGTAGTATCATTTTGGCATATTTATTGTCTCACAACTTTTGGTCAGCAATATATGAATATATAATTAACCAATCCAGTAACAGGCACAGACTTACTAATTTCTAATCCCACATTATTCTCTTTATTATGTATTAATCGTTTGCTTAATAAATACTGGGTTGTAACTGGAGACATTTTACTCCTCCCCCATCCCTGTTGCCACCTTCCACTCCTACACACCCCCCCAATAGCCATTCGCTCTCCTCACACCAGCCCCGGTCTCCCTCAAGTAGCAGTGAATGCTTGAGCCAGGTTCATACTCCTGTGCTTCACGCCTCTCGGTAACTTCAGTCGCTCGGTATCCAGGAACAATCTCAAGCTCACCTCCGAAAAAGCCTTGCACTCTTTCTTTTAGCAGCCGCCACGCTGTTGACCCCTGCTCGAGAATTTTTTAATTATCACCAATATTCGTCAGTTGGAGTTTCAACTTCTTAGCTCAGCATGGATAGACACAATGAGGCGTGGTGTACACAAATGGCCACCCACCAGCCTTACCTGTAGGTGAAGTGGAGTGTATTGTTCACAGTGAGTGAGAGAGTGAGTGGGGAGGAATTCTACATAATCACTGGCTTCTTTCCTTTGGTGAAATCAAAAGTGAATGAGGTACCCATACTAGATCAGGGGAGGCCAACCTGTCGATCATAAGCCCTTCTCTAGTCGACCGCACGGCATAGTTAAACTTAATGATCCATCCTTCATAAGCTGCCATACAAAAATCATATTCAAATTTTACTCATTATTATTGGGATATTAATTTTTAGATTTTTTCTGGAAATAGATTATCATTATGGACACATCAGAATGATACATACAAAAGAACTTTTACTGTACCATGCTGTATGTGGCGGAACCTGATAGGAAGTGTTCGGGTTCATACGGGCCGTTCTGGCTGATCCCTGGTGAGGAAACTGATCAGCAAGTTGTCATCAATTATAGGCTAAAACTAAGCAAGTATTTGCTTTTATAAGTTAACAAATACACTAAACCTTGTGTTAATGAATTTGGTAATGAAAAAGTTGACTCAATATTGAGGAGTCTTGTCAAAAGCAAAGAGAGACAATCATATTTGGCAACCCTGTCCCTATGAGCCTACACACTTGTCACCAGCAACGTAGTTATTTTCAGTCATCTGCAATACTTGGGAGTATAAGGTGCTGTCTCTTGTAATGGAAAAGTCTTGGATGATTAAGCGAATTACTGACTTTTTAGCTTAGCAACAGTTCTCTCCGCAACCCTAGAGTGGACAGAAGTGTCCACACTAACCGGCAACAATTAGCAAAATAAAATGTTAAAAACATTACGCTGTTACAGTTAGTAATTCTCATATTCATGTAGGAAAAGTCATGGAAAAAAGTAATTCTCATGTTCACGTACTGACTTTTTCTTTTCCAAATACAGATTATTGGCCATCAACTGAACTAAAAATGAGTTCTGGACCAAGTAAAGTACTAAATAGACCAAAATTTACCATTTTCAAAATGAGTGGGAGGAAGACTACTTTTTTTTTACCATGAATTATTTGAACAGGTGCAAAACATTGCCTCAGGTTTTGACAGACGGTTTTAAGATATAGCAACAATAGAACCTGTTGCAACATATAGTATATGTGTTTTCCATTTGGTAAAGACACAAATGTTGAAGATATTGCATCTAGAATGGCATCAGATTTAACACGGACATATCAGAAGTCGAAAATGAGCTTCTGAAACTTCAAAATGATATTCAGATCAAATCCATGGCAACAGGAGGAAGTTTCTGGAACCTTCTCAGTGAATAAAATATCCCAATGTCAGAAAATGTGCCATGTACCTAACAGCATTTTTTTGAATCAACCTACCTTTGTGAATCAACATTTTCACACATGAAACACATCAAATCCAAATACTGATCAACGATGTCAGATGAACACCTGGATGCTTGCTTGAGGCTAGCAATCACTGTCTATAGTCCTAATTACACAAAGCTGGCAGACAACATGCAATGCCAACCATTTCAATAGTAAAGTAAGTGTACGCTTTTGTCATTTTAACAATACAATACAATATATCATAACAGTTATTGAAAAATATTATTTGTGCACCTCTCTCTCTCGACGAATTTGCTTATTTTATGGCAATGGGAGGGGGTGTTATGGGTGTAAATTAGGCTGGTAGATCGCATCAGGGAAAAAGTAGATCACATTACTCAAAAAGGTTGGCCACCCCTGTGCTAGATGGTCTATAATCAGGGTTATACCCCCAGCATACTGCACCCTACTTCCTACTGATAAGATAAGACAAACTTCTACCATCACTACCTAATACACAGACACACTCCTGGTACTAACAGTACTGTACCTAACTTACAAATACACACTTGAGACTTGAGACAGGAATGGATACAGATGCTTTCAGTGGATATTATGGTGTGTGGCTCTGTGCTTGCGGATCATCCTGGTCACATAGTTGATGATGCCACCTTTCACGGGAAAACCATATACAGTAGAGGCACTGGTTGTCGGTGAAGCTCAGGCCCTGAAACATGCACCAACATTGTAACATCTTCTGAGAAACTATTTTTATATAATTACTAACTACAAAAATATTAGAGAGAGAGAGAGTTATGACCTCAGCGAGACCAGATTATAGGGGAGACAAGGGTTGGAAGTTTGGGTAGGTCATAGGTGCTGGCTCTGATGCAGATTCATCACACCAAGGAATTAGACATCAACAAAATTGAGGACAATTTTGCCATCAAGCAACCCAGATGGCTGTTGATATTTACAGTAAAACCCCAGAATACATGTATCCATAGAAAGCATTGTGACTGACCGAGTGTGAGCTAATCCAAGGCCAAACTTGACCAACACTGGGGTAGGTTCAGATACATTCAGGGGCCAGTGCATGCCCAGTACTTGCCAACAGTGCATAACAGAAACGTGACCAACTGTCCATACAATTAAGAGGCGATCAGTGGTGAAGAGGATTAAGTGTATAAATTCATCATCTCCAGTCATAATAAAGCGTCATGTCCAAAATAGGTGTTAGTTAGCAATAATAACATACAAATATTAAAATCCATGATGTTAAATGATTAAATTATATACTGTACTATATATGTACACTGTGAGCTGACAGATTTTGTTTACCTTTCAAGTTTGAACATCAGCCTACACCAGGATGGTCAGTGTTGGTTATATTTGACGAACATAACATTGAATCTATAATATTTAATGTAAAGTAACAAAATATAGAATAACCTAAAATAAAATTGGTATTGTCACAATCGTTGTAGTTCCACTATGTTTGGTTGTTTGTTTGAATAAATATAAAATAATAATAAATTGTTCAGTAATTATATTCGTGGTTTAATTGTAACATTAAGTAAACTGCGGTACCTCTTGGCAGATTATTGGGTAAAATTGCATTTGTTGCCACTAACTAAATCTCGAGAATTTTATCTTTGCAATCAATAGTTCAGACAAATCTATGGTACTTTTTTTCTATGACGTTTCCCTTGCAAACAACCTAACCTAACCTAACGGGAGTAGGGAGCTCCACCCTTCTGGACCTCCACGGCATATTAAAGATCATTTGCGAGGGTAAGGTCATTGAAAATAAGTGTCTTAGAATTGTCTGAACTGCTGTATTGACTACAAAGACAAAATCCTCGAGATTCTGTTGGTGGTAACAATTGCAATAATACAGATTGTTCCAAGAGTTCACCTCTCCTTACTCCAAAAAGTTTGCCCTGGCTTATATAAAATGTTCATAGGGAATAATTATATGATATATGATACAAACAGTTGAATTACTGAATTAGTTGAAGTTTGTATCAAAGAAACACTTTAAGCCAGTAATCCCTAAGAGTTTGTTTACTGTTGACAAAACGTCTCATACGTATACCATTAGACGCATACTGTACACCTTAACTACTGTATGTAAATTGAAACTGTATTAACAAAGCAATAAGTGAAGTAACGTAGGAGTAGTGGTGAGGGTAAGTCATTTAAATGTTCTATGACACTAGACTTGTGGTGTACACAGTGCAATATTGGGCATTAACAGCTGTCACACCCACATGGGGATACCTGTTACTAGCCTCTCTTATCTGTCCTGTTTCATAACGTTCAACCTGGAAGTCCACTACCTTCACAATTATCATCACGTTTGACGTATAACTGCTATTGACTCGAGCCTGTAAGGAATAGGAGGTTCATCTGGATGTTGTGGTATTACTATCGTTTAGGTCATCCATCTATGAAACTAAAAATTTCCACAATAAATAATTATCATATCAGAACTCACTGATGAAAATATTGTAAGAAAATAATAAGTAATAAAAATAACTCGCTCATGGGTTAGTCCTATATATTAACCGAAAAGTGTTTTAGAATTGTCTGAACTATTGATTAAAAAAAAAAGTTACTAAAAATTGCTGGATCCCCAAAATTATAATAATACCTTTGGATCAACCAATCACAGCTCGGTATAGGCTTCCTGCTAACCTCCCTCCTCTCGGTCGGAGAAAGTAGTCAGGCAGTGCGACCAGTGGATGACGAGGATGAGGATCTCATGACCCCACCTCGAGGTCTTTTGAGTCTAATTAAGGTAAGGTTTAGGGTTAGGTTCGGTTCGGATTATTCTGACCTTCATTTCCATAGCAAATTACTATTATTTTGTGATTTTCCCCCACACGAAACTCCATTTGTTTTTGGTGATTTTCTCTGAAAGTAATCAGGAGTGGATAAAATGCCATAGAAGAAAAGTGTCTTAGAATTGTCTAAACTACTGATTCCAAAACTTACAATCCTAAAAATCATAATTTGTTATCTTAAAGCGACATGATGCAAGTTTACGTATTTTATGGACGTGATAAGAACATAACTGAAAAACAGTATGACTTCTCCCTCATGAGGAAGAACAATAAGTATACGAACATCCAGTTAACTTATAAGTTAACCAATGCTACTCATAAGATATTGGAAATGAATCACAACCCATAGTGTGGAATTCAGTTCCAACAATATGATCTTTATCATTTATAAATTGAATATAATTAAGAATTTACTGCACAGAAATGAAAAAAAAATACCCTGTATATGAGATATGTACAGGTTATAGACACAAATCTGGATACTAAAGATTAAAAAAAAAGGTAATTATTGACAACTGACCCACAGCCTATTTTTTTATAGGAAAGTAATATAAAAACACTGCAATTTCACTGTTTTATAGTGGGTACTGTTGTAGTTTGTTAAAATGTGTTAAAATTTGGTAATTTCTAAATTAAACCTAACCTAACCTTAGTTAATAAGAAAAACAAGCAGCAGAAGCGTTGTTAGAGGGGTGTACCTCCAACTCGGTCCATCTGAAATAACCAACTCGGCCCACACATTACTAATTTGGCCCACCTTGCACATTTCAAACAAGTAGCTGACTAGAGGTTCAGGAATGAGTTTGAGATATGTTTTATGTCTCTTTTGGTTTAATGAAATACTGGTATGAATGAGTGGATACCGAGGTTTCAGTCGGTATGAAGGACGAATTTTATGAGTTTATGTTAGTAGAACTTGATCAATGAACCACGATTCACATTCGTAACTTGTACTTCTCCAGGTGATTTCAAATAGGGTTTGAAATTTTTGCTTCCAGCAATTTGCCTACAATTGATGTTAAATTGATTGGACGGTAGTTAGAGGATAGTGATCTATCTCCCTTTTGAAAATCAGTATCACATTTGCTATCCTCCAGGATTCTGGCACTACACCCATTTTTAATGACATGTTAAACAAATTTTCTAAGTGCATACTAAGCTTTTCCTTACATTCCTTTAATACTCTGGCAACTATCTCATCGGGATATGGTGAATTAGGCTTTAGCTTGTCTATTTGCTTACTAACATCGTTACTGTCACTACTATCTCGCTTAATCTATTTTCTTCACTATCGCTGTATATAATGGTGCCTCGGGTATCAGGTTTAAATTTTCGGTGGTGAAAACTGTTGAAAAATACCTGTTCAGATTATTGCTCATTCGCCATATCAGTTAGCTCACCGGTATTGGTCCAATCTTGTCTCGTGTTTTAGTTTGATACATTTGAAAGAATCCCTTGAGGTTTAACTTCGCCTCCCTTGCTACCTTCACTTCATTATACCTCTTTGCTTTTCTTATCTCGGTCTTAACCCTACTGGCCAATACCTTATATTTTTTTCTTTTATTCAAATACATGCACACACAGTCCTACATACAGAAAGCTAAAAATTAAAACCAAAGAAATAATTATCATAAGGTAAAAAGTATTTTGAAACTCATAGTTTTGGGTAGATACATGCTTTATTTTCTCATTTACATGAACACGCATACAGAAAGTGCAAACAGAAATAAAATATATAATTATGATTAGGTATAAAGTTTTAAGTATCTATGGGTTTCCACCGTGGTTAATTGCTGTTAGGGTCGCTTTGTATTGCTAAGGTGAGCACGAAAGGGAACTGTAGATTAAATTGTAATATTTATCAATTGATGCTTGATATTATATACTGTACTGTACAGTACTTTCCTTATTGATGCTTACTGTATATGCTTAGAATTTTAAGTTTTAATGTTACAGTGTACAGTTAGACCTACTCTTTAAAGTGACTCTAGTGATCTGAACAAAGGCTTCACAGCCAGTTATAAGAGGTTTAACTAAACAATTAGTACGTTTTAGGCCTGACACTCGATCAGGAAAAACCCTTATCCAGTAACTCCCAGGTTCCAAGTATGCCTCGGTGCTTGTCACACCACCCATGCCTCAGTCACACCCTCAGACTGATGTATGTTGACTACTGTGGGCTTCTTTGATCGGGTCTGGGGTGAGGGTGATGTGTGCCCCTATGCTAAAATTGCTCCTGTTGGGTCCTGGCTTACCACCTTTCAAGCAGCTGGCAAAAAAAGTTTGGCAATAGATGCCTATAATTAGGTGGTCAATTGCATGTATGGCTCCATCTAGTTTATTTTTAAATACACATGACTTTTCATGAGTGTTAACAGGAAAGCTTGTGTTCCAATTTGTTATATTAGAATAACTGCACCATTACGATTTTTTCTTCTGCAACTCCCGAATCCAGTCCCTGGAACCCAGGTTGAGAGCCACTACCTGAATCCGTCCCATAGCTTCAGGTGAAACATCACCGGGAGTTTGTCTGTTCGTCAGTTATGTCATCTTCTTTAGTGTCCCTGCCTGATTCTCCAATGTCTGTGGTGTATTTATCACTATCACATTCATCTTCACTCAGCATTTTAATGGTAAAAACAGTTGGGAATACAAGCAAGACTACACTAAACCTTCTCTTGTGAATGAGACCTTACCCAGTGGTGGAGTAAGAGGGTGAGGGAGACTTAAGGATAGAGAGCCTAGTGTAACAGTGGTAGTCCAGTGGTGGAGTAAGAGGGTGAGGGAGACTTAAGGATAGAGAGCCTAGTGTAACAGTGGTAGTCCAGTGGTGGAGTAAGAGGGTGAGGGAGACTTAAGGATAGAGAGCCTAGTGTAACAATGGTAGTCCAGTGGTGGAGTAAGAGGGTGAGGGAGACTTGAGGATAGAGAGCCTAGTGTAACAGTGGTAGTCCAGTGGTGGAGTAAGAACAGTGCTTTTGGTGCTGTCTGGTGATAATCATTATTTATCATTACAGTAACTGAGGGTAATGTAGTGTACTTATAGACTACTGTAAATCAGACACACACACAGTTACAGTACTAGTACAGTACATTCATAAATTGTTTAGTTTCTGTCATATCCCAAAAATTTCATGCTTTTGTAAAAAATTTCAGTCATTATGCATTGAATATACAGTACTGTATATATGTTATTTTGCATTATTTTTGTAAGAATTTGATTACAGCACCATTTCCTGTAAAGCATGTATGGGAATTGAATAACTATGCACTTTTTAGTGATTTATTGATTATATAATGGCCTTTTTAAGATCCTATTATAAAGTGGAGATTGAATTATCATAAGATTAGTCTCAAGTCACAACTGCACTAGTATTCAGGGTTTTGGTCCTAACCCCAGTAATTATGGTACTGTATATTACTTTAGTTGCCGTGCTACAAGCTCAATCATAAAACAGAATTTCAGAATCAAACATGTAGCTACAGTATTTATCAGTGTCATTTGAATTTTGTTTGTTTTGGTGTTCATGCTGTTTTTATTTCATATTGTGTTAATGCCTTTTGCTGAATTTATTTTGCAGATACATCAAGGAAGAATCTTGGAAGTTGGAAACATTACCTTCTAGTGGTTTGGTGCATAGATTAACGTCTGCTAAGGTAAGGGACGCCCAGGTTTAGGTCGTATATCTAGGTCCTTGAATTATAAATTCCCGCCAATCTCTATGGGCCCTAGAACAATAAATAAACACGTTGAGTTGTCTGGCAACAATACCACACCCGCAAAAAGTACTAGAGGACACGAAAGACATACTAAATACTGTAGTGGAAACATATGTTATTTGTCATTATTTTAGGGTACAGTACTGAGCACAACATGGTGTAGTGGTAGGATTGTGACAGCGTATATGTGGTAAAACTGTACCGTGTAAATTTGTGCCTTACTGAGCTTACTCAATAGCATATGTCAAGTGCCTACTCCTAAAAAAGTGTCTCGTGAATAATATCTACATATTTGAGTACAATAAATGTTAAAATAAGTGTAGAATTATGTAAATTTATGTTTTCTTTATGCAAGTGATGTCTGAAATTCACCATGGCATGTTTGCTGTACAGCACGAGGCGTCTCTGATGTTCACATTCCATTTAGAATAAAAAAATTATGTTTGAATTCAGTTATTCACCTTAATCACGAGTGTTGTATTTAAACCAAAGATTTGATTCAGATTAAACTGCAGACAAAGTTTTGCCACCCATGGCAAATTTAATGTGTGACATTTCCCCACTCCATTAATCAATCACAGTACCGTCCTCGTATCTGAGAGTTGGCGACCGCAGTCTTACATTGTAAATGTTTTCGGGCTGTTTCTACCATTCTTACAAGATTTATTATTCTCTGGGAACCTAATTTTTAATTTCAATCATCCATCCCGATCTCTGCCTTCCCCTAGCCATCCTACCCCCAGCTTTGCCCAGTAATATTTTGTTTATTAACCCTTCATATCTAATTATATGCCCAAAGTATTTATTTTATTTATTTTTTTTTTTGTACATTTCAAGTATTTCTCTTGAAGTTTTTAGTAATATTAGTACTTCTTCATTTGTTTCTATCTAACTTCTTTTTGGTGTCTGCTGAAAATGTCCAAGCTTCTGCCCCATACTACAGTCCTGACCATGTACTGTATAGCCTTTCAGCAACTTTTTCTCAAATTGAGTTAATGTCCCTTTTTATTAGGTCTTTTAAATTATACTGTACAGTATGCTGTTTTTGCTTGACCTATTCTTGTTATGATCTCTTTCATACACCTACCATCACAGCTAATGTTACTCCCCAAATATGCAAATTTTCCACTTGTTTAAGTTTCCTGTTGTCTACCATAATTTCTGTTTAAGGATTTATTTCCAATTTGGAAACAACTATTACTTTCGTTTTTAAAGCATTAACTCTTAACCCATATTATCCACCTTTTTCCACTAATCTGTTAACCAGTGCTCAAAAGGTGTGGAACCCCTTCCCAATTTCAGTAACATTAAATAATTCTTCTGCCTGAAACAGGATATCAGTATCCATTTTTATATTCCACATTTAATTGTATCTGCCATTTTTCAATCCATATTTAAAGAGTGCTTCAGTAATTTTTGGAGTCTGCATCAAATTAAATTGTGCGTCCTATTTTTGTGTCATCAGCAAATTTACTTATGTTGCTGTCAATGCCTGTATCTGTGCTGCTAAATATATATACTGTAGTACAGTACATTATGTTCAATAGTAACAGACCGAGTACTGAGGCTTGGGGAATGTTTATCACGAAGTTACACTAGTTGGATTTTGTAACATTTATACTGACTTGTTTCCTGTCAGACAACCACATACTAATGTAGTTTAGAATTTCCACTCCATTGTCATGTGCCTCCACTTTCTGTATTGTCTTTTGTGCAATGTGTCTTCATGAGACAACCATATGTACCATTTGTTCTAATGCAGATTATTACAACAGTTCACAATTCTTACTGTAACAGCTTTCTCTGGCAGATTGTTACTGTAAACAGTTCACAACTCTCATTGTATTAACATTCTCTGGCAGGTTGTTACTGTAGAACAGTTCATAACTCTTATGCAAATATTCTCTGGCAAGTTATAATTGTACAACAGTACTCAATTTTTTCAGTAAAATTCTCTGGCAGGTTATTACTGTACAGTACATCAGTTCCCAACTGACAGATTCTTGGCTTCTTTATGGTAACTCAAGGCTGTGACCTTTAGTGTAAGAAGACATTAAATATGCCATTAATGTTTCATTAAAGGTTTTTAAAGGTTACTAAAGAAATATCTAAGCTGATGAAAATGTAAAGTTTCCTTTTACTTCATCAGATGGACGGCTACTGTGCATCGTCTGTTAGTAAAGGCCAACAGCATCTACATAGATCTAGTACAATTCATGGCACTCAGAGTTCTATTGCTCTATTAGTCATCTTAAGTCTGAATAACTGCAGTACAGGCAGGGACTAGTTAAGGCTTACACCAAGTATGCCATGGCATAGCCCCCCGATTTGCCCACCACCCCAAATCAGGGCCTGGTTACAGCGTTCTTTCTCACCAATGGGTAGGATTAAGATCTGCATGAGGTCATGATGGCTCTCGGACAACAAGTTAAACAATCTTTGTATTCTCTCAACAGTTTGATCTCACACAATCATTAAATTTTAAAGATGATGTGAACATTTTTGCAACAATAAAGTCAAGGAAGAAAACTTTGGTGTCAGTGTTTGAGTTCTATAGTCTTGTATACTTCTTTTGTGGAATATTTGCTACAACAGTATGACTAAAGCTATTATTACATGTGTTAAGTGAAGTAACTTTTGTCATCTTGTACTAAACCAGAAATAGTATATCGGAAGAAAACTTTGTTTTAAATGTATGAGTTCTATACCCATGTATTTCATTGCCAATATTATTCTAAACTAATAATTTATTTCTATAAGAATAAAGCAATGTATTATAATTCTGTGTTCACATTAAGTGTATTACGGTAATTTTATCTTTGTGCTTATTTATAAATTAAAAATAAAGAAATGCTTCTAGTAGATAAATTCCATCATATTTTAATTTACCGAGATCTAAAAAATATATATATATATATAAAAGTTGATAATGAATATGTATTAGCCCCTGTCTTATGGCAATAGCAATTATATAAATTTGGGTTAATACATTTAGTTTATACAGGAGTACCCAAGAACGCGGTCAATAAAACCCACAGGGTACCGTGTTAAGAAAAAACCGCGCTAAGTGAACAACAGAACATATGGGATTAATTCCAATAGAAACTGGCCCATCACCAAACTCCACTTTTTCCCACACAATACCTATGTTCTAGTAAAAATAACATCTTAATTTTATGATGGTACATGCACAATTAATACTTAAGAAATAGAGAAATACAGTCGCCAAGTTAATGTCCATTCAAATAGACTCAACTCCCTCCCTCTTCTCACACTACACTACTGGCTCTTCCCTCTCTGAGAAATTTTGGGGAAAACCACTAAATTTTAATAAATAATACCTCAAACTAAAGTTAGGATAATACAATTGACATTGCTGGATTCCTTGTAAGACCAGGAATATTTTGAATACAAATGTCATATATTTTGCACAAAATAACATATTTACTCAGAGTAAACTTTATATCTAAAATTTGTATGTCTAATGCAAAATCTATGATGTTTATATTCAAAATGATCACCAAATTGTAGAATTCCAGCAATGTAAATTATATTCTGGTCGGGTGATTTAACTCACAGCTAATAAATTAATTTAACGGTGCTTTTACTCATAGCACTGTGACCTCTTTTAGTTTATCAATAAATAGAGAAAAAACCATTTTGGGTTTGTAACTTAACCCTTAACTTATTTATATAAGCCAAGTTAAAGGAGCTCTACCAAAGCATATATAAAGGTGGCTGCGAACAGGTAGAACCATTAGCTGAACCAGTGAAGCAGTGTGACTAACTGTGCAAGAATCGACGTCACTGTAACCCAAGTAACAGTGAAATTTTCTAAGTGTCATTCTCCAAGGCAACAGACTATATACCGAATATATTCTCGTGAGTGACGTTATATGTCAAGTGATATATTTAAATGTCATCCCAGATCGACATACAATTTTTTCTTTTACTCAAATAACATTTAAGTGATTTAAACATAATTCAGTGTGGTGTGGCAACACCTCGACAAGCAGATACCTGGAGTCCCCATCTCAAGTGGACGTGACCCAGTACATTCGCTAACGCCTGCCGTGTGGGAGTATCCATCACTACAAAGACTTAACCAGACACCTTACTCTTCCCAAAGCTCAAGTGTTGTGAAGACTTTGTCTGTACATTTTTTTCTCTTCTCAAAGAACAACCAACTCATACAGCTACAGTACAACCCTGTGTTCCAAGGCACAGTTGACAAATGACTGTTTAGACATCCCAAGTTGTTTAAATAAATGTCTCTGTAGTGTGTAAAAACAGAGTGTGGTAAATTCTTTGTGAACCCAGCTACATCTGGTACAGGCCAACTACTTGACTTGTCATACTCAATCAACTCCAAGAGGTCTACCAGCCCCAAGGTGCATTAACCTAGTGACCTCACAGGATCGCCTGACGACACCAGTGAACTCCGAGTTCACAGAGTTAGCCATCCATCACCCCTCTAGTGGTTGACCATTGTTACTCTCGTCAACACCAGACGCCATCACGAATTCTACTAGGACGACATCTTTAAACTACACCAGCAACCCTGACCGTGAATCTCGACCAGCTGACTGTCATCCAAGCCACTGAAGTCTACGGGATTAAAGGCCAGATTTCAAAAATTCCCAGAATTCTACAATCAAACCAACGGTAATAGTTAGACAGGACACATTATATTAAACACACATTAACATATGTCAACACAGCATCACATGTTAGGATACATCGTGTAGGATAATGTTTAATTTGTAAGCGTCTTAATTATTATTATTATATATATATATATATATATATATATATATATATATATATATATATATATATATATATATATATATATATATATATATATATATATATATATATATATATATATATATATATATATATATATAAAAGTTCT